>NW_027176861.1:831932-899432 GCF_023349555.1 Cebidichthys violaceus
CATAATTCAAAGTGTGTATAAGTAAAAACAATATTTCTATATATTACGTAGAAATGATCAAAGAGACCAATGAAGGCAACTACAAAACATCACCCACTGATTTATTTTTCTTCCATAACTCGTCCTCTTTCAGACTAGAGGAAAGAAAACATTTATTTTAATACTTTGTTTGTTTACGTCTGTAGATTTCTACTAAATTCACCAACAGTTACCATCACATAATGCCTCATTTGCATATTTAAACACAACATTTCAGAGAACTAGTTCATGTTGTGACCCTCTTCACCTGGAGACTCTTCTAAATGTCTGGACTTTAACTAAACGTCTCTTTAAAGGAGCTTTTCTATCAATGGAGTTTTTCCTCACACTCTGATCCAGAAATCTCCACTTCAGTAGTTCTGACATCCACCAAACTTCACACCTTCATTCCTCTCTGTGTGCTGAAGCTTTCTACTGAGGGGTTTGTCCACACACCATTCAGAGACTATTCATGGCTGTTGGCTCTATTTTACAGCTGTAGCTTTGTTTTGTGGGTTATAAATTGAAACTCCTGCTGCTGTTTGATTATTCTGGTGTTGTTAAGGAATGTAAACATCTCTGTTTGTGCTGACACACTGCAGGTTATGTAAGGCCTCCATGTGAGATGATGATGAATCAATAAGCGCATTAAAAACACGTTTTACTGTCCAGATGTTTACATGTGTCAGAGCTGGAGCTGCAGGTCACTCAGTGTGTTTACTTCTGAAGGTCTCATCTAACAGCTTTTACAACCTTAATGTCATTAAATCCAGCTGTGATGGTTTCTGTGTTTTTAATGAGGAGAAGTCGATGCGAACGTTTGTTGCTGTTGTTAAGCTTTATAAGGAAATCAGGGAAGGATCCGGCCGGCTATGGAAATGAGAGATTATTATCATGAAGTCATCGTGTTGCACACACACACACACACACACACACACACACACACACACACCCTCATACTGTCTCACACAGGTAAACACTCTCCAAAGACTTCTCTCTCCATCTCTCGTTTTACTCTGAGCTCTTTCTACGTCGCTGACAGATCTCTCTGTTCCTCTTCTCAGTTTGAATTTCTCACACAATTCAACATGATGCATTCAAAACATTACTGAGAAAAATGAAACGGCCACATTTAAAGGTTAGAATGTTGTTAAAAAGAGACATTTTGGAAGCAGACATATAAATTAAATAAGGCACATTCTGCTAATACTACTTCTACTACTTTTATTACTAATATATCGTATAGAACTATATCGTTATCGAGATATGAAATGATCTAAATCGTGATATATATCGTTACCGGGACATGAAATGATCTATATCGTGATATATATCGTCACTGGGACAGGAAATGATCTATATCGTGATATATATATCGCCATCGATATATGAAATTATCTATATCATGATATATACCATTATCAAGGCATGCAGTTATCTATATTGTGATATATGTCGTTATCAGGGCATGACATGATTTATATCGTGATATATATTGTTATCGAGATATTAAACAATATATATCGTGATATATGTCGTTATCAGGGCATGACATGATTTATATCGTGATATATATCGTTACCGGGACATGAAATGATCTACGCAATTGCGTGATATATATCGTTATCCAGATATGAACTGATCTATATCATGATAGAAGATTGTGTCTGTATCAGCCCTCAGTACAGTACTATAGTAAATATACTCCCCCCCCCCCCCCGGTATGTTATATACTACATTATGTTTACATACATACAGTATTGTGTGTTTAGTTCTCTTTCTTTCAGTTTTTCTTGCTTCTGTTTTACTAACGTTTTGCGTTACCTGTGGAGTAAGATATGAACCACGTGGCTCATCTCTTCTGTCACTTACATTGTTTGATGTGTTTCCTGATGCTCCCTGTTGTCGTCAGCGCGGCCTTCAGAGCAGATGAACTAGACCTTTGAAAGTTAACGTTCAGAGAGAAAACTGTGAATCGAGCGCTCGGCCGTAAATAGCAGACACGTCGGCCTGATGCTGCAGGAGGCTAAAAATATGAGGAGGGACGCTGTAAACAGCTGATCTCTGTACATGACTAGTGTCTGATGACGTCTGTGAGTTATCAGCTGTTTGAGCTTCCAACAGATGAACATCTGCAACATGTGTTGTCAGTCAGTCTTTATATATATGAGGTCAATTCATTTCCTGTTTTTTCATTGTAAACATCTGCTCCAATATATTGATCTATTATCTAAACATATCACAGTTAACTATGAAATCATTAATACACTATTCATTGTTTGTTCTAATAAACGTTCATAGTGACCCAACAATCCAAAATCCATATATATAAAATGTATCATCATCATCATATTGAACAGAAGCTTAAACCGGTTAATTAATGGGAGACACTAAAGGTGAATAGAGTAAAACATTTAACTAACAGATATCAACATGAAACTTCACCACTTCATTACTCACATTAAGATGAGTATTTATTGTATTACAAGTTTTCTGAAATGTTATGTTTAAATATGCAAATTAGGCATTATGTAATGGTAACTTTTGATAAATTTAGGAGAAATCTACAGACGTAAACAAACAAAGAAATAAAATAAATGTTTTATTTCCACTAGTCTGAAAGGAGACGAGTTATGGAACAAAAACAAAAATATGAAATATAATAAAGGACCAGTGCATGAAAACAATGTTTTTATCTGAAGTGTCTCACCTTAAAAAACCTCCACGATCAAACTCTGATGAGTTCGATGACTAATTGATTAACTGCCTGAATTGTTCCACGTGGCTGCTGAACGTCTACAGAATAAGAGAGTGTTGAGGTTCAGGTTTGAGGAGTGTGTGGGCTTAATTTGGCTCCACAGATGGCACACACACACACACACACACACACACACACACACACACACACACACACACACACACACACACACACGTTAAATGTCAGCAGTAATACCGTCGCCTCCCATCACACATCTCCCTGAATAGTAGAGCATGAAACCCACAAACCTTTTCTCAGTTTTGTTTTTGAGTTAAGTTGACAAGAAAAAAAAAAATCTGTTGTTTCACGTTGAATATGGTTTGTTTTACAGCAACGGTATATTTTCTTATTCCTGGAACTCACATCCCCCCACCCATCAGCTGTTGACTTTATCAGAAGACGGTGTGTTCCCCCCCCCCCCACAGCCCGTCTGTTCCTGTAGTCGCACGGCGCTGTGAGAGGAAACCGTCCGCTAGTTCTGAGGTGGAGACCTCACATCACGACCTGCTTACCGGACGCCTCTTATCTCCTCTGAAGCTGCATCACTATTAAAGCAGAACTCAACACAAAGTGGACTTTCCCATGTTCATCATCTCATCTCTTCAGCTGCACGTTCACGCCTCAGCTGTCTGCAGCTCGGGAACAAAATCACAAACTGACATATTTTAACAGTCAAATAAAAGACAAAGTTGTTTTTTTAATTGTTATTGTTGAAGGAAAAACTAAAAAAAGGTCTTTAAACTTGAGCCAGATATTAGTTTATTGCAGAGATACATAAGTGAATAGGTTGGAGGATAATCAACAACAAAGCCGAACATACTGAACATTTTGTGCCGTCAGACCGGACGGGGACATATTCTCACATGATGCAGCTAAAAAGCAGTCGAGCAGGTCGAGGAGCAGCTCGTCACGTGTTTGTAGATGTGAAGCAGACGCTGGCTGTGGATGTGGAGCGTGTCGTTGGACCGGTCTCAAAGAGGACTCTGGATATTTAGTCCAAGACCACAACTGAAGGGATTGTCTCCCTAAACCCGCCGGATTCATTTAACTTCATAAATCCTGCTTCAAATGCAAACAATAAGTTGACTCATTATCTCAATAGATATTTATACTAGCTGTACTAGCTGTAATAGCTATACTAGATGTACTAGCTGTACTAGATATACTAGCTACACTAGCTGTACTAGCTGTACTAGCTACACTAGCTGTACTAGCTATACTAGCTATCTACCGGGGGACTTGTTTTTAGTAGCAAGATGGCAGTCGTTCACTGCTACTTTGGTTCTGAGGTCGTTGACCCAACTGCTCATGAGCAGTTGTACTGTCAGCATTTAGACTCTTGTACTCCTTCGTTTGGCTTGCCGTGGAGCAGGAGGTCTGGAGGACGAGCTCATCGATCACCTCTATCAGCCTCTACATGTTCAGCTGTCTGAATCCACTCAAGTTCTGCAGAATAACTGACAGGATATAGCGACCGTTTCAGAGCAACAGGTGTTTCAGTTTAAGCAGTGACCATGTTAATTGGTGCCGTATGCGTTTGCTCGTAGTAACTTGCGTGAATGTCTGTCGTAGACAATAAACAGATATTTAAACCTTCATGTTCTGTTGGTGTTTTCAAAATGCTGCCGTCACTGTGAGCGACCACGTACGCACTCAGGCTGAGAGTCACAGGTTAACACTGTCACTGGTTACACCGCAACACCGGCAGCGTCCAAGTCTGCAAGTTATTAAACGTGTTGACGACCGCTGGACTGTCTGTGACGGCCATTTTAAAAGTGATTAAAGTGAAAACTCTGAGTCTGGGTCCTGCTGTTTGCTGCACGTCTTGATTCGGTCTCCAAACACTCCGGTCCTGGTCTGGGTTTAGGAGGTCTTGACTACGTAGTCTGTGCTACTTTTTCTTGCCGTTAGTGTCATTGTCAGCTGATGAAAGAACGACGACTTTACTGTTTGATGCAAATACAGTTAATGATGTTTTCTCGGATCTTTATGCTGCAGCAGAAACAGTTTAGTTCTCCTGGACCTCCCATCTTGATTTATTGATTCATGCTTTAAACTGTGCAGGAAGACGCCAGCTGGCAAAAAACAAAGAAAGCAGAGAAAGTTGAGGCAGTGACTCGGGTGGTTTGACTTCAGATCAGTGGAGTATTGTTTTTACTGCAGTGAGTCAGCGGTGAGTTGCTCTGACTCGTTTCCTGTCTGCTCCATGTGAAGAACGGAGCTACTGTCGATATCTGGAGACTGTTTTCACCTCAAGAGAAGGACGGAGGAACATCTGCAGCCTGCGAGGCTCAATAAAGAGTCTGATGTGTAAAAAGATCTTAAAATGACCTTTAACCTTTAGTGTTTAAGGGACCAAATATCTTTCACTGCTCTTTCACATTTTAATAAAGCACTGCTTTTATCCTCCATGTTGGGATACATTTTGGCTCATGTATAACTCTAAATAAGACTTCAGCTGCGTGGTCTCACTTTAAGATGCACAGGTCACATGACTATTGTATCTCACAACTACATTTTAACACCAATGACTCTTGACTTCAACAGCATGTTATTCATGAAGTGTCTAACTGACACCAAAGATCACTTCTTTGGTGCAGATTGTTTGTGAGAGTCTTCTCCCACCTGTGGTTGTGTTGTGTCCCAGACCGTGGGAGGCCTGCAGTCTCTCACATCAGGACAGCTAGACGTGTGCATGCTACCCACACACACACACACACACACACAAAGAGTTAAAAAGAGAGATTTCATGTCTCTGCAGCGTGACATCTTGTTGTTGAGTTAAGAGAGGCCGGTGTCCGGTGAGACCATGTCCACACATGCAGTCCGTCCCTGAAATGTCCGGGAACACTTCCTGCATGTCTCGTGTGTGGACATGAGCAGCAATCAGTGATCAGGGAAGTCTGCACCGCCGTTGATGTGAATGAAGTGAGCGACGCTGCAGGAAGCAGAGCGTGAAGGGTTCATTGTGTCTGAAGGAAGACGCTGTCACGTCAAGCGAGCGAACCAATCACAAGATGATTCAAATCCATCATCAGCGGAGTTAACAAACTTAACTTAGGTTTGATTATGTGAAGTTATGTAATAAAAGTACTTTCTAACCAGAGACGAGAACAGTTCATCCAGCCTGAACACCAGTCTTACACTAACACCTAAATAAACACTACTGCTCTTAAATATGCATTTAAATGTTTTAATATGTTCATAGGTTGCTGTATGTATAGATGTATGTAGATATAGATCCAACACGCTGTACATAAAGTATAATGTTCATAATCATCCAGATTCATTTATTCAGTATTTATTTTTGTTGTTTAGTTTTGTTTACAACAAACCAGAGTTCGCTCATAAATGAATTGATTTTTAGACCTCAGCCTGTCGAACTTAAACAAACTAGGTCTCTAATTAAAAACATAAAGCGTTCTTTCCTCCAGCAGACAGCTTCAGTAACGACACTTCTTTCATTATTTTAACCCAAACTATGATCTTTGCTTCAACCTAACTAAGTAGTTTAGTTTAGTTGCTTAAACTTAACTAAGTTGTTTCCTGTGAATTTGGAAGTTTATTTTGTATGCAACTATAGGAAGTTGATACGTGTAACACGTGTAACTTAAACTTATATATACTTATATACATATATATATATATATATATATATATATATATACATATATATATATATACATATATACATATATATATATATATATACATATATATATACATATATATATATATATATATATATATATATATATATGTATATATATATATATATATATATATATATATATATATATATATATATGTATATATATATATATATGTATATATGTATATGTATAATCTGGGACTGTGTATTTTAATGTGGTGATGAATCATGAAGTGACACATTTCTTATTTCTTCGTATCGTTCTGGTCGAGTGGAGTGAACACTGAACGTCTGTCTTCAGTTATCAGCATGAACAATAACAGATTCTTCATATTTTCTTGTATTTAAATGTGTTCTCGAGGCTCTGATATTCATCTCTTAAATATCGTCACACTGTTAATATCATGAGGAAGCTCATTGTGGCTTCATGTCCTGCATTACGTATTAATGTTATGATATTTGATTATGTATCTGACCTGACTTATAGAATAGGAAACTAGAGGCTGAAACTAATTGTTTTCATAATCAGTTCATCGTCTGAGGACTTTCTCATTGAGTTGTTTGTTCTATAAAACATGAACACATGATTGTTTGTGTGTATATAGAACATTATGTATCTGCTGTATCGCTTTCTTTTCATAGTTTTTGCAGTAGACAGCAGTGATTCAGATATTTGAATATTATGGGATGCATTACTTTGAGTTTCGTTCTGTTCTTCGTCTTCTATAAATCATAAATGCAAAACGTTCCCAGAATGCACCGTGAAACGAGCCTCTTTGAGCATCTGATGCTCATGAGGACGATCAGTGACACGGAGCCAAAGCGCTGCATTGTGGGTCGTTGAGCTGAATCCCAGAGAGCGAGCGCTGAGCGGTACATTCTGATCGATCACCTTCTGCTCTTTAGTTCCTCTGAACGTGCTTTCAGTCGCAGTGAGAGAAGCTCAAACGCCTCCTGATTGACGGCATGAAGACGAGTTCTTGATCTTCTGATCCTGTGGAGGAGTTCAACCCTCTGAACAGACGGTGGTGTCAGAGTGTCTGTTTGTCTCCCACGGACTCTTCTTCTGTCTCTGCAGCAGGTTTATAACGACGCGGCTTCTTCTTCTTCTTCTTCTTCTTCTTCTTCTTCTTCTTCTTCTTCTTCTTCTTCTTCTTCTTCTTCTTGTTTCTGCATCAAAACATCCAGAAGCACATAAAAGAGATTTCATTCTGTGTGAATCTCTTCATATCTCTACTCACAGTGAAAGTGAACCAGAAGGAGAACCTCTTTGATCGACGATGCATTGAAGGTTTCATGATTCAGACTGAACTCGTGTCTCATGGTGAATTAGTGAAACATTCTTAAATATTTAAATTATTTTTTACTTTTACTTTTCTTTAATTATTTGGTCTATTTTTTTCAACCTAAAATTATTGGTGACATAAAAATGGAGGACAGTCAATTTGATTTGATTGAATGTAAATAAGAATAATATCTTTTAATTACGTCTGTTTTTATTTATTTCAATATTTTATGTACATATATGTATGTATATATATATATATATATATATATTTGAAATGCTCTTAACTTTTTTGCTCTTAATTCCCTCCTTCTGTTTTCTTGTCTTTCATTTTGTCTCCTCTTTAAACTCAACTCCTCCGCTTCCTCTGTTCTCTCTGAGACTCATCAAAGCCTCGTTGCTCTCTGACTAATTCTGATAGCAAAGAACCGGCGGCTTTCAAGCCGTCCGACTCCCTTCTCTGTATTTTTAGGCGACATGGCCGCCATGCTGGATGATGTCATGTTGTTGTTTTTTTTATCTTTCTGTGAAACGTGTCGGCTCAGACGATCGTCTCGTAGCGACGTCCGTCCACGTCCCACGGAGACAAAAACCGTCTCTGCTGTCCAGGGAAAAATTGTCCTCCTTGTTAGTGATGTGACTTTGTGTTTGTTGCTTTTGTGGAACTCTATAAAATTGTAGCGGGCCGGCTGCTGCTCTGTCACGGGCCTCTGATCATAGTCACGCTGCTGCTTTGTGTTCTTTAATAAATAAAAGTATCAGCGATAGTGAAACTGAGAATCACAACGAGGACAAACGCTGACGTGTAAACTCTTCTGGGTGTTACATTCATCTCAAAATGTTCTGTTCTGTTCTTTTCGGCACATTGTTCATTTGTGAACGCGTGCTGCTCCACAGTCAGATGACTACCAAACACTTTTTAAACCGTCACCGTTCCACCCTCTGCTCTATCTGAATGAATCACTACAGCCTCCCTCTGTCACCTATAAAGTCATGTTGATACCGAGACTCTGCCGTGACATTTATTGGTGTCAAATGTTGTTTTTGTCGCCGTGCGAGCGTATTTGGCGTTGATCGGTGTCAGACTTGTTTTCTTCTTATAAATAAATAAATCCATAAGTCATACTGAAACTGTGATGCTTTGGAGTGATAATATTACCAGAGCAACAGGGGAAATTTACCCTGAGAAATGTTCGGTTCTCTGACAACCCACTCAGTTTCGACTGGAAAAAAAAAAAAAAAAAGTCGTTTAACCTTTTCAGCAACAACAAATGCTGCAAAAAAAACACATGAAAGAAGAAGAAAAGAGGCAGAATATTGCTCATAAAAACTCACATTAATACACAGTTTGACTTTTTGTATTTATTCATGACTGAGATGAGACTTATAATATCCATATTTCATTGTTGAGGTTACACTTTTACACTTCTACTCAAATTCAGCTGCATTTTTGAATCATCATTGACATTTAATTTAGGAACATTTTCAAAGAGATTTATGATTATTTTGACTCATTTTTTGAATGGTTAAATGTGTTTTTATGGTCGTTAGAGGAGCAGATATTTGATATTTGTCTCTGCCGATGAGACTGCTTTCAGATGTTAAATGTCAGCGAGGAGTAAATATAAACATGTTTATGGTTTCAGTCAGGCGGTGTTGCGTTCACAGTTCGTGGGTGGCATCGCTCCATCGACTGTGTGTGTGTGTGTGTTGTGCAGATACATTTTTGTATATTATGTATTTCAGTCTGTGTGAATTGAATGTGTCCTGTTCTGTGTATCTGCAAATATATATATATGTGTGTGTGTGTGTGTGTGTGTGTGTGTGTGTGTGTGTGGGTGTGTGGTTGATTATTTCTGAGTGTGTTTGTACAGACACTATTTGTATTTATTTATATTATTTGTACATATTTTGGTTCCTTTTTCAGTGTGTGTATGTTGTTATTACACATGTAATATTACAACTATGAGCTGGAACATACAGTGTGTGTGTGTGTGTGTGTGTGTGAACATATTGTGTGTCTGCTTGTGTTTCTTATTTCTGACAGTGTGTGTGTGTGTGTGTGTGTGTGTGTGTGTGTGTGTGTGTGAGAGTGTTTAAATGTGTTATGTGTCCATATGTGTAATTATTATTACCACTCATATTGTGGTATTAATATTGTGTGTGTGTGTGTGTGTGTGTGTGTGAACATACAGTGTGTCCACTTGTTAAATATGTGTGTGCATGTAAATTCTATTTTATTTCAATGACAATAATAATAACAATAGTAATAATGATTATATTATAATAACAGTAACAACAGGATCCATGATAACAATAAGAGTAGTATTAGTATATTGATACTTTAATACAACAGCAGAAACAATACGAGCAGTAGAATTAATAATAATATAAATAAATATACTAATTAATTAATAATTGATAGATAGATTTTATTAATGTAATACAACAGCAGCAGCAATAACAATAACAGCAGTAGTCATAATAATAGTAATAGTAATAGTAGTAGTAGCAGTAGTAGTTCTAGTATTTGTAGCTATAATGGTTATAGTAGTAGTGGTAATATTGATAGCAATAATAATATAATTATACTATAATACAACAGCAGCAGAAGCGGCAGAAACAGTAGTAGTGTTAGCAGTAGTAGTATTGGTAGTAGTATTAGTGGTATTAGTATTAGCAGCTGTAATGATAATGTTGTTATTATATCTACATTCTACCGGCATTCACCGGACCAGCTGGGTATGTTTATTGTTAATATTGTTTAATATTCCTGTCGGGTTATTAAATATAAACACATTGTGGTTATTTTTGTTTGACACAACACGTTCAATCCTAAAAGTGTCACAGATTTATTTTACATTGATCACAACAACGTGCGTATGACGCGGAAAAGAAAACAATATTATTGTTATTATTGTTATTATTCTAAAGGAGAATGTTATTGTATAAACTAAATGCAGATTCTTTTGAACGACGTAATTCACAATCAGCAGATCTCAAATCAAAGACGAGGGAATATTTGTGTTGTACGAGTCATATGAGTACTTCTGTGTGAACAGTATTTGTGATTACATATCCTGTAGAGTGTGTGTGTGTGTGTGTGTGTGTGTGTGTTTGCATGCACGTGGACGTGTTAGAGAGTTTGTTCCTCCACCGTTCGTCCCAGCTGACATTTACACATTCAAATCAGAGAGAGCTTATTGTTCTGGTCACATGACATGATTTCACGTTTTATTTCACATCATCACTTTGTGAATATGTTTATTGTGTTTGTGGCTCTTAAAGCCTAAATGTCCCACACTGTGATGCTTTAATACTTTTATTGAATGTGCTTCTTCACATGGTTTTGAAGTGGTAACATGTTTTATGTCAGAAAACGACACATTACTTCTGATTCAGAGGCTATTTGTATTCATGTAATTAGAGTCTTATAATATATATAACATACATTTCATAACTGTATGTATATATATATGTATATATATACATATGTATTTTGTAATACATATATATGTATATATACATATACATATATATGTATATGTATTTTGTAATAAATATATATACATATATATATACGTATACATATATATATGTATTTTGTAAATTATATAGTTTATATTTCCTATAATAACTTCATCCTCTCATATGTGTACTTTTACTTTGTTCTAGTGAATCCGTTTCTTGGTAGAAATTTCACTTTTACTCGTCTTTTTCCTGAAGTAATATTTTGTGTTATACATTTATTACAGAGGATACTTAAAAACTGGAAAATAATTAAAATTGTCCGGTTATACAAACATTGTTATATTTAGTTAATTTTCAGTTTTTCTAATTTAATGAATCTCGTCTGAGAGATGATGTTTGTAACTTTTAGTTTAGATCTTTACTCCGGCGTGTTTACTTTCACCTCAGTAAAGAGTAAAGAGTATATTAACAATATACTTTATGTGTATAGTATATACTATATATGTGTATAGTAGACTGCAGTCGACCGCTGGTTACTTGTCACATAATCTGTGTTCACATAATGTATCTGGTGCAGTAGGAAACATCATGGAGGTACAATAAGATGCACGTCACACAATTCAGCTCCAACATGTACAGTACAGACTCTACAGCTGTGGTTTGTTTTCAGCCAGCACTTTGTTTTAAGATACTTATATCTGGTATTAATGTGGTTTCAGTAAAGTGTTGTAGAGATGGAGAAGGCTGATTGTTGTCTCTGAAGGCTTAACAATATATTGCAATATCACAAAGGTAAATATGAAGATACTGGTTCCACTGAGGTGATCGCTGATGTTCTGTCACAACTGAATACATTCAGTTAACACTTTAGGACATTTGATCTTCTGATTGTGTTTATTGTGTTATTGTCTGAAACTGAGCACCTTTACTCTTCACATGCGTCATATAAAGACAAAGTGTTATCTCCACAGTCTGGAGCTGCAAACCTGTTTAAAACCAAAACTCCACCAGAGACAAAATGATGACATTTAATAACCAATACACTGTGTTTAAACATGTGTTGAATCACAACAGCCTTGTTTCACAGTGAATATTCATCTCTCCATGTTGGACATGGACACACTACATGTGCTCTTATACAAATAGTACTTCATATGAAAAGTGTTGACAGCGTGTCGGGACAGACTCTCTGTCTGCAGCTGCTCTTTTGTGTCAGTATGCAAACACTGTACATATGTACAGTATGTAGAGAGCCTCATCAGTAAATTAACACTTAACGAACACACCGACAGAGCTTTTGCTATCCGGACATTATTTTATTGCCGTATTGATAGTTCTGTGTCGTAAACATGGCTTACTGTAAAGACTTTACTATGTTTGCCAGTAAGTCAGTAAATCTCTGAAGCAGCTTTGAGTTTGAATACGTGATGTATGATCCAGTTGTGAGAGGATGTGAGTGGGCTCATCCAAACAGAAACAGAGAATAATGAGCTCATTTCATTTTCTCTGTTGTGTCGATGTGTCTGTGTGAGAGTCAGAGATGATGATAATCAAAGACATGAATATGAAGATAACTCTGTAGATATCTTTGTAGATAACTGTATAAATAACTCTATTGATTACTCTATATATGACTATATAACTCTTTAGATAACTATTTAACTCTATATATAATTCTTTAGATGACTATTTAACTCTATATTTAACTCTATATATAACTCTTTAATTCTATATATAACTCTATATATAACTATTTAGATAACTCTTTAACTCTATATTTAACTCTATATATAACTATTTAGATAACTATTTAACTCTATATATAATTCTTTAGATAACTATTTAACTCTATATTTAACTCTATATATAACTCTATATATAACTATTTAACTCTATATATAACTTGTATGTGGTTTTGTTTGCAGCGATGTGAACCCTGCAGGTTTCCAGGAATATTTGTCACAGTGGCTACGACTACTACTACTACTACTACTACCAATGTTACTACTACTACTACTACTACTACTACTACTACATATACTACTTCTAATACTACTTATAGTACTACTAATACCATTACTAATACTATTGCTTTGTTTCTGCTGCTGTTGTATAATAGTATAATTATATTATCATTATTATTATAATTTTCATTATTACCACTCTACTATAATTATTATAACTACTACTACTAGTACAACTACTACTACTACTACTACTACTGCTACTATTACTCTTGTTATCATTTCTACTAATGTTATTGTTATTTCTGCTGCTTGTTCTGCTGCTGATGTATTACGGTATGATTACATTACTATAATAATTTATCTATCCATTTTTGATTAATTAGTTTATTTATTTATATTAGTATGTATTCTACTGCTAGTATTGTTGTTGTTGCTGTTGCTGTTGCTGCTCTCTGTTATTGCAGACAAAGTATTTCTGCTACAGTCGGCCGTGTACCGAGAATTGAAAGGCATTGATTGTGGCTTTTCCCTGTGCTCAGAGACTCACTGATATTAAACCTCTCACTTCCTCTTTGAACACAGAGGTGCACACTGACTCACAAACACAACCAACACATGATCCTCTGTGTTGGGCAGTTTTACTTTTACTACTTTCTTTAACGGACTGTGGGAGGAAGCCGGAGAACCCGGAGAGAACCCACGCTAACACGGGGAGAACATGCAAACGTGCAGCCCGGGAATAGAACCCTGGTCCCTCCAGCTGTGTCATCGTCATTTTAAATGAAATATCGTTGCTGCACATGGGTACATGGAGACAGAGAATAAACTCACCATAAGAAGCTAAAATAGACCGGTATAGAAAAAGGTCTGTGTAAGAAATGATTTAATAAACTGTTCCAGATATGTACGGAGCATAAAACCCAAAAAGCAGACCTGAACCAGAACGCAGGAGAGTTCTGGATCGTTCATGAAGAAAAAGAAGATCAGAAATAAACAATTCAGCACTTTATAAACCAACTAATCAATTCAGGAAGACAGAACGTAGAAGGATTCAGAAATGGAGATAAAATATAATGAATGAAGAATGAGGATTTGTGATGCTGCGGATGCATGATGACAGTTAAAGTTGATACTTTAATGCAGCGTCAGCTTTCCAGAGCGATATTTTTCTAAAGAACCCTCGAGGGAGAATTCTTCGACTGCACGCTGGAGACGAAAGCTTACAAACACCACCGAGATGAATGTGAATGAATATCCTCACAAATGAAAAGATAAGAGATGAGACTCAAAGACCACCAGCATGAGACCTTCTCCTCTCACAAACAGCCTGCAGCGTTCAGACGGCCGCCCACACAGCAGCCTCTCTGCTGCTGCGTTTCTGTGAGTGGGTCGACTCCTCAGTGTGAGAAAACATCAGGCGAACACGAACACAATCTGAAACCAGCGGTTTAACTTTGTGTCCCTGGACGACGAGCGGGAATTCTAACATTTAGTTTAAAACATTTTACACGTTTCACAGTTAAAGTTCGTTTTTTTTTTAGTCTCTGATATTTTGAATACCTCCAAAGAAAGTGATGCCATAATGTTTTTACATGGTTTATTACATTGCTACAGGATTAGTAACAGTCTGAGAAAGAGAATTGTATCTGTAATTACCTAAAAAAACTGCACAGCTCATCCATTTTTAATTCAGAAATATTGTGAATATTTTTCTATATTTCTATATTTTTATCTGTACTTGCTTTTATTTTTTATTTACATTTTTTTAATTTAAAAATATTTACCTACATGGCAATAAATCTGATTCTCAAGATAAAAAATAACAAAGTCTAAGAATTGTTTGGCTTCGGTTGGAGAACGTTTATTCTTAATTAAAGTATCGTTGTGATATCGATGCTGTAGAAAACCTGTTTCTCTAAATAATAAAAGGAAGATGCAGTTAGTCATCCAGCATCTCTCAGTGGTTTCAGAACACACATAGAAACATTCAAACAGGGTCAATCCAGTTTACAGCGTTCATATCGGCTGGTAGTGTGTGTGTGTGTGTGTGTATGTGTGCGTGTGTATGTGTGCGTGTGCGTGCGTGTGTGTGTGTGTGTGCGTGCGTGCGTGCGTGCGTGTGTGTGTGTGCGTGCAGCCACACAATTTTTGCACCAATCATGTGTGATATCATATTGTGCCAAATATAATTCCAACATCAAAGAGGGAACATTTTGTTGAGTTTCAATGACTGAAACATTCATCTCTTATTCAACCTTTATAAAATATCATACTAATAAGTTGTGAAAGTCCTCTTTAGAAACTAGATGGGATTCATTTGCTTGTTTAAAAAATGTATTTTCGAACTCAGTTAAAGGCTGAATGACTCGTTAAAACAGGCCTTTTTGTGTCTTTTGCAGGACTAAGGATTTAAAGGTCTCACCTCAGGACCATCAGACTGGTTTCCATCTCAGGACCATCAGACTGGTTTCCACCTCAGGACCATCAGACTGGTTTCCACCTCTGGACCATCAGACTGGTTTCCATCTCATTCAGCCGTCCTGACAACTGAAACCAGCTCAGCAACCGGTAAGAGACGTTCATGAAGTCTGATCCTGTTGTTGATGTACAGCTGAGTATCACGGCAGGTTGTGAAATAGTCACGAAATGTAATCTATTGGTTCTGTGTTCAGGGACACAAGTTGTCGTTCAGCATAACTGTCCGTTTTGTTGCCTAAAGCTAACTATTGGTGCTGTTGTCTAAACCTAACTGTTGGTGTTGTTGTCTAAACCTAACTGTTGGTGTTGTTGTCTAAACCTAACTGTTGGTTTAGTTGTCTAAAGCTAACTGTTGGTTTAGTTGTCTAACCCTAACTATTGGTGCTGTTGTCTAAACCTAGCTGTTGGTTTAGTTGTCTAAAGCTAACTGTTGGTTTAGTTGTCTAAACCTAACTGTTGGTTTAGTTGTCTAAACCTAACTGTTGGTTTAGTTGTCTAAACCTAACTGTTGGTTTCGTTGTCTAAACCTAACTGTAGGTTTAGTTGTCTAAACCTAACTGTTGGTGTTGTTGTCTAAACCTAACTGTTGGTGTTGTTGCCTACACCTAACTGTTGGTTTAGTTGTCTAAACCTAACTGTTGGTGTTGTTGTCTAAACCTAACTGTTGGTTTAGTTGTCTAAAGCTAACTGTTGGTTTAGTTGTCTAAAGCTAACTGTTGGTGTTGTTGTCTAAACCTAACTGTTGGTGTTGTTGTCTAAACCTAACTGTTGGTTTAGTTGTCTAAACCTAACTGTTGGTGTTGTTGTCTAAGCCTAACTGTTGGTGTTGTTGTCTAAACCTAACTGTTGGTTTAGTTGTCTAAACCTAACTGTTGGTTTAGTTGTCTAAACCTAACTGTTGGTGTTGTTGTCTAAACCTAACTGTTGGTTTAGTTGTCTAAAGCTAACTGTTGGTGTTGTTGTCTAAACCTAACTGTTGGTGTTGTTGTCTAAACCTAACTGTTGGTGTTGTTGCCTAAAGCTAACTGTTGGTTTAGTTGTCTAAACCTAACTGTTGGTTTAGTTGTCTAAACCTAACTGTAGGTTTAGTTGTCTAAACCTAACTGTTGGTGTTGTTGTCTAAACCTAACTGTTGGTGTTGTTGCCTACACCTAACTGTTGGTTTAGTTGTCTAAAGCTAACTGTTGGTGTTGTTGTCTAAACCTAACTGTTGGTTTAGTTGTCTAAAGCTAACTGTTGGTTTAGTTGTCTAAACCTAACTGTTGGTTTAGTTGTCTAAAGCTAACTGTTGGTGTTGTTGTCTAAACCTAACTGTTGGTTTAGTTGTCTAACCCTAACTATTGGTGCTGTTGTCTAAACCTAGCTGTTGGTTTAGTTGTCTAAACCTAACTGTTGGTTTAGTTGTCTAAACCTAACTGTTGGTGTTGTTGTCTAAACCTAACTGTTGGTGTTGTTGCCTAAACCTAACTGTTGGTTTAGTTGTCTAAACCTAACTGTTGGTTTAGTTGTCTAAACCTAACTGTAGGTTTAGTTGTCTAAACCTAACTATTGGTGTTGTTGTCTAAACCTAACTGTTGGTTTAGTTGTCTAAAGCTAACTGTTGGTTTAGTTGTCTAAAGCTAACTGTTGGTGTTGTTGTCTAAACCTAACTGTTGGTGTTGTTGTCTAAAGCTAACTGTTGGTTTAGTTGTCTAAAGCTAACTGTTGGTTTAGTTGTCTAAACCTAACTGTTGGTGTTGTTGTCTAAACCTAACTGTTGGTTTAGTTGTCTAAACCTAACTGTTGGTTTAGTTGTCTAAACCTAACTGTTGGTGTTGTTGTCTAAACCTAACTGTTGGTTTAGTTGTCTAAAGCTAACTGTTGGTGTTGTTGTCTAAACCTAACTGTTGGTGTTGTTGTCTAAACCTAACTGTTGGTGTTGTTGCCTAAAGCTAACTGTTGGTTTAGTTGTCTAAACCTAACTGTTGGTTTAGTTGTCTAAACCTAACTGTAGGTTTAGTTGTCTAAACCTAACTGTTGGTGTTGTTGTCTAAACCTAACTGTTGGTGTTGTTGCCTACACCTAACTGTTGGTTTAGTTGTCTAAAGCTAACTGTTGGTGTTGTTGTCTAAACCTAACTGTTGGTTTAGTTGTCTAAAGCTAACTGTTGGTTTAGTTGTCTAAACCTAACTGTTGGTTTAGTTGTCTAAAGCTAACTGTTGGTGTTGTTGTCTAAACCTAACTGTTGGTTTAGTTGTCTAACCCTAACTATTGGTGCTGTTGTCTAAACCTAGCTGTTGGTTTAGTTGTCTAAACCTAACTGTTGGTTTAGTTGTCTAAACCTAACTGTTGGTGTTGTTGTCTAAACCTAACTGTTGGTGTTGTTGCCTAAACCTAACTGTTGGTTTAGTTGTCTAAACCTAACTGTTGGTTTAGTTGTCTAAACCTAACTGTAGGTTTAGTTGTCTAAACCTAACTATTGGTGTTGTTGTCTAAACCTAACTGTTGGTTTAGTTGTCTAAAGCTAACTGTTGGTTTAGTTGTCTAAAGCTAACTGTTGGTGTTGTTGTCTAAACCTAACTGTTGGTGTTGTTGTCTAAAGCTAACTGTTGGTTTAGTTGTCTAAAGCTAACTGTTGGTTTAGTTGTCTAAACCTAACTGTTGGTGTTGTTGTCTAAACCTAACTGTTGGTTTAGTTGTCTAAACCTAACTGTTGGTTTAGTTGTCTAAACCTAACTGTTGGTGTTGTTGTCTAAACCTAACTGTTGGTTTAGTTGTCTAAAGCTAACTGTTGGTGTTGTTGTCTAAACCTAACTGTTGGTGTTGTTGTCTAAACCTAACTGTTGGTGTTGTTGCCTAAAGCTAACTGTTGGTTTAGTTGTCTAAACCTAACTGTTGGTTTAGTTGTCTAAACCTAACTGTAGGTTTAGTTGTCTAAACCTAACTGTTGGTGTTGTTGTCTAAACCTAACTGTTGGTGTTGTTGCCTACACCTAACTGTTGGTTTAGTTGTCTAAAGCTAACTGTTGGTGTTGTTGTCTAAACCTAACTGTTGGTGTTGTTGCCTACACCTAACTGTTGGTTTAGTTGTCTAAAGCTAACTGTTGGTGTTGTTGTCTAAACCTAACTGTTGGTTTAGTTGTCTAAACCTAACTGTTGGTTTAGTTGTCTAAACCTAACTGTTGGTTTAGTTGTCTAAAGCTAACTGTTGGTGTTGTTGTCTAAACCTAACTGTTGGTGTTGTTGCCTACACCTAACTGTTGGTTTAGTTGTCTAAAGCTAACTGTTGGTGTTGTTGTCTAAACCTAACTGTTGGTGTTGTTGCCTACACCTAACTGTTGGTTTAGTTGTCTAAAGCTAACTGTTGGTGTTGTTGTCTAAACCTAACTGTTGGTTTAGTTGTCTAAACCTAACTGTTGGTTTAGTTGTCTAAAGCTAACTGTTGGTTTAGTTGTCTAAAGCTAACTGTTGGTGTTGTTGTCTAAACCTAACTGTTGGTTTAGTTGTCTAAACCTAACTGTTGGTTTAATTGTGTAAAGCTAACTGTTGGTGTTGTTGTCTAAACCTAACTGTTGGTGTTGTTGTCTAAACCTAACTGTTGGTTTAGTTGTCTAAACCTAACTGTTGGTGTTGTTGTCTAAACCTAACTGTTGGTGTTGTTGTCTAAACCTAACTGTTGGTTTAGTAGTCTAAACCTAACTGTTGGTTTAGTTGTCTAAACCTAACTGTTGGTGTTGTTGTCTAAACCTAACTGTTGGTTTAGTTGTCTAAACCTAACTGTTGGTTTAGTTGTCTAAACCTAACTGTTGGTGTTGTTGTCTAAACCTAACTGTTGGTTTAGTTGTCTAAAGCTAACTGTTGGTTTAGTTGTCTAAACCTAACTGTTGGTTTAATTGTCTAAAGCTAACTGTTGGTGTTGTTGTCTAAACCTAACTGTTGGTGTTGTTGTCTAAACCTAAGTGTTGGTTTAGTTGTCTAAACCTAACTGTTGGTTTAGTAGTCTAAACCTAACTGTTGGTGTTGTTGTCTAAACCTAACTGTTGGTGTTGTTGTCTAAACCTAACTGTTGGTTTAGTTGTCTAAACCTAACTGTTGATGTTGTTGTCTAAACCTAACTGTTGGTTTAGTTGTCTAAAGCTAACTGTTGGTTTAGTTGTCTAAAGCTAACTGTTGGTTTAGTTGTCTCAACCTAACTGTTGGTTTAGTTGTCTAAAGCTAACTGTTGGTTTAGTTGTCTAAAGCTAACTGTTGGTTTAGTTGTCTAAAGCTAACTGTTGGTGTTGTTGTCTAAACCTAACTGTTCATAGTTCATTCAAGCCCAACCAGGATGTTTTTTCTTAGACCTAACTAAACAGTTGTGTTGCCTTAACATAACTTTAGTTTTTACGTCCGTGTACAACGAAACCAACAGCTTGTATTTCCTGACAGTTTTTCACAAAGTTGCTGCTGTGTTGCTGATACCTGAGTTATTGCTGGTGTTAGCAACAGAACCAGCGTCACTGAGCTACAGTCAGTGTGAACCTTACTCCTTTATTCACTCATTTCTAGCTCTCAGTCAGAAGTGATTCATTTCAACAAACTCGAGTTGTCTCTTTGTGGTTTGTTTGAATATTAAAGGTTCAGAATCTGATCTCAATCTGGAGGAAGCAACATTCAAAAGATCAGTCAGGCTTTAAAACGTCTGTCAGTCACATTCAGAACAAAGTGTTTCACCTCTTTTTACTCCACATGGACTGTTTAACTGCACTCAACCAACGCCTGCTCTGATGTGATTGGTCGATCCTCTTCCTCTTCCCCTCCTCTCCTCCTCTCCTCCTCTCCTCCTCTCCTCCTCCCTCCTCTCTTGACAGAGAGCAGCAGCTCATATTAATCAGTGAGAGTGGAGTCCGTCTATAAATCACAAAGTCCTAATGATCAATAATAGAAGTGTCATGGCGTCAGATGGAGCAGAAATGCTGCTGTCAACAGCAGAAGCTCATACGTTACTGTGTGTGTGTGTGTGTGTGTGTGTGTGTGTAGAGAGATGCTGCCTGGCAACAGAGGTGATGCCAACAACTATAAAGCAGCTGATAGCAGCAGCTGACTCAGCATTTAGTGTGTGTGTGTGTGTGTGTGTGTGTGTGTGTGTGTGTGTGCATGCATGTGTGTGGAGATTCTTCTTTTTTTATTCCGATTGATTAAAGAAAGTGTTTGATGGTTTCTCCTCTCAGTGACGAGTCTTCATGAAGGAGTTACTTTATAAAAGCCTATTTTAATAGTTGCCGTGTTTTAAAGTCTCAACTTCATAAAACAACACATGTATTATAGCCGCTTTATTAGGTACACCTCTGTCAGTAGGTCTTCATCTCATCCCGGTTGTCACCAGCGGCGTCTGATATTGATATGATTTATTCTATGCAGAGGCTGAACCCTGACCCTTGATGAAGGAGACTTACTGCTGTAGATGAACGTGATGAACAGAGACGCTGAGTTAGAGAGGATTCACCTTTTGATCTGCAGCCGATACAAACAGACGCTCATCCATCAAAGCGCTTCACCTCCTCCCATCAATCACGAACACGCTGATTTATGAAGAGGAAGAACCACACGTATAAGCTAATGCTAACAACAACGAATATGTTACAAATAGCTACAACATCTCTCACTTGCTGACAACAAACTGTTGGCAAAATGTATCTTAAATAAATTCCATATTAATAAGGAAACAATCACATGAGCTAATATTAAATGAGCTGTTTTTCTATCTAGCTTATAAATTGTTTCAAACATGTAACAGACTTTTATTTGTGTCAGCAACACATTTCTGTATGATTTCTCCAGTAACGAGTAGTGTGAGCTATTACAATTAACAAAACAGTAATCAGATTACAGTTATTTTGCAACCAGTGAACAGGAAGTGACCATATCTGGACTGAGGAGGAGTGACATAGACCTGTCAATCACCGTGTAGCCCCGCCCCTAAAGCATCCCCTGCTTTCTGGTCTGTTTGACTCTAAATGGAGCATAATGTACTAAATGAACATCATGCTGTATTGAAGAAGACTGTAAACTAGAGATTGAGACCATAAACTCATGTTTACAATGTTTACTGAGGGAATAAATCAAGAGAGAAGTAGAGTCATTTTAGACTAGACTTCTATACAACCAGAGGAGTCGCCCCCTGCTGGACACTAGAGAGAATGCAGCTTTAACACGTGAAGCACTGGCTTCTCTTACGAGCAGAAATTGACTCGTGTAACTGGACTTTTTTGTAGGAAAACCCACGAAACATTTTGGTTAGAAATGATCTGAACTGTTGAATAAGGACACGGCATCACTGCATCGTGTCGAGCTGAACTTTGGTGAAGTTCCCCGCCTCGACTCGGTCGCATATGTGACCGAGTCCTGAGGGAGAGGAGGAGACGGGCCCGGTTCTACAAGGCTACTAAAACATGCACTGCACCCTCAGTTGACAGTATAACAGTAAATGCCGTGCACAAGGAGGTAGAAGCACGGACTGTGTGCAGCAGAGCTTCCTGCATAGCAAGAGGCTTTCCTTTTCACTCCATGCTGCCACAGTTTTGACAGTTGATATACTGTCAAAACTGTTAGTTTTGCAGTATATTTATAGTTGAACCATATGAGCAGACATACGCTTCAAAATTAGATTTCTTTTTTTTTAATCACATTTTCTATATATTTTATGTGTGCTTATTGTCATGCACCAATCACTAAGTCAAATTCCTTGTTTGTGCAAAACAGACGTGGCAATGAACCGTTTCAGATTCTGAATAACTCAATTTATACTTCATACTTTTCAAAGAGAAGTAACTCCCTTAGCGTCTACGTTCATCAGGCTTTTATCTTGATGAATACCTTTGTGGTACCTGTATGTGGTCGTTAAATAAACTCTGATCTTCTCCGTGAACTCAGGAGATACAGAGATGAGATGCTGTAGCTCTTCCTCCTCTTCCTCACTGTTCAGTATTATAAGCAGCTCTGAGAGCTAAATGCAGACGGAGAAGACGAAGCACAGACTCATCCATCAGACCGGTTCATCACTCACTTGTTCATCGCAGCTCTTTTACAGTAGAATCCCGTTTTTCTTCACCGTCCTACAAAGATGAAGATGTTTAGAAGTGGAGTCAGTGGAGGTATTCCAGAATCTTCTCTGTGAAATCTGTGTTTTAACGTCCCGAGCAGACATGAAGACTTTAACACGTGTACTGAGTTTGACTCCTCGTGGGACTGAACCCTCTTCTGACAGCTTTAACGGCGAGTCTGAAACTAAGTGGTGCTCCACTTTAAAACAAGGGCAGCCGACTAATTCGTCTCCTCGGCTCTTAAACGGGATGATTTACGGCGTCGCGCGAAGCGGAGGAGTCTGAACCGTCGCTGTAATGGCTCCGGAGTGAGGAACGAGGAAAAGGTTTATAAATGGAAGACTGTAATTCATCTTTTCTGTCCTCGAGGTCTTTTATCTAAAGACAGAAGACATCCGTCATCTGGAGGAGGAGTCTGTTAGACGACTGGATGTGAGGACATCTCACAGGATTTTCATTCTTTAAACATGTTTGTATGTGCACATAGTTATCTTATCTTCATCTTATTCAGTAATTCTAAGAGATGACAAACACACACATAACTACCTTCATATGTATATACTATTTAAATGCATGAGTATCACATGTTTTTGAGAATATCTGACTTGTAACATGGTATTTCTGATAATTTCTGATAATTTCTGATAATTTTTTATCAATTATCTAAAAATTGTTGTACATAAATAGTAATTAATCTGTGTAACAAATGGAATCAACTCAAGTTAAATGAGAATACATTTCATATACTTCTACCACAATGTTATAAACAGTGATTCATAATAATGCTGCGTCTCACTTATATCTGACGTTAGGACTGGACGATAATTCATTGTGATAATTTATTGTTTTTCCAATGAAATCATATTGGGATTAAATCATCTACCGAGATATCGTGATGCACATTTACTACGTCTAAACTCATAATAGTGACACATGATTACATCACAGGGTGAAGAAGGAAACAGTCATTTCACTTGAAACTGTTCATTCTGAGAAAATACTCTTCAAGATACTTCTCATTTATATTTAATTCACAAGTTTTACCATGTGGTTATTTCAATTAGACTGGGGGGGGGGACTTTAACACACACAGTAACAGACACATTCTAAATAAGAACTTTAAAAACTGAGGACAAGTTCTGAGTCATAATTATCAAAAAGAAAACATCAGACATGAACCATGCATTAAAGCGCTGCAGCCTTTTCTCTTTAGCAGGAGATTTAAAATAAACAACATTAAACTATATGTTGTTTTACACAACACGTTCTCACGACAGTTCTTCAACTAGTCATGAAATGCATCTTTGTGTAAATGCACTCCAGTTGTCCATTGAGTTTTTTTTGCGTCGCTCTGATCGACTTTGTTTCCGGGACAACGTCACGTTAAAGACAAACGTTTAAACGATGAAACCACAACGTGGTGTCGACCACGGTCTTCTGGTTAAAAGTCCTGTTTCTTTGGACGGTCCTCCTCCGCCCACCAACATTCACCGTTTTGGATATCTCATTGATTTTCTACTGGTGTTCTTTTCATCCTGACTCCGTGATGCTGGTCTGTGTGAAGCTACAGGAATGTTAACTGTCTTTTATTCATTTAGAGGTTTTCTGGAGGTGTTGAACACTGACTGGTAGCTCCTTCATCTTTTCAAACATTGATTTACTTTTTGTAATATAAAGATATAACTTTTAATTTCTCTTTTGACACAATAGAAGACAGATATCTATCATTCAAATTGCATAATAATAATTGCATCAAAGACATAACTGTCAGGGTTTTGAGTTTGTCAGCTGATGCACCAATAATTTATTTTACGTGAAAACTTGTTCATCAGATGTTAAATGAAAGATGTTGGAATAAAACAACATGTGTAGCATTATAAATATGCAGAGATGATATTACAATTCACACTCACCAAGTAATGCCTCAGTGTAACACAAACAGATTAATAGACTATGTCAAGATTTCTGAAAGGATACATTCAAATATGCAAATTGGTCATTATCTTATTAAATATTTGTAAGAAATAATTAATGTTTTCATACATTTCCAGAACATGCATGTGAACATTGGATTAATCCAGGTTCAAAGTTCTTGTTTCATGTTGTTGACATACTAGAGTTAAAAGTTATTAAAGAGGGAGTTTATGATTTCTCTTTGTATCACTCCATAAAATAATAAATCTATCTCCTCCATGTTTGTATTAATAAATGTAGTATAAATGAGTGTGTGAGTGGTGTGTGAACAAAGCCCTCTGTAGAAAGCTTCAGCACACAGAGAGGAATGAAGGTGTGAAGTTTGGTGGATGTCAGAACTACTGAAGTGGAGATTTCTGGATCAGAGTGTGAGAAAAACTCCATTGATAGAAAAGCTCCTTTAAAGAGACGACATTTCCTTTGTTTTTGTTGATGCTGCCAGAGCGTGTGTGTATGTGTGTGTGTGTGTGTGTGTGTGTGTGTGTGTGTGTGTGTGTGTGTGTGTGTGTGTGTGTGTGTGTGTCTGTGTGTGTGTGTGTGTCTCATGTCAACAGTCTGATTCAGGAACAAGAACAGAAAGTCTGAAAGGAAGCAGGAAGCTGCAAAGACGTTGAACATCATAAAGAGATGTTTATCAAATAGTGTTGTAGTTAAAAACAACAAAAAAACAAGTTTCATTTTGTCTGGACTTGTATTTCTGTTTGTAAAGGTAGTAATTATGCTTGTGTGTTTTTACTATGATTATGAAAAGTCTTCTTCACACATGAGACTCAGCAGCTGAATTATGAATTGTTCATCATTTGGGTTTAAAACAGATGACAGATGAATGTGATAGATTGTCCTGGTTTAGTAAATCATGTGGATTAAAAAGCTTCAGTGTTGAAGACTCACTCTGTTTTATATGCTACTCCACTCTTTGCTGATATTGGTAATATGATCTTTGAATTCATAAAATGATTGTCACTCTTATCATAAATATTTGTTGACAGAGATGTTTTTAAGGAAGGTTAATATGTTTGCTTCTTTATGTCATTTTATTTTGGATGCTAGTCAGAAAATGTGCAAAAGAAAGATGGCAGCATGTGTGATATAAACAACAGGAAGTGAGCTATTGCTTTTATTAAATTGCCAATATGAAAGTTATACACATGTTACAATTTAGATGTATGTATTAAAATATAGTTCACAGTAAAATTGTCCCTCCTGCTGCCTGCACATACCAAGGAGGCTGCTATAGAACCTTCACTAGGTTACGCTATCAGGTAGCATGTTTATGGTTCCATCACAGGTTAGTGTTTTATGGATTTTATTACTTCATTTACATTATTTGTATGTTCTAGTAATAGAAGTAATAGAAGTAATTCTAGGTAATCTATACTATTTACCATGGCTAATCTATACTACTAAACACAGCTAATATATACTATTAAACTGCTAATCTATATTACTAAACACAGCTAATATATACTATTACACTGCTTATCTATACTACTAAACACAGATAATCTATACTACTAAACACAGCTAATATATACCATTAAACTGCTAATCTATAATACTAAACACAGATAATCTATACTATTTAACTCAGCTAATCTATACTAATAAACATGGTTAATATATACTATTAAACACTGCTAATCTATACTACTAAACACAGATAATCTATACTACTAAACACAGATAATATATACTATTTAACTCAGCTAATCTATACTACTAAACATGGTTAAACACTGCTAATCTATAGTACTAAACACAGATAATCTATACTACTAAACAGCTAATCTATACTACTAAACACAGATAATCTATACTACTAAACATCTAATCTATACTACTAAACACAGATAATCTATACTACTAAACAGATAATCTATACTACTAAACACAGATAATCTATACTACTAAACAAAGCTAATCTATACTCTTTAACAATACTATGCATCCTGTACTGTTTTTAATCCCACATTTTGTTAAAGTAAATATTATATTAGACAATTTTATGATTCTTGATTTTGATACCTGTGGACAACCTGAGGATCCTTGATAGATTGTACGAGTGGTTAGCTTCATTCTTAGCGATTGAGTTTGAGTTTGTGTTTCCTTCTCTGCAGGTCTGCAAAAGAAAAGCTCTGTTTTTATTTGTGGGCAATAAAAGCTGATAGTTTACAGTGTTGGATTGTGCGACTTCCCAGCCTGTTGTGTTTTATCTGCTCACAGTAGGCCTATAAAGCACCTAATGATGCCCTGTACTACCTGAGCACCACACAATGTAATCTGTCCTCTTTATATTTTGATATTTTTGTTATTTTACAATATCGTTCTCTCATTGTGTTCCAGTTGAGGAGTTGCTGAGTCAGTTTGGGGTCATGACATCATCACCAGGCGACCACAGGCGGTGACGGATGAGGTGGTGCCGTGTGTCGTGGTTTGTGCTGTGGAGTTGCCTCAGGGAATAATTTGCTCAAATGTTGAAGGGAAAAAGGAATGCACGAAGTACGAAGGGGCAGTAAGTATGATTTTTATTGTCGCATTGCACAAAAATGACCATGAAAACACCTGCAGGAGGTTGATCGTGTTAAAATCTTCAAACCCAGTGAGGTCATGCTGATGAAATCCCAGCTGGTGGTGAACACAGCAACATAAATACATAACTGTATTCATAGAGCATGAAGAGACAAGCTAAGAAAAGCAATTCTGACATTCAATGAAAGGGACCAAAACAAGTTTGAATCAAATCAAAATGACTGTATTATAGTTTGATTTCATACATTTACCTGCTGCGTTTGTGTGTATAGATATTGAAACGATGTATTTTTCTACAACCATGAACTGTACTCATATTTTGATGGTAAATATAATGAGAAAACAAATACTACATCAAAGTTAGATAAATAAAGTCCCAGATGTATTGATCACACATCCTCTGTTTGACCAAATTGGTTCAGTTATCAGTAGACACAATATGTAATCATTATTGGACAATAAACAATATTATTGTCATTTTAAAACCATTTTAAGCCGCTGACATCATGATAATACAAGAGAATAACAATGAAAGCACACACTGTGAAAAGAGAGAATATTCACACATTTGAATTGAAAAACATTAAAACACACACATATATATGTATATATACTATATAATATATATATTTTCACATGATCATGATCGGATTCATATATCGTAAGATAAGTTGATAACTTACATTTGTTGAGGTCATGTCCATGAAGTTTAGAAGTTGATTTGGAGACTCATGACAGTAAAACAAATATTACTTTGACAGCTAATCTGACAAGTATCTGATGTATAGAACAATGTGTACTTACCTGGTTTCTCAGTTAATATTTTAAACATCATCATTAGTCGAATATTGAAACATCTTGTGATCTGCTAATTCAATATTGAATTTTCGATGAGACCCATGAAACACTTTCCTGAACACATCAGAGACTCAACTTGACTGAATTCTTCTTCTTCTTCTTCTCTTTGTGTTGTACGTAATGAACCTTTCCTGTTTCTTAATAATCAAATAAATACCTTAATTAAATCCAGCTCTTGTTTTGGTATTTTAATATAAGTTCAGTGAGTAAATGAACGACTCTCACTGTTTTAAGAACAACATTAATGTATATATTAATATTGTTATTGAACATTAGTGCTGTTGTGTCCGTCACATAAAACAAATAATCACTTTCATTGATTATCACATAAAGATTATTTTCAACGTTTTGGTCAATTGAACATCAGAAAAAGTCCTTTTGCTTAAAAGACACATTTTTTTTTTTTTTTTTAACATATGCAGATTATTTGTCTGTCCATAAACCGGAATTTTTTAATTTTAATTTCAGCCACTTAACGCTGATGAAGATACGTAGCTCATGTGACACAGTGGTCATGCTTCAGTGTATTTCCTATTTATATTGCAATACTATAAGCAAGGCAATATATTGCAATTTTTTAAAATCAATATTAGGAAAGCTGTCGTATAAAGAGACACACATCGTACTTCACTGTGTTTATGCAATCACAGCAGAATGTCACATTCAACCGTCTGAATCTCTACGTCTGAACCAATAATCCAAAACGTCTTCAGTGTTTCTGAATCTCGACAGAGGATCACAAAGCAGAACATGTCGACACTCAAGTGTGCCGACATGTTCTCACGCCTGGTGGAGATATTATTAATACTTGATATAAAAGATCCCTCCTGCTGAATATGAAATCCATCTGCCGTCTTGGTTCTGCAGACTTGTTTCTTGTTGTTTGTCGTTGTGGGTCTCTTACCGGTCTGAAGACCAGATCCAGTCCATGAGACGGGTTTAGAGTTTACTGTTACATCTAGCGGTGACATGGGGAAGTAAGCAGCTGTAAATATTAGATTATAATACTCTTACAGTAGTTTACATCCGGTGGGACTGAAGTTATAAATCCCAGTGCTTCAGTAGAAGAACCACAACCACCATGTAGAAGTACAATAAGTAAAAGTACAGAAGTATGACGGATAACTTCTTATATGTAACATTATTAGATTCAATGTTTAAGCAACATTTTACTGTTGTACATGTTCAGGTGGAGCTCCTTAAATGTTTTACTCTCCAAAGCATCACAAAGTAAATAAAATGATTAATCGGTTACAAAAGTTTTTGTGAAGTAAAGGACCACATTACCCCTAACAATGAATACAACACGACAGGGAAAGAGTGTGGATCAGCTCTCCAGTGAAGAACTACCTGACCAGTGGCCTCCGGACATTTACAGTTTGACACTTCTGATTTGTCTGTTTTATTATTTTATTTGAAGACATTTTGCTTCTGTCAGCAGCAGCAGAGAGAAGAGATCAAGAGGCGAGATCACTAATGCTGACTGAAAAAATAAGGAAGAACGGCTGATAGTGTTTGAAAGAGAGCGTGAGAAGCTCAAAGACCGAACAGGAAAGAGAAAGGGAGGGAGAGAGAGAGAGAGAGAGAGAGAGACAGAGAGGGAGAGAGAGACACACACACACACAGAGAGAGAGAGAGAGAGAGAGAGAGAGACAGAGAGAGAGCGACAGAGAGAGAGACAGAGAGAGAGAGACAGAGAGAGAGAGAGAGACAGAAACGGAGAGAGAGAGAGAGACAGAGAGAGAGAGAGACAGAGAGAGAGACACACAGAGACAGAGAGAGAGACACACAGAGACAGAGAGAGAGAGAGAGAGAGAGAGAGACAGACAGAGAGAGAGACAGAGAGAGAGAGAGAGACAGAGAGAGAGAGAGAGAGAGAGACAGAGAGAGAGACACACAGAGACAGAGAGAGAGAGAGAGAGGAGGGGAGGTATATATCTGTCCTCTATAAAGCTCAGTGAGCTTCTCCTTTGGAGTCTGAGACCCGTCGAGTTTAGCAGAACTGAATCCCAACTGTAAGAAACACATCAATACAACACGTGTTGATGTGTCTGTTTGAAGGAGAACAACAACTTCAGTTCACGTTTCTGTGAAGTGTGTTCAGGACACGTTTGGTTCCACTGGACTGACAGGAAGTGACTTCATGTGATGATGACAGTAGACAGCAGGTGACCAAAACTGTATTTACAACTCCCAAGATTTTATGTTGAGCAAATTAATATTTGATGTTGATTTTATTTGGATGAGGTCAGAATATGCAACACGTTCTCACTCCCAACTCAGTGGCTTTACTCTCATTCATAGTATCTTTTCAAAATAAACTTCTGTGTTCACAGGAAACATAGTTTTCGCTTGTTAGTGTCTTTCAAAATAAACTTCAATGTTCACAGGAAACATACAGTTTTCGCTCTTTACATTTATAGTATCTTTTCAAAATAAACTGTGTTCACAGGAAATGTAAAGTTTCCTCTCATAACATGCATAGTGTCTTTTCAAAATAAACTTCCATGTTCACAGGAAACATAGTTTTCACTCGTTACAGTATCTTTTCAAAATAAACCTGTGTTCATACAAAACTTACATTCCCGCTTATTACATACTTAAGTGTATTTTCAAAATAAACTTCTATGTTTACAGTAAACATACAGTTTTGGCTCTTTACATGCATCATTTCTTTTCAAAATAAACTGCCATGTTTACAGAAAGCGTACAGTTTCTGCTCATTACATACATAGTGTCTTTTCAAAATAAACTTCTATGTCCACAGGAAACATACAGTGTCCGCTCATTACATGCATGGTGACTTTTCAAAATATACTTCTTTGTTCATACAAACCTTCCACTCAATACATGCATAGTGAATTTTCAAAATTAACTTCCATGTTTACTGGAAACCGCTGTTTCCAGTAAACGTAAGTAAGTAATGATTACTTATTTTTGTTTTCCAATATTTCACCACCATCCTCTCTTTATTTGAATGATGCTCCAGCTGTGAGCAACATCTGTTTCCTCTGTGCATTGTGTTGTTTTATGTAATAATGTGCTTTGAGTACACTTCATTTTGTCGGTTCTCCAGTGTTATGAATCAATATGCATTTGAGCTGTTTTCTCTTTCCCAGCACTGCCTCAGTTTGTAAACGCTCCACTTGTTTTCCACCTGGGTCCAGGTGCAGCACTAGATGACCCAGGTGAAGCTCCTGTAAAACAGTTCCCTGACAGCAGTGACTCATGGGGTGTTTTTAGCGCCGCAGACGTCAGAGGATAAGAGGAGCGTCAACAGATATTCACCGAGACGCGCTCGTACTCCGACAGCTGGCCGTCTCAGCGTGTGTGTAAATGTTTTTCTCCAACATGCTGACTCACCCGTTCACAGTCCTGCGCTCGTTTTCATTTTACGACTTAAACAATCTCGTTAGAGATCCATAAAACGGACCCTGGAGCTTCCTGGTCGATCGGCGTGTCTTCAGCGGTGACCTCGTGCTGCACAAGTACGCGTGAACCAAAAGACGTCACGCGTCTCTTTTCTGCCCGTCTTATCAAATCAAAACAGTTCGTTTCAACCTGTTTCAACAGGAATTACAACCACGATACCGTGTCAGTGGGCCACTTAATCACGTGTTTTATAACTGTCGCGCTCCGGACTGGGTCACCTTGTGCAACGCTCGGTAAATATTTGTTATTTCATTTAACTTGTGTAAAGTTAAGAGCATTATCGCCCTGGAGACATACATTTTGTATTAAAGAAAAACACAAAACGTCAGATGTTTAGTGCAGATAATTCACACAATTAACATTGTTCTTATCTTAGATGCATTTGACTCCAGTGATTAACAGAGAATAGTGAAATAAAAAGTGCCAAATGTTTGGAAAAGTTGCTCAGGAGCAGCGCTGTTCAAGCTTCTTCTACCTTCTGAGGTTTGGTGGATCATTTTAGGAATGAGTGTCCCTCAAAGGTCTCATTTCTAAACATGTCCATCAGCTGTCAGAGGCTCATGTTGTCTATTTCCAGTGTTTCTCAACACGACAGTAAATCCTCCGTTGTGTTTTCATCTGCGGGCGAGTTGACTAATTGTGATGTAACCGTGAACAAGCCGCTGTACGAAGTCTCGTCTTGTTCGTTAGATTAGAAATCACTTCGCCAGACTTCATCCCAAAGACAGTGTGACACAAACACACAGAAACGTTTTTAACTCTGCGATGATGACGGCTAACCGGAGGTCAAACAAAAGAGGAATGACGGTTTGGAAACGGAGACTCCACCATTTCATTTCTTTTGTCTTTTAGCTAAAAAAGAGGAAGTGCTTTTTCTTTAGAATTAGACCAGTTTAGCATTTATTCTTCACCGGACTACTACATGAAGTGTGTGTGTGTGTGTGTGTGTGTGTGTGTGTGTGTGTGTGTGGCTCCGTCAATACAGGGCCTCAGGCCTCTGTGACTGAGAATACGCCCAGACATGTCCAACAGCAACCTTGCCACACACACAACCACATATAAAACCTCTGTGCAGCAGAGACGCACACACTTACACAAAATGTGCCGCACACACACACGCACACACACACACACACACACACACACACACACACACACGCACACACGCACACACACACACACACACACACACGCACACACGCACACACGCACACACACACACACGCACACACGCACACACACACACACACACACACACGCACACACGCACACACGCACACACACACACACGCACACACACACACACACACACACACACACACTGTGGTTTCAGCCAGCTGCTCGGCTGGTTTACAGCTCAGATAAGACAGACAGTCCCGGGTTCAATGGACTCGGTGTTCTGGTGAAACTATAACAACCTCAGTGGCACCTACCGAGGCAGAAGTGACGAGCTGCTTCTCTGCAGAGATAAAGGTGGAACGAATCTCACAGATGAAAATCTCAAATGCCGGGAAAATAAAAACCCAAACTGTCTGCATCCCGCTAAGGTTTCACACCGAACCCGTTTGGTTTGGTTCAGACCAACTATGGAACGTTTCATCTGTTGCCTCGTTTTCTACTTCGTGGTCCGACTCCAGTCACTTCAGGAACCGGATCTTCTTTCTTTCTTTTGACTTCCCAGCATCCCCTCGGTGTAGCCGGGATTCTCAGAGGAACGTCTGCACTTTGCCTGTTAGTGCGCAGCGTAGTTTTGTAAGATGCCGTCATTTCAAAATGTGGGTTGAGTGAATGCAAACATTGCGGTTGCCGTTGCCGGTTTGTGCAGGTTTGTCTGTTGGTCCATCAAACTACGACGCTCTAGATTCCTCTATAGCCTTGGTTTTGGACCACGTGTCAGTTTCTACTCGTTACATAAATAGAGTCTTTTTCAAAGTAAACTGTGGGTTTACTTAGTGTTTAGGTGAACTTGGTTTGTTGTAAGCGGCACAGATTGTAAAGCCCTCTGAGGCAAACATTAAAGAAATGAATTAAATTGAATTAAGCAACAAAACTACTTGGCTGGGTTTAGAAAAGCGATTGTGGTTTGGATTAAGATACGCTTTGATACGTAAAACAACTGTTAGGTAACAACAGCAGGGTGAGAAAAGTCAACGGGACACAAACGGCGGTCTCCTGGGTGAAAGTCCTGTTTGTGTGGCTCCTCCCGACACTTCCTGTCTCTTTACTCGTCCTTAGCGAACTGGACCAGGAATAAAAGGCAACAATGTAGATTTGAACCAACTTTTAAAAAAACGTAGAAGTTCAGTACATTTTTTTCCAGCTCCATTCTCCCGTTACTTCACGCTCTGTGTCGGTGGAAGCTTCAGCTCATACCTCATCAGTATTACAGACGACTCTTAATGTGGTCAAAGTTCAGAGCAGCGTCGCGTAACTCTGCAGAGATCGAGTAAAAGGGAAGTGCCAGGAAGAGAAAACGAGAAACAAGGTAAAAGTGGAACACGTTTGTGTTTCTGTTAACTTTCCTGCAGCAGCTGAAGCGCTCGTCTGGACTGAGCGAGCACAAGAGAAAGAGAGTGACGCCACAAAACATAAATGAGTAAACTCAGTGTGTGAATTTAATCACATGACGTTATTCAGTCACATGTGAGACTGAATATTCCGGATAGAAATACAGTTTCATGTCAGATATATTTACATAATTTACACTTTTCCAAAAACGTTTATCTGACAAACGCTTTCTACATATTATAAGACATTAAAATCCTAACCTGGATTATGAAGTTATGTATTTATATATATATATATATATATATATATATATATATATATATATATATATATATTAAAGTGAGGGCAAGACGTCTTATTTCCTCTCTGAAGTGAAATAAACGTGGATGTAATTAAAGGAACTACTTTACTTACTTTCTTTGACAGCTCCCTTAAAAAGCAGAACCTTTCCTGCCAAACATGTAATAGTTTGTAATAAACCATCAGCTCAGAGTGAACGGTGTCAAACCACATCAAATGTTTTAACAATGCATCATTAATAACTGTAGCACATGCTTGTGTTCATAGATTTAACAAGCAGAACCACCTGGTAAAAGAAGTGGTGATGCATCAGTCTGGTGGTTTGTTTTCACAGAAGTAGAAGAAGAATGAGTCAGATGATGCGCGATAGTTGGAAAATGTTCAAATCACAAAACAAAACAAAAGATATGAAAGGTTGAAAGTAAAGTTGTCAAACTGTAAAACATATGATTAGTATTTTCTGTGTGATTAAAGTCTGATAAAGCTTATGACTCAGAGCTGATCCAAAAATATTAAGATTGCTTAAAACAACAAGTTCCTAATTCAAATGAATGTCAATACAAATACATTTACAGACATTTTCATTTCAGGGTTTTGCAGAGAAATACTGTAATTTTACAGAGTTCCCCTAAATTATTACGATAAAACACCTTTAATGAAGTGACGGCACTAAAGGTTCTGCAGCTCTTTGATTCATTGTAGAACACTCCGGCTTTGCGTCACCGCTGTCCGTGTATGCAGACGACTTCATGGCTCTGTGAGTGTATTTAGCAGCTACAAGGACAAAATATATGAAATGCGTTGACTTAAAATATTGACGTTGATGTCATCGATCACACAGATTAAACCAGGCAGCCCTGAATCACATTTGAAATTACGTTCTCACCAAAACACGTGCTGTACAGTAGCATAACTGAGTTGTTTTGTTGCCTTAACCTAGCTGAGTTGTTTTGTTGCCTTAACCTAAGTGAGTTGTTTTGTTGCCTTAACCTAGCTGAGTTGTTTTGTTGCCTTAACCTCACTGAGTTGTTTTGTTTCCTTAACCTCACTGAGTTGTTTTGTTTCCTTAACCTAGCTGAGTTGTTTTGTTGCCTTAACCTCACTGAGTTGTTTTGTTGCCTTAACCTAGCTGAGTTGTTTTGTTGCTTTAACCTAGCTGAGTTGTTTTGTTGCCTTAACCTCACTGAGTTGTTTTGTTTCCTTAACCTAGCTGAGTTGTTTTGTTGCTTTAACCTAGCTGAGTTGTTTTGTTGCCTTAACCTCACTGAGTTGTTTTGTTGCCTTAACCTAGCTGAGTTGTTTTGTTGCTTTAACCTAGCTGAGTTGTTTTGTTGCCTTAACCTCACTGAGTTGTTTTGTTGCTTTAACCTAGCTGAGTTGTTTTGTTGCCTTAACCTCACTGAGTTGTTTTGTTTCCTTAACCTAGCTGAGTTGTTTTGTTGCCTTAACCTCACTGAGTTGTTTTGTTTCCTTAACCTAGCTGAGTTGTTTTGTTGCCTTAACCTCACTGAGTTGTTTTGTTGCTTTAACCTAGCTGAGTTGTTTTGTTGCCTTAACCTCACTGAGTTGTTTTGTTGCTTTAACCTAGCTGAGTTGTTTTGTTGCCTTAACCTCACTGAGTTGTTTTGTTTCCTTAACCTAGCTGAGTTGTTTTGTTGCCTTAACCTCACTGAGTTGTTTCCTGTGTAAAGACTGTATTCATGTAACAAGTTGCTGAACTTTCGTAGGAAAACGCACCAAAGATTAGGAGAAACTTTCCGTTAAGATATCATTGTATGAGAACAGGTTGGCTTTTGACATGGTGAGTAGAATGTTGTTGCAACAATAAGTTGTGATAAAGTGGAAGTATCCTTTAAAAGTAGCTTCCTGTGTGATCCATCGATCCTTCAGGCTCTCTGCGTTGTGAACGTCTGAGTCTTGAGGATTAGTTCTAGTTAAACCTTCTGTCTGGAGACGCTCCCTCTCTTTCCAGTGTTGAATCTATCGTAAAGAGCCAGAGTCGTGACGTCGCAGTAGCTCTTTGCATGTAAGGAAAACGCTTTAGGCCGCAGGAGTCCGTTTGATTTGATCTCCAGAATGACGCGGCACCTCCACCTCATGGCTGGTGATCTCCCAAAGAGCTGTCGGTGAAGAGCCGAGTGACGGCGGTGCGTTCAGGACGACGTGGAAGCACTTCTGATGCTGAGCGAGAATCGGTGCTCCACTCCAGACCACTCGTCTGGTGAGACAGTTACTTTGTGCACAGAAACCATTTGTTTCACTCATTAAATGGTTGAACCCTGCCCTGACGTGTGAAACCGCACACACACACACACACACACACACACACACACACACACACACACACACACACATGTGACGAAACATGCTATTTTGAAAGTAGCTGAGTAGATATGATTTGCATCGGCAGTGTGGCAACTGCACATGTTAAATGTCAAATCTATTTCTGTGTCTGTGTGTTGTTGTTTTACACAAAGTTGCGTCTCGTAGAAGATTTTTTTTTTTGTGACGTAAAATCAAATCAAGGAAACGTTTCATCAAAACCTTCAAACAGATAAAGGCACCAAGTTAACATCTACAACATTTGAATAATGATACAAATGTAATTTCCTTAAATATTGTTGACGTTGAAATTGCCTCCTCACTCTGTTAAACCAATAAGTCTGAAAGACGTCTGAAATATAAATGAATGCTGATGTCATGAAGAAATGGGTTTATAAAAGTGTTTTTCATTAAGATAAATAAATGAACCAGAGTTTCAAAATGACTCTTAACCGAGGCTTTAGAAAACTCAAAGACAAGCTGAACACCAAGGGTTAAGAGTGAGCTTCAGTTAAAATGGAGAAGCACACACACACACACACACACACACACACACACACACACACACACACACACACACACACACACACACACAGACACACACACACAGACACACACACACACACACAGACACACACACACACACACACACACACACAGATGCACACACACACACACACACACACACACACACACACACACACAGACACACACACACACACACACACACACACAGATGCACACACACACACACACACAGATGCACACACACACACACACACACACACACACACACACACACACACACACACACACACACACACACACACACACAGATGCACACACACACACACACACACACACACACCCAGCGGTTCCTTGTTGTTGAGTCTCAGGAACACGCCGTATTTTCTTGTCAGGCGGACATTTTGAAATGTGAACTTGCGAAGTCATACTCACACTGACGTCGTCGCGTATGACATCATCAGGAAGTGGTGCAACCCTTGTGCTCTTGCTCCTTTTTCTGTGCATTTATTTGGTTATATTTCATATTTTGTGAATTGGACTGTCAGAGGATTAATCTATTAGAATAGTTTTCCAGTCAATTTCAAACCATTTTTCTTACTTTTACAGATTTAGTTTCTTTAAGATTCATTAATGAGCACAAAACAGATGATTTAATAAACTGTTCTGTGACTTGCTAAGAGGAGCTTTGGGGATGTGATGTTTTGAGGAAGAGGAAGATAATTCACCCCAAACTGCTGCTGAAGACGAATACCTGTACTTTCACTTTGTCAGAAATGAAAATGGAAATATGAGCAGACGACTACAGAACGAACAAGAATGAGCAAAAACAAGAAACATTAAAGCAAACGGTGACGTGTGAAAAATGAGTGTTCAAGTAAACTTCCAGTATTTAATAATACGAGGAGGGAGGGGATTGATTCACTACTGTGCATGGATTTACAGTTATAGAAGTTCAATACGTTGCACATATAGAAAGTGTATTTGTTGCCTAAATCTAACCAATCGTTTCACAACGTTAACCACGTTTCTGTAAACGCTACGAGGCTGTTATGAAGTGTATTTCTGAAACATATTCATGAAATGTATTTATGAAACGTATTTATGAAACGTATTTATGAAATGTATTTATGAAACGTATTCATGAAACATATTTTTTGGTTCAGAGACGTTCAACGTTTCCTGTAGTTTGTAGAAACGTACAATCCAACATTGTTTCTGCAGCGATGGCCTCCTCGCTTCTGTGACTTATTCAGCTTCAAAACAATAATGTGACATTGGGAGATGAAGATGGAGATGAATACAATTTAAAAAGACTTTATGCAGAAGAAACTTGTGAATTAAGCTTTGTTTTTTTCCCAAAGTTAAAGTTCAATGTTCCATCTTTTCAAAATGAGTCAAATGTTTCTTTTTCGATTATTATTTCAAAAGCATTTTGATTCCGACCCTCTGGATGCATCGCTTGGCAAAAGCTGCTCAGAATTCATTACAAAGTAAAATGTTAATGTGTTGATTTACAACATGCAGTAATGGTGGTTTGTCTACTTTGGCCCAAAACATGGATTATTTTAAGGAAATGTGGGAAAGAAAACATGCAAGATTCACACAAATCTGACTTTTAACAACAGCCTCACTCATATTCAACATACATAAAATCATCAAATACAATTCTTCTGGAGCTGAAAGTCTAATATTTACTAATCTCAGGGCCTACAGGTGCCACGATATTTTACACGTTTTTATTAACGATTAATTATCTGACTGACCCTCCAATGTGCAACATAAATGTGTTCACCAACTTGTGTAGCAATGAGTGGATGTGTGTTCTATCTGAGTCTGAATCTGAATCTCTCTGATTATATATCTGTTCAAAAATAGCTCAGCCAATCACACGACACGGCGCTCACAGGTACGCCGTCAGCCAATCGGCCTCTGTGTCCCAAAGATGAGTCACAGTGGCACAATAGAGGCAGGAATCTGATTGGAGGGAAGAGCTCTGAGTCACCAAGGCAACAGCTTCTCATTGGTGGAGACGTCAGCCAATGAGGAGTGAGAACTAGCTCAGGAAGGGGGGGGGGGGGGCGGTGATTGACTTGCACTTTGACTTTAGCTAACATTAGCTCATATTCAGCAGAGGACTGTTTACGTGGCAGGTTTGTACGAATACAGGCATGAAACCGAGTTAATGACAAATAAGAACAAATATAAACTACATGTATGATGATGCTTTTTACCGTTGTATGTCAACTGCTGTTTAGAAAATATACGTTTCTGTTAATCCAGGTTGAAGAGTCCATGTCAAGCTCTTCGGTCATATTTAAACCTGTCATGTTAAGCGTCACTTATTCGGGTAAAAACCAGATTAGATTTTAAAACACTCAACACTATTAAACGTCTTTGTGGGCCAGAACACGAACCTGATCGAACTCCGTCTTGGTTTGTTCGCGCTCCGTGGAAATCAGTCCAGCAGGTGGTGATGCACCTGAAGCTGTTCAGTAACCTCCAGAAGAAGAAGAACTTAACTTTGGATACGAGTTTATCCAGCTAGCTAACAGCTGTCCATAACCCAACATGAACACATGAATGGTATTTGTATTTATATATTTATGAACCAGGAGCAGGACTAAGGTTGTGTCTCTTCTGGACTGAAGGACGGAGGAGACAAAGGTATTAAACAATAAAAAGGTTGTTTTTCCCCTTTGCTGATCTATAAAGCTGTGATCATACATTGTATCTCCATTAACTCAAGGTTCACTTACTATCTATTTATTTCAGGTCTCAACCACATCTCCTGGCCTTCATCATTGAGGACCATGAGAAATAAAAAGATAGTAAGCAGAACTTGACTTGAGATTATTTTGTCACATACTGACACCAAGGGAAAAAAAGTCTCAAAATATAAACTCTCACGTAATGTCAACACTTTCTCACTCAAAACTTTTTTAGCATCCGTTTTGGACTCATCAGTTTCCACTTGTTACATGCATCGTGTCCTTTCAAAATAAATTCCGTCTTCACAGGAAGTTAGGTTGAGGCAACAAAACCCTGAAGTGAGCTGAAGGAGGAGGAGGATGTTGGGTCAAACAAACACAGGACTTTCACTCAGGAGACGTATGTTTGTGAAGCCAAAAGTCTTGTTGACTTATAAGTTTGTCTAATGTATTTCGTACTGATATTACGTTGTTTTTTTACTTATGTTAAGTTTAAGTTCTCATTTTACGTTGTATTCATACCTAATTCACACTGTTTATGTACTTATTTTGCATTGTTTACATAGTTACTTTACGTTGTTTACATATTTACTCTACGTTGTTTACGTATTTACTCTACGTTGTTTACATATTTACTCTACGTTGTTTACATATTTACTTCACATTGTTTACATATCTACTTTACATTGTTTACATAGTTACTTTACATTGTTTACGATTTACTTTACGTTGTTTACATAGTTACTTTACGTTGTTTACATAGTTACTTTACGTTGTTTACGTGAATCACGAGACGAGGAATGTCCTTAAAAATGGAGTCCTATTTATACGCCTTAATCATGTTGTAATATGACTGACGGAGGAAAAGACCAAGCAGGTCTCCCATAAATTAATTAATTAGTGTTTTTAAATTCTGTATCTAGAGATGTGAGTAACGAGAAATGTTCATGTTCATGTTCATGTAAAACATTTGAGTCTCAGAAACGCTGCTCAACCTTCAGCGGCTCTCAACACGTCTGTGTTTTGTTTGGCGTAAAAACACGAGATTATTCTGTAATTTACTCTAATTTACTGACATTATATTACCAATAGTATACTAGATTATAAATAATATGATATTATATAGGCCTATTTATGTTCATATAGTATTCTTGTTTCGTGAGAGGATCCTCCTGATTTGAACTTTTATTCATAATTGCCAGAAGCAAAGCATATTATCACATGACCTCTGTGTTTGGAGAAATATGGTCGGTAATTTGTGGTAATTATTAACATGACATGAGACGTGACGGACAAAATGATAGAGGTCCTCGGGTAGTGAACTAGTCCATGTGAACTGAACTTTAGACCAGGATTTAAAGTAAAACCACCACCTGCCAATCACAACCTCCAGGCTCGCTCAGTCCCACAGCCTCTCAGTGCTGAAGGCACCTGGTGAACAAAAGATGACTCAGTCCTGCTTCTCTCCGCCTAACTCACAGCAGATGGGATTATTTTTTTTGTCATCTTTGTTTCAGCAGATGTTTTCAGTTAAAGTTTCCATTAAACAATTTGTGGTTTTGAATAATGGCTAAGCTCAGCTAACGAGAGCCGTGGCGGGGCTTCCTCCCCTCGGTCTGGTCTGGGTTTGGTGGTAAAAAAAAATGAAAGTATGGTGGGGGATCTCAATAAAAATAACTAAAGGGAGAATATGATTTTGGACAGCCAAAGCAACAAAAGTTAGGCAATAAAACAAAAGAACGCTCAACAGTGAGGGCAACAAAGCAACACAGACTAAGGTCAGAGTTAAACCTGATAACACAATAAAACCAATCGATACTGTACAAAGAAAATAAGAAATAGAATGAATTAAATAGAAAATAAATACAATTATTAACATAAATAAAACAAATTAACATACATTAACATGCATTAACATAAATACATTGACATAGTTGAGTACAACATTTTTATAATATCAATACAAAAGGGACGACATCACATCAAATCACATAAAGGGATTTAAAAGAAATTATACTGTATACATATATACATATGTATATATGTATATATGTATACACACACATCCACCATAATGTTCCTGTAGCATAGAGTGTGATCTTTGAGTGTTTCTCTCCGTTCACTGGAAGCATAAAAGTGAAACTGAGGAGTCAGACTAGAGTTAGTGATTCAGTCCAACCCAGACTCAGAGTTGTGAAATGTATATCTTGTGATTCATGGACACAAGTATTCATTTCATCTTTCTATGTGTCTCTCAGGATAAGGGAGAGTTGAACGTTATTTTGGATTGTTTTTGGTGATGTATTAAATATGTTCATGTGACTGACGGTCAGAGATAGAAGCGTAGTATTAAATATTGACAAAGAGTATTAAAGCCGGTCCGATCCTCAGGACTTCTCCTCAACAGTTTGTTTGTTGCCTAAACTCAAGTATATGCAGAGTTAAGCTGCTTTAATCCTCCACTCTGCTGTTTCTGCTCTCTGACTGAAGGGAGTCATGTCTTTGTGTTTGTTAGTATTTCATACTGGACTACGTTATTATTATATATGATTATTTAAAGGCTATCATTTGAAGACATGTGAGTCACATTCTGGAAGCTTCTCTAAACTCATTCTGCTGTACAGAAAGTGAAACGAAACATTTCCACAAAAGAGGAAAAATTCAGAGTAAAAAAGGTGTCACGAGACGACAAACTGAGAGTCAGAGAGACGTTAGAAAGATGCAAATAAAAAGAACAACCTCAGAATCTCTCAGGAGACTGTAAACATAAACCCTTTGGACTCACTGCTCCTTCAATTCATAAAGCGCCGTTTAGCTGAACTAGGAGGACCCGGCGTCTGCAGCTGGTAGAATACAAAGACTCAACATACACATTATGTACGGCATTGACTTTCTAATGAATGTGTGGGGTTAGATATCTAACATGACTTTATGTTTTGCTGTGTTCATGGATGAGTACTGCACTTAAACATCACTTTAAATGTGTTTTTACACTAAGGAGAGGTGGAAGAAGTATCAAAACTTTAAAAATACTTTAAAGGTTCAGAATCGTACTCCAGAACCTCTGATGCAATGTAATAGTATGATATACTTTATGAGTAGTATATGAATGATGTATCTGCTCTGATTTAAAGAACGTTGTATTCTGTTGAGTAGTTTGTACAACAAACTGATGACAAAAAATGAATCAAACTCTGTTTGTAACTGATTTAAATGATGTGATGATTTCAGCTTCTTTCATCTTAAAGTTCATTCAATGTAATATTTGTTGCACTTTCAATGGTTGGACAGAAGAAGAAGGGCTCCAGGTTGTGAATGTTCAGTTTTTACAGTTTTATTTCTGGATGTCTTTTGCTTTTTGTCTCGTAGCGTTTCCCTCGCTCTGAGTCACATCTTCTCTCTCTCTGATTGGTTCACAGAGAAAATGGAAGGCGTGGCTTACAGTGTGGCGTGATTACCGGCACATGGGGGACGGATCCCTGAGGAAAGTACCTGGAGGTTTGAGATGGGGCCGGAGTCATGTGGCTGCAGGCTGAGTGAACTTAGTGGTAAACAGTGTTTGTTCAACGAGGAAGCGTCACAGCCCTTCTACACGACATGACGAAGCAATCTGCTGCATGTGTCTCTGCTCTGATCTTCACAGGAAATGAGTCCAAGCGTCCCTCACCTGAGCTCGCTGCGTGACGACCCTTCATGAAACAGAGGAGCTCTGACTGTCACACACACACACACACACACACACACACACACACACTGATCTCATCCAGCGCTCGTAGCCATGTGCTGAAATAAAGGTGCTGTGATCCGTAGATATCCCACGAAATCAAGTAGTGTGTTGATCCACGTCGTCGTGAACGAGGAAGTTCAAAGAAAAGTAAGAGAGGGCGGTCGATGTTTGAGCGCCGTGTGTTCCTCATGAGAAACAAGAAGTCAACATTGGTTTATTGTCTCCTAACTTCTGTACTTCAGGAACGTTGCTTTCATACTTACTTTAACCCAAACAACCCGTCTGTTATTAAACTAAGTCGTTTCCTGTGAAGATGGAAGTTTATTGTGAAAAGTCTGTTTTCATGTAACGAGCAGAAATGAACACGTGTTGCTGGACTTTAGTAACGAGCAGTAACTTTTCACAAGGTATCATCAGAACTGTTGTGTGAGGCCTCGTTTGTTTCCGTCACGTGATGAACCCACGGACTCCCGTTGAAGAAGAGGATCTCAGAGAGACGCTGAGTCTCCTCACTGTTTACCTCAGCTCGGCTCAGTGACGCATGGTTTCCATGACCCTCCAGAAGGCCTTTAATGTGGTGGACCTGATCCCCATCGAGACGACGCCCCGTGACACCACCGCGCTACTGCAGGACATTAGCCAGTGACAGAACCTCTCGTGTGGTTTCTCTAAAGATAAGGACCGATGATCGTCTCACTGATCAAATATGAATATTATAGAACAGAATTTAAGCACAACTTCCCAATAAACCGTGTCACTGTTCATAGTCGGTGCACAGAGTGAACACTTTGTGTCATGACAACAATTAAACATTGCCACATGTTTTACTCCTGTATGTTTTATTATTTGAGACACAACTCTAAATACATATTACATGAGGCCAAACTATTTGTATCTGTACCACTTCTTCTTCTCCTTCTCCTTCTTCTTCTTGTTCTTGTTCTTCTTCTCCTTCTTCTTCTTCTTCTTGTTCTTGTTCTTCTTCTCCTTCTTCTCCTTGTTCTTGTTCTTGTTCTTCTTCTTGTTCTTCTTTTTCTTCTCCTTCTTCTTCTTGTTGTTCTTCTTCTTCTTCTGTTCTGAAGATGAAGTTCAGCGCTAACATATCTTAGTATCTGAGGGTGGCAGCTGTGTGACTGTTATCAAGCGTAGATCTTGAACCCTGCTGTAGTAGATTAGAGCTGTAAGGAGGAACACTAAATGTGCAGTGTTGAGAGAGTGTTTATGTCGCACGTTGTTTTAATAAAAAAGGGTCAATCTTTGTCCGTGAGATCTCATCTGGACAGCAGGACGCGCTGGGATGAGTCAGAGGTGTTCAGGTTCTGGTTCTCCGTGAGATGTTTAAAACTGATCCGCTGTTAAATATGACCATCAAAACACACCAACTTCAGCTGGTTGCATGAAAACTGTCCTTTCAAAATAAACTCAGTTATATTTGTGGTTCTTATTGGAGGTCGTCATAAAATGGATATGAAATGATTCTCACACAGTAGACAGTCTGGTGTAACCCTTTCACACTAGGAGGTCACTGCAGCAGACAGAATGCTCCTGTTCTGTTCTCTACTATGCACCGTAGCTTGTAGATATCCTACAACATGATTCAATATGTTATGCATAAACTCATGGAGGAGGAAGTAAAAAGACCTCTGAAGCACAAACAGGAAGTGGAGGTGGATGTGTCCAACAGGAGATCTCTGATCGTTCAACGTTGACTTATTCATAACTTTCTGTAGTTATTGTTCCTGAACCTAACTAAGAGGAGTTGTATTTAGTTATTGAAGCCTTTAATAGCTTTAATGTGACCGCTCATCCTGGGCGGTCGGTCACATGACTCATGCGATCGTGACTGAGGAGGAATCCTCAACTTCTGCTTTAACGGAGCTGAGCACTGGTCTCCCAGACGAGGGTCAGATCATCGCTTTACTCACTGTGACCCGAGTGACCTCACCGTGTGGTTGAGTGAGCGTCATGGGGCTGGTTCTGATGTCTGAACTTCCTCATTCGGGCCGTCTGGGTTAGCATTTCTGGGAAAGCTGTGACACGCTTAACAACAAGCTTAAAGACACACAAGAACACACACTCTGAGTTCATGCCGTGTGTTAGATATTCATTCTTTTGATCTGAGTCAGTGTTTCACGAAGAGACAGATTCTTTTCTAATAATTCAGATCGTTTAATCTCGACAAAAACTGAATCTAACATTTCCCATAATGCACCACAGTTGGGCATTTCATCAGAATCTCCCTTGTCTGTTAAACTCCTCTCTCGCGGTTTGTGTCCAAACCAAACGTCATGTGTGGAATCTGTTTTACGTGCATCTGCAGTAATATTCTCTGTGATTTCTTTTGCTGACTGAATTAATTGACCTCTCAGTTTTATGCATTTTATCACAGCACAATATGGAGCAACTCAATGCAACAAAAAGCCTTGGGATGAGATTCAAACAGCGCTGTGCAGCCCGACCCCTCACTGCTCCTGCAGGTCTCGTCTCCTCGCTCAGGTGCAGCTCACGTCGTGTCCTCGTGTTTAGTGGCCCGAGGAGATGCAGCCGCTTTGATTCCTTTTTGTTTTTTGAAGATGTGAAACCTTTTGATTCTGAAACCTGTGGTAGTTTCTTCAACAACACCTGATTTCAAGCTCACGTGGGGTTTGAACAGCTCTTTCTCAGAGATTAGATCTGTTTGTCTCCAGCATCAAACGGCTGATGAAATGTTGCAGAGAGGCTGCTTCCAGTTAAACCAGAGCTTCACATGGAGGCGGATTAACGCTGTGTTTCGTTTGGTTCATCCAGCAGCGCTGCTTTGTCACAGCACGGTCACGTTAAAGCTGTTTCACTTCATCCTTTCATCTGCAGCAGCATCACGACTGACGTCTCCAGACTAAACTATCCTAAACTTCTAGTTTTCTGCACATGTTGTTTAACGTGACTTCATGAATGCTGTTTCAAATCCTCCTCTCTAATTTCAACAGTGAAACACTAAATTATTTATATATTTATTGTTGATTTAAAATCTGTTGAGGCCATAAATACTGGACTCCGCCTCTAAAACACCCTCAGGTTTTAATTGTAGAATGTAAGGTTTGTTCAGACTGCAGTCGTGATAACCCTAACCCTCAAACCCATTTCATGAAACTGAACTGACAAAAACAACAGACCTGTGTTTTGAAATGTGCTACTTTGTATGTGTGTGTGTTCTTTCTGTTTGAATATGAAGAGCTGCTTCACGTCAGAGATCTGAAAGCATTCACTCCTCACATTCTCTCCAAGCGACTTATTCCACTTTGAGCAAACTTTATTACTCCCAACAAATGTAGAATAAAACTTCTGAAGGAGTGTCTAAGGAGAGTGGAGTGAGTCGTCTGAAGCGGAGGGGAAGAACAGAACCGATGAATCTCTCTCTGAGTCATGAACGACGTGTTTGCTCTGTTATGTTGTGAGAGATAAACCCGTCATTAACCCGGGGGGCACGCAGACCGCAGCGCAGTCAGGACTGATCCTCTGGGATGTACGGTGTTCACAAATACAAAAATAAATCTGTTTTAGTGTTTCTTGATTACAAACTCAAAGCGCTCATAAGCAACAATTCTGAAGTTTACAGACATAAACTTTCTAAACTTTTGCATTTGTGAAAATGAAACGTCACATTTACTGAGAAAAAGAACGATGTTTAGTGAGTAAAGTAAAGATAAGAAGGTGTGAACAAACACAAAAGAGCTGATGAAAGTTCTAAATGATAAAAACAAAGAAATCAAAGTTCAGCCTGCAAAACAAACAATGCACGATGTCATTAACGGGACCAAACAAACATTTATATTATAATAATAATAATAATAATTAAGACCTGAGGCTTCTGTACTGTTGTCTTTGTAAATCTTCTGCAGCTGAAACACTGCTTATTAGGACAAATATGAATTGAAACAATTGCAGTGATCGTCTGTGATTTTGATGCTGCGTTTAAAATGAATGAATAAAATAAAGTTTCAAATAATTCTACTGTGAACATGTTTTCTAAAGGAACCAGTAAAAGCGTGTGATCGTTCATCATCAAGGTGTTCCACCTGTCGTAAAGAACGAATGTGAGCGCACATCAAAGAGTCCTCAATGTTCACGTCAGGCTCTTACAAACGTTCAGGACTCAGAGAGAGAGAACAATGTCTCCAGTGTTACTCGTGTTCACTTTCATCCAGCTGAGAGGATTAAACTGGCTTCTCCTCCTTTAAAGGAGCTTTAAAATGACCAACGTTAGACTTGAGCAAGAGCCTCCGGTGTTGAGAAACCAAGCAAACGAGGAAGTGCCAAAACAAACTGCAGTTCCTCAAACGGCCACTCGAGGCTCTAAAAGCCAGTTAGTCCCCATAGACCTCAATGTTAAAAGTTCACAGCAGAAATTAACATGTTTACAGCCTGATACAAACAAGTGGGTGACGTTTATACAATTCACCCGTTTGAATTATATTAAAGCTTAAAGTTGTGCATAATTAAGGTGGCTTTGAGTGACAGGTTGACTTTCGTAGCGGCTGATTAGAGTCTCTGAACTCAACCTCGCGGGCCTGTTTGTGATGCTGCAGCCGCTACATTATGAGCATCAGTTTTCAGCTGCACATCAGGAGCTGTAACGTCCGGGAAGCTTCAGAAACGTCTTCTTTATTCATATTTATTATTGTTCACGCTCAACTTAAGGGGGCTGATGGGAACGCGTTTCACTGGAGCTGTAACGTTCCCTTCTAAGACTTCCAGAGACAAATAAATCAACTGATTGAATGAAGAAGTTCTTTGTCAGCATTTCATTGAGTGAGTGAGTTCTTGTGCAGTGTGTAACACGAGGGTCGTCACATTACAGACACGCCCATCTTTTCAAATAGAACACACAAACTAAACCTTCTCAAGAAAATGATTGAAAATGTTACATTATATCTCTCTCTTATATTATATTTAATCGTTTCATTCATAGCACAACTGCTTGTATGTGGCCCAAAAATTGACAATTTCAATATTAAACAGTAAACAGAAAGCACAAATCATACGAGGCCGCTCATTGTTGGCCTCTGAATCCAGACTGGAGTGAGATCCTCTGCAAACGTCCCCACAGTAATCATATGAGTTATGACAGCTGTGAGCAGCGTCTCCTATTACAGGAGTAAAGGTTTGTGGGACGCCGGAGCCATAAACAGGAAGTAAAGTTGAGCAGGAGAAACAGCGCAGGAAGTGCTCCAGTCACACAATTTATCATAAGTCAGGTCAGTTTGTTGTCTTTTACAGTAAGTATTCAGAGACAATGGACACCACCAAGTGGAAATAGTTGTTTAGTTGCCATGTAAAATAAATATTATATATATATATTTATATATTTTAGACCATATTCCACCCATGCAACGAGCCCTTCACCAGATGGAATAAGTAATAAGTAGTTCATAAATAGTGCATTTGTTGGGGACTATTTTCAGCGGCGGATTAACCGTGGTGTTGTCTGCAGAGCGGGTGTTTGTGGGACTATACTTACTATACAATACTTCAGCAGTAGATGAACTCATTTGGACTTTTTGAGGAATTTGTTGGCAAAAAGGAAACAATAGAGTTGTGAAGAGGGAGGAGTGGAGATTTTTCCCCCTCAGTCACAACGTTGTGTGACTCACAGTTAGATCATCAGAGCCAAAGAGGAACAACAGCAGTACAGAATATCTTTATCGTTGAAAGTACAAGCCGTCATGGAAGTTAACTGCAACTTCTCATCCAATCACAAGCTGTGAAGTTAGTCCTGTGTTTACGCAACGACGAAGCCTTTTATAGCACTTTAAAACTGTTTCACTTTCCCATTAGTCTGTGTTCAATAACATTGAGAATATCATTAAAAGAACAATAATTTAAATGGGAATTTGACTTTTACTTTGGTTTCTTGGTTCTGATTTGTGGGTGTGATTATTTAAACGTGCTTTCTGGCTTAGAGTTAGATGAGAATATTGACAGCCAGAAGCCAGTTCTTAAAGCTCAGCATATTAACCAAGCAGACGTATAACTATGTGATTAGTGAGCGTTAGAGGTGTTGGGAGGCAGATTCTGTCACGTTGGGACGGAGCCAGACCGTTTCCTGTCTTTGTGCTCAGATGAGGAAAGTGGCTGCCGGCCACAGCTTCACATTGACTGTAAAGACATTAAAGTGTTATGAATCTAAATTAGTCATCTAATTCTTGGCCGGAAAGCGAACAGGCGTCCAGAGTGTCAAACTCTTCCTTTAAGTCAGTAGCGTAATTTGGGTTCTTTCATTTGGTGGCTGGTTTGGTTTGTGTGGCGATGTTTTCCACTTTGATTCTGTCCAGGTCGGGTTGAGTGTATTTGATTTGGCTGTTTTTTTTAATTGGATCCTGTTGGGGTTGTGTTTTGGTGTTTTGCGGTGCGGTTTGGTTTTTCTCTGACATGTTTTGTAACTGTTGTTATTAGTGTCATGGTCTCCTGTGAGCATCGAGCTAGTTTGACTTTAAATTGGTCGTGTCAGCCCGTTCTCTTACGCTTCACAGCTGTGGGTTGTTTAAGTTGGTTTTGATCTCCTCGACTTTGGTTCACTTGTGGTTTGGGTCCTTCTCTTCAGCTCGGATGTGTTCGTTTGACTCTGGAGCGGCGATGACTTTGGTGTTCTGCGTCGGTCTGAGCTGCTGCAGAGCTGCATGACTGCATCACTGAGGCTGATGTAACACTGAGCCAAAGAGCTGCAACACAGCGGTGCAGTGTCCACACTGCAGTGCAGCTCACATAGAGTGGTGCTTTGATACCAGACAAAACATGGGCTGCTGTATTGTACACTCACACACACACACACACACACACACACACACACACACACACACACATTCTCTCAGAAAGCCACAGCCTTCTGAAGCCTTCTTTCTTGCAGCACTCATCAAAGTGACATCACATATCAGAGGAAGTACATTTTAATGAGGATATGTGAATACAATTGTAAGAAGGAAGGAGCACGTTCACATGATGTAAGCTTCTTTGTACGATAAAGAGAAAGAAATGGAAATAACAAGCTGCCCTACACACAACCCAGACTATATTTTTGCATTGGGCCACGTTCTGCTTGTAATTCTCTGGGTAGGTGACGGTGGTGACGGTGGGGTATTCCCACTTCCACTGTGGATCCGGCCCAAGACAGAGAAAGGACAACTTCCTTAAAACGGAGACCTTCTCTCATAAAATGTTTGCATGACACAAAATATAAAATATCTCTTTTGCTCGTTCTACTTTTCTTTTTGCTGCTGTATATATACACAGTATATATATATATATATATATATATATATATATATATATATATATATACACATATAGTATGACTAAGCACTTTGTTGTAACTGTGTATTCTCATAATTAGGGTACGAGGTTGTGTAATAGGTCCCTCTCAGTTGAGAAAATGTGATAGTGTGCCCTATAAGATGCTTTTCCAGCAGAAAACAAGGCGATAAAGAACCCTCGACGGTGCATTCAGTAGAGAAACGTGATAAAACGCCATCTGGGAACCTTTCTAGTACAGAGAAGTTATAAAATGGTATCGAGGGTCCCTAGAGAATAGTATGAAATAAAAAAGTCATGAAAAGTCATTGCATGATATGTCATGAAAAGTCATAGTATAGTATGTCATCGAAAATGAAAAAGTGATAGCATAGTATTTTCTGATGGATTGGATGTTTTCAAGTTCTAAAGTATGTTATGCATTTTGTAGTAATCTCACAAGTCATGGAAAAATGTCAATTTGTCACATAGTAGTAGTCGTAGTATGTCATAAAAAGTCACAGTATAGTATGTTGAAAAAGTCATTAAAAAGTCATTGTAAAAAAGTCATAGTATAGTATGTTGAAAAAAGTATAGCATGTCGAAAAAAGTCATAGTATAGTATGTCATAAAAATGCATAGTATAGTATGTCATAAAAAGTCATAGTATAGTATGTTGAAAAAAGTCATAGTATAGTATGTTGAAAAAAGTTATAGTATAGTATGTCATAAAAAGTCAGAGTATAGTATGTTGAAAAAAGTCATTAAAAAGTCATAATATAGTATGTCGAAAAAAGTCATAGTATAGTATGTCGAAAAAAGTCATTGTATAGTATGTCGAAAAAAGTCATTGTATACTATGTTGAAAAAAGTCATAGTATAGCATGTCATAAAAAGTCATCGTATAGTATGTTGAAAAAAGTCATATTATAGTATGTTGAAAAAAGTAATAGTATAGTATGTCAAAAAAAATCATCGTATAGTATGTTGAAAAAAGTCATAGTATAGTATGTTGAAAAAAGTCATCGTATAGCATGTCGAAAAAAGTCATTAAAAATCATAGTTAGCATGTCGAAAAAAGTCATAGTATAGTATGTCGAAAAAAGTCATAGTAAAGTATGTTGAAAAAAGTCATAGTATAGCATGTCGAAAAAAGAAATAGTAAAGTATGTTGAAAAAAGTCATTAAAAATCATAGTTAGCATGTCGAAAAAAGTCATAGTATAGTATGTTGAAAAAAGTCATTAAAAAGTCATAATATAGTATGTCGAAAAAAGTCATTGTATAGTATGTCGAAAAAGTCATTGTATAGTATGTCGAAAAAAGTCATAGTATAGTATGTCGAAAAAAGTAATTGTATAGTATGTCGAAAAAAGTAATTGTATAGTATGTCGAAAAAAGTCATAGTATAGTTTGTTGAAAAAAGTCATGAAAAAGTCATAATATAGTATGAAAAAAAAGTTAGAGTATAGAATGTCGAAAAAAGTCACAGTATAGTTTGTTGAAAAAAGTCAGAGTATAGAATGTCGAAAAAAGTCATAGTATAGCATGTCAAAAAAAGTCATAGTAAAGCATGTCGAAAAAAGTCATAGTATAGCATGTCGAAAAAAGTCATAGTATAGCATGTCGAAAAAAGTCATTAAAAATCATAGTTAGCATGTCGAAAAAAGTCATAGTATAGTATGTCGAAAAAAGTCATAGTAAAGTATGTTGAAAAAAGTCATAGTATAGCATGTCGAAAAAAGAAATAGTAAAGTATGTTGAAAAAAGTCATTAAAAATCATAGTTAGCATGTCGAAAAAGTCATAGTATAGTATGTTGAAAAAAGTCATTAAAAAGTCATAATATAGTAAGTCGAAAAAAGTCATTGTATAGTATGTCGAAAAAAGTCATTGTATAGTATGTCGAAAAAAGTCATAGTATAGTATGTCGAAAAAGTAATTGTATAGTATGTCGAAAAAAGTAATTGTATAGTATGTCGAAAAAAGTCATAGTATAGTTTGTTGAAAAAAGTCATGAAAAAGTCATAATATAGTATGAAAAAAAAAGTCAGAGTATAGAATGTCGAAAAAAGTCATAGTATAGTTTGTTGAAAAAAATCAGAGTATAGAATGTCGAAAAAAGTCATAGTATAGCATGTCAAAAAAAGTCATAGTAAAGCATGTCGAAAAAAGTCATAGTATAGCATGTCGAAAAAAGTCATAGTAAAGTATGTTGAAAAAAGTCATTAAAAAGGCATAATATAGTATGTTGAAAAAAGTCATATTATAGTATGTTGAAAAAAGTCATATTATAGTATGTTGAAAAAAGTCATGAACTAAAAAGTCATTGTATAGTATGTTAAAAAAAGTCATTAAAAAGTCATAGTTTAGTATTTTGAAAAAAGTCATAGTATAGTATGTTGAAAAAAGTCATAGTATAATATGTTGAAAAAAGTCATTGTATAGTATGTCGAAAAAAGTCATAGTATAGATGTCGAAAAAAGTCATAATAAAGTATGTTGAAAAAAGTCATTAAAAAGTCATAATATAGTATGTAGAAAAAAGTCATAGTATAGTATGTCGAAAAAGTCATAGTATAGATGTCGAAAAAAGTCATTAAAAAGTCATAGTACAGTATGTTGAAAAAAGTCGTAGTACATTATTTTCAAAAAAGTCATATTATAGTATGTTGAAAAAAGTCATAGTATAGTTTGTTGAAAAAAGTCAGAGTATAGAATGTCGAAAAAAGTCATAGTATAGCATGTCAAAAAAAGTCATAGTAAAGTATGTCGAAAAAAGTCATAGTATAGCATGTTGAAAAAAGTCATAGTATAGCATGTCAAAAAAAGTCATAGTAAAGTATGTTGAAAAAAGTCATTGTATAGTATGTCGAAAAAAGTCATAGTATAGTATGTCGAAAAGTAATATTATAGTATGTTGAAAAAAGTAATATTATAGGATGTTGAAAAAAGTCATAGTATAGTATGTTAAAAAAAAGTCAGAGTATAGAATGTCGAAAAAAGTCATAGTATAGTATGTTGAAAAAAGTCATATTATAGTATGTTGAAAAAAGTCATATTATAGTATATTGAAAAAAGTCATAGTGTATAATGTCGAAAAAAGTCATAGTATAGTATGTTGAAAAAAGTCATTAACTAAAAAGTCATTGTATAGCATGTCGAAAAAAGTCATATTATAGTGTGTTGAAAAAAGTCATAGTATAGAATGTCGAAAAAAGTCATAGTATAGTATGTCGAAAAAAGTCATATTATAGTGTGTTGAAAAAAGTCATAGTATAGAATGTCGAAAAAAGTCATAGTATAGTATGTTGAAAAAAGTCATAGTATAGTATGTTGAAAAAAGTCATTAAAAAGTCATAATATAGAATGTCGAAAAAAGTCATTGTATAGTATGTCATAAAAGTCATAGTATAGTATGTTGAAAAATGTCATAGTATAGTATGTCGAAAAGTAATATTATAGTATGTTGAAAAAAGTAATATTATAGTATGTTGAAAAAAGTAATATTATAGTATGTTGAAAAAAGTCATTAAAAAGTCATAATATAGTATGTCGAAAAAGTAATATTATAGTATGTTGAAAAAAGTCATAAAAAAGTCATAGTATAGTATGTCGAAAAAGTCATTGTATAGTATGTCGAAAAAAGTCATAGTATAGTTTGTTGAAAAAAGTCATAGTACAGTATGTTGAAAAAAGTCATTAAAAAGTCATTGTATAGTATGTTGAAAAAAGTCATAGTATAGTATGTTGAAAAAAGTCATTAAAAAGTCAATATAGTATGTCGAAAAAGTAATATTATAGTATGTTGAAAAAGTCATAGTATAGAATGTCGAAAAAAGTCATAGTATAGTATGTTGAAAAAAGTCATGAAAAAGTCATAATATAGTATGTCGAAAAAAGTCATAGTATAGTATGTTGAAAAAAGTCATTAAAAAGTCATAGTATAGTATGTTGAAAAAGTAATATTATAGTATGTTGAAAAAAGTAATATTATAGTATGTTGAAAAAGTAACATTATAGTATGTTGAAAAAAGTCATGAAAAAGTCATAGTATAGTATGTTGAAAAAAGTCATTGTATAGTATGTTGAAAAAAGTCATGAAAAAGTCATAGTATAGTATGTTGAAAAAAGTCATAGTATAGTATGTTGAAAAAAGTCATTAAAAAGTCATAGTATAGTATGTTGAAAAAGTAATAATATAGTATGTTGAAAAAAGTAATATTATAGTATGTTGAAAAAAGTCATTAACTAAAAAGTCATTGTATAGTATGTTGAAAAAAGTCATAGTATAGAATGTCGAAAAAAGTCATAGTATAGTATGTTGAAAAAAGTCATTAACTAAAAAGTCATTGTATAGTATGTTGAAAAAAGTCATAGTATAGTATGTTGAAAAAAGTCATTAAAAAGTCATAGTTTAGTATGTTGAAAAAAATCATAGTATAGTATGGTGAAAAAAGTAATTGTATAGTATGTCGAAAAAAGTCATAGTATAGATCTCGAAAAAAGTCATAGTATAGTATGTTGAAAAAAGTCATAGTATAGTATGTCGAAAAAAGTCATAGTATAGATGTCGAAAAAAGTCATTAAAAAGTCATAGTACAGTATGTTGAAAAAAGTCATAGTACATTATTTTCCAAAAAGTCATATCATAGTATGTTGAAAAAGTCATAGTATAGAATGTCGAAAAAGTCATAGTATAGTATGTTGAAAAAAGTCATAGTATAGTATGTTGAAAAAAGTCATTAAAAAGTCATAATATAGAATGTCGAAAAAAGTCATTGTATAGTATGTCATAAAAAGTCATAGTATAGTATGTTGAAAAATGTCATAGTATAGTATGTCGAAAAGTAATATTATAGTATGTTGAAAAAAGTAATATTATAGTATGTTGAAAAAAATAATATTATAGTATGTTAAAAAAAGTCATGAAAAAGTCATAGTATAGTATGTCGAAAAAAGTCATTGTATAGTATGTCGAAAAAAGTCAGTATAGATGTCGAAAAAAGTCATAATAAAGTATGTTGAAAAAAGTCATTAAAAAGTCATAATATAGTATGTAGAAAAAAGTCATAGTATAGTATGTCGAAAAAGTCATAGTATAGATGTCGAAAAAAGTCATTAAAAAGTCATAGTACAGTATGTTAAAAAAAGTTGTAGTATATTATTTTCAAAAAAGTCATATTATAGTATGTTGAAAAAAGTCATAGTATAGCATGTCAAAAAAAGTCATAGTAAAGTATGTCGAAAAAAGTCATAGTATAGCATGTCGAAAAAAGTCATAGTATAGCATGTCAAAAAAAGTCATAGTATAGCATGTCGAAAAAAGTCATAGTAAAGTATGTTGAAAAAAGTCATTGTATAGTATGTCGAAAAAAGTCATAGTATAGTATGTCGAAAAGTAATATTATAGTATGTTGAAAAAAGTAATATTATAGGATGTTGAAAAAAGTCATGAAAAAGTCATAGTATAGTATGTTAAAAAAAAGTCAGAGTATAGAATGTCGAAAAAAGTCATAGTATAGTATGTTGAAAAAAGTCATATTATAGTATGTTGAAAAAAGTCATATTATAGTATGTTGAAAAAAGTCATAGTGTATAATGTCGAAAAAAGTCATAGTATAGTATGTTGAAAAAAGTCATTAACTAAAAAGTCATTGTATAGTATGTTGAAAAAAGTCAGAGTATAGTATGTTGAAAAAAGTCATTGTATAGTATGTCGAAAAAAGTCATAGTATAGATGTCGAAAAAAGTCATAGTATAGTATGTCGAAAAAAGTCATTAAAAAGTCATAGTACAGTATGTTGAAAAAAGTCATACTACTTTATTTTGAAAAAGTCATTAAAAAGTCATAGTATAGTATGTTGAAAAAAGTCATAGCATAGAATGTCGAAAAAAGTCATAGTATAGTATGTTGAAAAAAGTCATTAACTAAAAAGTCATTGTATAGCATGTCGAAAAAAGTCATAGTATAGTATGTCGAAAAAAGTCATATTATAGTGTGTTGAAAAAAGTCATAGTATAGAATGTCGAAAAAAGTCATAGTATAGTATGTTGAAAAAAGTCATAGTATAGTATGTTGAAAAAAGTCATTAAAGAGTCATAATATAGAATGTCGAAAAAAGTCATTGTATAGTATGTCATAAAAAGTCATAGTATAGTATGTTGAAAAATGTCATAGTATAGTATGTCGAAAAGTAATATTATAGTATGTTGAAAAAAGTAATATTATAGTATGTTGAAAAAAGTAATATTATAGTATGTCGAAAAAAGTCATTGTATAGTATGTCGAAAAAAGTCATAGTATAGTTTGTTGAAAAAAGTCATAGTACAGTATGTTGAAAAAAGTCATTAAAAAGTCATAATATAGTATGTCGAAAAAGTAATATTATAGTATGTTGAAAAAAGTCATTAAAAAGTCATAATATAGTATGTCGAAAAAGTAATATTATAGTATGTTGAAAAAAGTCATAAAAAAGTCATAGTATAGTATGTCGAAAAAGTCATTGTATAGTATGTCGAAAAAAGTCATAGTATAGTTTGTTGAAAAAAGTCATAGTACAGTATGTTGAAAAAAGTCATTAAAAAGTCATTGTATAGTATGTTGAAAAAAGTCATAGTATAGTATGTTGAAAAAAGTCATTAAAAAGTCATAATATAGTATGTCGAAAAAGTAATATTATAGTATGTTGAAAAAGTCATAGTATAGAATGTCGAAAAAGTCATAGTATAGTATGTTGAAAAAAGTCATGAAAAAGTCATAATATAGTATGTCGAAGAAAGTCATAGTATAGTATGTTGAAAAAGTAATATTATAGTATGTTGAAAAAAGTAATATTATAGTATGTTGAAAAAGTAACATTATAGTATGTTGAAAAAAGTCATGAAAAAGTCATAGTATAGTATGTTGAAAAAAGTCATTGTATAGTATGTTGAAAAAAGTCATGAAAAAGTCATAGTATAGTATGTTGAAAAAAGTCATAGTATAGTATGTTGAAAAAAGTCATTAAAAAGTCATAGTATAGTATGTTGAAAAAGTAATAATATAGTATGTTGAAAAAAGTAATATTATAGTATGTTGAAAAAAGTCATTAACTAAAAAGTCATTGTATAGTATGTTGAAAAAAGTCATAGTATAGAATGTCGAAAAAAGTCATAGTATAGTATGTTGAAAAAAGTCATTAACTAAAAAGTCATTGTATAGTATGTTGAAAAAAGTCATAGTATAGTATGTTGAAAAGAGTCATTAAAAAGTCATAGTTTAGTATGTTGAAAAAAATCATAGTATAGTATGTTGAAAAAAGTAATTGTATAGTATGTCGAAAAAAGTCATAGTATAGATCTCGAAAAAAGTCATAGTATAGTATGTTGAAAAAAGTCATAGTATAGTATGTCGAAAAAAGTCATAGTATAGATGTCGAAAAAAGTCATTAAAAAGTCATAGTACAGTATGTTGAAAAAAGTCATAGTACATTATTTTCCAAAAAGTCATATTATAGTATGTTGAAAAAGTCATAGTATAGAATGTCGAAAAAGTCATAGTATAGTATGTTGAAAAAAGTCATAGTATAGTATGTTGAAAAAAGTCATTAAAAAGTCATAATATAGAATGTCGAAAAAAGTCATTGTATAGTATGTCATAAAAAGTCATAGTATAGTATGCTGGAAAAAGTCATATTATAGTATGTCGAAAAACGTCATAGTATAGTATGTCGAAAAAAGTCATAGTATAGTATGTCGAAAAAAGTAATATTATAGTATGTTGAAAAAAGTAATATTATAGTATGTTGAAAAAAGTAATATTATAGTATGTTGGAAAAAGTCATGAAAAAGTCATAGTATAGTATGTTAAAAAAAAGTCAGAGTATAGATTGTTGAAAAAAGTCATAGTATAGTTTGTTGAAAAAAGTCAGAGTATAGAATGTCGAAAAAAGTCATAGTATAGTATGTTGAAAACAGTCATTAACTAAAAAGTCATTGTATAGTATGTTGAAAAAAGTCATAGTATAGTATGTTGAAAAAAGTCAATAAAAAGTCATAGTTTAGTATGTTGAAAAAAATCATAGTATAGTATGTTGAAAAAAGTAATTGTATAGTATGTCGAAAAAAGTCATAGTATAGATCTCGAAAAAAGTCATAGTATAGTATGTTGAAAAAAGTCATAGTATAGTATGTCGAAAAAAGTCATAGTATAGATGTCGAAAAAAGTCATTAAAAAGTCATAGTACAGTATGTTGAAAAAAGTCATAGTACATTATTTTCCAAAAAGTCATAGTAAAGTATGTCGAAAAAAGTCATAGTATAGCATGTTGAAAAAAGTCATAGTATAGCATGTCGAAAAAAGTCATAGTAAAGTATGTTGAAAAAAGTCATTGTATAGTATGTCGAAAAAAGTCATAGTATAGTATGTCGAAAAGTAATATTATAGTATGTTGAAAAAAGTAATATTATAGGATGTTGAAAAAAGTCATGAAAAAGTCATAGTATAGTATGTTAAAAAAAAGTCAGAGTATAGAATGTCGAAAAAAGTCATAGTATAGTATGTTGAAAAAAGTCATATTATAGTACGTTGAAAAAAGTCATATTATAGTATGTTGAAAAAAGTCATAGTGTATAATGTCGAAAAAAGTCATAGTATAGTATGTTGAAAAAAGTCATTAACTAAAAAGTCATTGTATAGTATGTTGAAAAAAGTCATAGTATAGTATGTTGAAAAAAGTCATTGTATAGTATGTCGAAAAAAGTCATAGTATAGATGTCGAAAAAAGTCATAGTATAGTATGTCGAAAAAAGTCATTAAAAAGTCATAGTACAGTATGTTGAAAAAAGTCATACTACTTTATTTTGAAAAAGTCATTAAAAAGTCATAGTATAGTATGTTGAAAAAAGTCATAGCATAGAATGTCGAAAAAAGTCATAGTATAGTATGTTGAAAAAAGTCATTAACTAAAAAGTCATTGTATAGCATGTCGAAAAAAGTCATAGTATAGTATGTCGAAAAAAGTCATATTATAGTGTGTTGAAAAAAGTCATAGTATAGAATGTCGAAAAAAGTCATAGTATAGTATGTTGAAAAAAGTCATAGTATAGTATGTTGAAAAAAGTCATTAAAAAGTCATAATATAGAATGTCGAAAAAAGTCATTGTATAGTATGTCATAAAAAGTCATAGTATAGTATGTTGAAAAATGTCATAGTATAGTATGTCGAAAAGTAATATTATAGTATGTTGAAAAAAGTAATATTATAGTATGTTGAAAAAAGTAATATTATAGTATGTTGGAAAAAGTCATGAAAAAGTCATAGTATAGTATGTTAAAAAAAAGTCAGAGTATAGATTGTTGAAAAAGTCATAGTATAGTTTGTTGAAAAAAGTCAGAGTATAGAATGTCGAAAAAAGTCATAGTATAGTTTGTTGAAAAAAGTCATAGTGTAGTATGTTGAAAAACGTCAATAAAAAGTCATAGTATAGTATGTTGAAAAAAGTCATAGTATAGAATGTCGAAAAAAGTCATAGTATAGTATGTTGAAAAAAGTCATTAAAAAGTCATAGTATAGTATGTTGAAAAAGTAATATTATAGTATGTTGAAAAAAGTAATATTATAGTATGTTGAAAAAGTAACATTATAGTATGTTGAAAAAAGTCATGAAAAAGTCATAGTATAGTATGTTGAAAAAAGTCATGAAAAAGTCATAGTATAGTATGTTGAAAAAAGTCATTGTGTAGTATGTTGAAAAAAGTCATTAAAAAGTCATAGTATAGTATGTTGAAAAAAGTCATTAAAAGTCATAATATAGTATGTTGAAAAAAGTCATTGTATAGTATGTCATAAAAAGTCATAGTATAGTATGTTGAAAAAAGTCATTAAAAAGTCATAGTATAGTATGTTGAAAAAAGTAATATTATAGTATGTTGAAAAAGTAACATTATAGTATGTTGAAAAAAGTCATGAAAAAGTAATATTATAGTATGTTGAAAAAAGTCATAGTATAGAATGTCGAAAAAAGTCATAGTATAGTATGTCGAAAAAAGTCATGAAAAAGTCATAATATAGTATGTCGAAAAAAGTCATAGTATAACATGTCATAAAAAGTCATCGTATAGTATGTTGAAAAAAGTCATCGTATAGTATGTTGAAAAAAGTTATTAAAAAGTCATAGTATAGTATGTTGAAAAAAGTCGTTGTATAGCATGTCGAAAAAAGTCATTAAAAAGTCATAGTATGGTATGTTGAAAAAAGTCATAGTATAGTATGTTGAAAAAAGTCATTAAAAAGTCATAGTATAATATGTCGAAAAAAGTCATTGTATAGTATGTCGAAAAAAGTCATTGTATAGCATGTCGAAAAAAGTCATTAAAAAGTCATTGTATAGTATGTTGAAAAAGTCATAGTATAGTATGTTGAAAAAAGTCATTTAAAAGTCATAATATAGTATGTCGAAAAAAGTCATTGTATAGTATGTCATAAAAAGTAATATTATGGTATGTTGAAAAAAGTAATATTATAGTATGTTGAAAAAAGTAATATTATAGTATGTTGAAAAAAGTCATGAAAAAGTCATAGTATAGTATGTTGAAAAAAGTCATTAAAAAGTCATAGTATAGTATGTTGAAAAAAGTCATAGTATAGTATGTTGAAAAAAGTCATTAAAAAGTCATAATATAGTATGTCGAAAAAAGTCATTGTATAGTATGTCATAAAAAGTCATAGTATAGTATGTTGAAAAAAGTCATTAAAAAGTCATAGTATTGTATGTTGAAAAAGTAATAATATAGTATATTGAAAAAAGTAATATTATAGTATGTTGAAAAAAGTCATAGTATAGTATGTTGAAAAAAGTCATGAAAAAGTCATAGTATAGTATGTTGAAAAAAGTCATAGTATTGTATGTTGAAAAAAGTCATGAAAAAGTCTTAATATAGTATGTCGACAAAAGTCATAGTATAACATGTCATAAAAAGTCATCGTATAGTATGTTGAAAAAAGTCATTAAAAAGTCATATTATAGTATTTTGAAAAAAGTCATAGTATAGTATGTTGAAAAAAGTAATTGTATAGTATGTCGAAAAAAGTCATAGTATAGATCTCGAAAAAAGTCATAGTATAGTATGTTGAAAAAGTAATATTATAGTATGTTGAAAAAAGTAATTGTATAGTATGTCGAAAAAAGTCATAGTATAGATCTCGAAAAAAGTCATAGTATAGTATGTTGAAAAAAGTCATAGTATAGTATGTCGAAAAAAGTCATAGTATAGATGTCGAAAAAAGTCATTAAAAAGTCATAGTACAGTATGTTGAAAAAAGTCATAGTACATTATTTTCCAAAAAGTCATATTATAGTATGTTGAAAAAGTCATAGTATAGAATGTCGAAAAAGTCATAGTATAGTATGTTGAAAAAAGTCATAGTATAGTATGTTGAAAAAAGTCATTAAAAAGTCATAATATAGAATGTCGAAAAAGTCATTGTATAGTATATCATAAAAAGTCATAGTATAGTATGTTGAAAAATGTCATAGTATAGTATGTCGAAAAGTAATATTATAGTATGTTGAAAAAAGTAATATTATAGTATGTTGAAATAAATAATATTATAGTATGTTGAAAAAAGTCATGAAAAAGTCATAGTATAGTATGTCGAAAAAGTCATTGTATAGTATGTCGAAAAAAGTCATAGTATAGTTTGTTGAAAAAAGTCATAGTATAGTATGCTGGAAAAAGTCATATTATAGTATGTCGAAAAACGTCATAGTATAGTATGTCGAAAAAAGTCATAGTATAGTATGTCGAAAAAAGTAATATTATAGTATGTTGAAAAAAGTAATATTATAGTATGTTGAAAAAAGTAATATTATAGTATGTTGGAAAAAGTCATGAAAAAGTCATAGTATAGTATGTTAAAAAAAAGTCAGAGTATAGATTGTTGAAAAAAGTCATAGTATAGTTTGTTGAAAAAAGTCAGAGTATAGAATGTCGAAAAAAGTCATAGTATAGTTTGTTGAAAAAAGTCATAGTGTAGTATGTTGAAAAACGTCAATAAAAAGTCATAGTATAGTATGTTGAAAAAAGTCATAGTATAGAATTTCGAAAAAAGTCATAGTATAGTATGTTGAAAAAAGTCATTAAAAAGTCATAGTATAGTATGTTGAAAAAGTAATATTATAGTATGTTGAAAAAAGTAATATTATAGTATGTTGAAAAAGTAACATTATAGTATGTTGAAAAAAGTCATGAAAAAGTCATAGTATAGTATGTTGAAAAAAGTCATGAAAAAGTCATAGTATAGTATGTTGAAAAAGTCATTGTGTAGTATGTTGAAAAAAGTCATTAAAAAGTCATAGTATAGTATATTGAAAAAAGTCATTAAAAGTCATAATATAGTATGTTGAAAAAAGTCATTGTATAGTATGTCATAAAAAGTCATAGTATAGTATGTTGAAAAAAGTCATTAAAAAGTCATAGTATAGTATGTTGAAAAAAGTAATATTATAGTATGTTGAAAAAGTAACATTATAGTATGTTGAAAAAAGTCATGAAAAAGTAATATTATAGTATGTTGAAAAAAGTCATAGTATAGAATGTCGAAAAAAGTCATCGTATAGTATGTCGAAAAAAGTCATGAAAAAGTCATAATATAGTATGTCGAAAAAAGTCATAGTATAACATGTCATAAAAAGTCATCGTACAGTATGTTGAAAAAAGTCATCGTATAGTATGTTGAAAAAAGTTATTAAAAAGTCATAGTATAGTATGTTGAAAAAAGTCATAGTATAGTATGTTGAAAAAGTCATTAAAAAGTCATAATATAGTATGTCGAAAAAAGTCATTGTATAGTATGTCATAAAAAGTCATAGTATAGTATGTTGAAAAAAGTCATTAAAAAGTCATAGTATAGTATGTTGAAAAAAGTCATAGTATAGTATGTTGAAAAAAGTCATTAAAAAGTCATAATATAGTATGTCGAAAAAAGTCATTGTATAGTATGTCATAAAAAGTCATAGTATAGTATGTTGAAAAAAGTCATTAAAAAGTCATAGTATTGTATGTTGAAAAAGTAATAATATAGTATATTGAAAAAAGTAATATTATAGTATGTTGAAAAAAGTCATAGTATTGTATGTTGAAAAAAGTCATGAAAAAGTCTTAATATAGTATGTCGACAAAAGTCATAGTATAACATGTCATAAAAAGTCATCGTATAGTATGTTGAAAAAAGTCATTAAAAAGTCATAGTATAGTATTTTGAAAAAAGTCATAGTATAGTATGTTGTAAAAGTAATATTATAGTATGTTGAAAAAAGTAATATTATAGTATGTTGAAAAAAGTCATAGTATAGAATGTCGAAAAAAGTCATAGTATAGTATGTTGAAAAAAGTCATAGTATAACATGTCATAAAAAGTCATCGTATAGTATGTTGAAAAAAGTCATTAAAAAGTCATAGTATAGTATTTTGAAAAAAGTCATAGTATAGTTTGTTGAAAAAAGTCATTAAAAAGTCATAGTATAGTGTCTTGAAAAAAGTCATTAAAAAGTCATAGTATAGTATGTTGAAAAAAATCATTGTATAGTATGTTGAAAAAAGTCATAGTATAGCATGTCAAAAAAAGTCATGAAAAAAGTCATAGTATAGTATGTTGAAAAAAATCATGGTATAGTATGTCGAAAAAAGTCATAGTATAATATGTTGAAAACAGTCATAGTAGTATGTTGAAAAAAGTCATTAAAAAGTCATAGTATAATATGTCGAAAAAAGTCATAGTATAGTATGTCGAAAAAAGTCATAGTTTAGTATGTTGAAAAAAGTCATTAAAAAGTCATAGTATAGTATGTCGAAAAAGTCATAGTATAGTATGTCGAAAAAAGTCATAGTATAATATGTTGAAAACAGTCATAGTATAGTATGTTGAAAAAAGTCAATAAATAGTCATAGTATAATATGTCGAAAAAAGTCATAGTATAGTATGTCTAAAAAAGTCATAGTATAGTATGTCGAAAAAAGTCATTAAAAAGTCACAGTATAGTATGTTGGAAAAAGTCATTAAAAAATCACAGTATAGTATGTTCAAAAAAGTAATATTATATTTCAGCGAAAAAAGTCTAAAAAAAGTCCCTGTAAAGCTGGTCAGTGGAGCTTAGTAAAGCAGAATCAGAATAATTTTTACTGGCAAGATATGAGCAGCCTACATATACTTTTATATATTACTTTCATACATACACGGAAATAGAAAAACATCTACAAACAATAACAAAGCTGATCAAGACTTTACATATTACATTACGGTCACAGCTACACATTGACATGAGACTAGTGGAGCAGGAGCTGGGGATTGAACCGCTGACCTTCTGATTGAAAGGCAGCCCTGTTCTCCACTTAGCCACGGTCACCCTGCTTGACACATACATTTAGCTATGCATGAAGCATACTTCAAAAGTATTAATACATATAAACAATACAATACACAGTACAATGTCAGCATTGTAAGTCAGTCTGTATCTTTAAATTGTAAACAAATACATAACTGGTGCACTTTTTTACATGTAATAAGTGGATTTTTGCACAAGCTTGTATACATGACAGTTTACAGTATATTCATTTTATATGGCAGCTCAGATTTCTCTTTTTGATAATGAAATATTAATGTTACAATAAAAACTTTATACATAAAAGATAAATTATGAAATATGTCCATTGAACTGACTTTAAGTGATCCTCACCGTGAGGACATTCGGTCAGCAAACCGAGAGTATAGTATAACATGAACCATGAAAAGTTAAAAAAGAGTCATATTATAACATGCCATTAAAAAGTTAGAAAAAGCCATAATATAGTATGGAAAACATTGTAGTAAAAATAAAGACATAATTAAAATTTCATAAAAAGTCATAGTATAGTATGTCAAAAAAGTCATAAAAAAAAGTTATAGTATAGTATGTTAAAAAAAGTCATAAAAAAGTTATAGTATAGTATGTTAAAAAAAAGTCATAAAAAAGTTATAGCATAGTATGTTAAAAAAAAGTCATAAAAAAGTCATAAAAAAGTAATACTTACTTTTTCAGATGAGAGGTGTTCCTGTGAAGCAGTATCTAAACTCCAAACTAATGTATCAAACGCAATTTGTGTCATATGACGAAAAAGTAACAACAGGTTATACTATAGTACATCATAAAAAGTAATTGCATGTCAAAAACATAAAAATTCATCGTATAATATGTCATCAAAAAGTCATAAACAATTCATAGTATAGCATGTCAAATAAAGTCATAAAAAGTGAAGGTATACTATGACAAAAAAAGTCTTTAACAAGTCAAAGTGCAGAATGTCCTTAACAATCCATACGTTCTTTCTTCCTTGCGATGCCATTTTTATAAGACGGGGCTGATTTTGTCTTTTATCACAATTATATATAATTTGCATATCTGAATTGTATTTGATGAAGCCAGTTGACCTTCTCTGTTTGTGTTATCTTTCTTTCAATCATTTTGTTTTCAGTTTATTTAGGTTACACGCTATATGTTCCCTCAAAAAGAATAGTACATAACCTAACATACCTGCTAGCTGTACAAACATTTAGACTCTGTGTTTGTCTGCTTACATGTTGTTTCCAAATCAAGCGGGTACTTTCCAAAGTTAGTCCTATTTAGTGAGAATTTCCTGCTTGTGTTACTGTACTATTCCTCCACTGCAGATCAGCAAGGAAACAATGTAAGGACAATGTTAAGTACGCCTTGTGTACTCAAATTAACAATTAACAAGTAACTAATAGCTGTCAAATAAATGTATTGCAGTAAAACAGAACAATATTTGCATTTGAAGGGGAGTAATGGTCTAAAGTAACATAATATGGAAACACTCAAGTACAAGTACCTTAATAATTGTACTACTGTAAATATACATAACCACACACTATCACTACTGTCAACAAATATATTAATCATGTGTTGACATTAGCAGATAATACTGGCCTGTCCATTTCCATCCAAACTATGTGTTTTAAATTTGCCTGTGAACCAAAATCAAACATATATTTGTCTGTCAACACAGTAAACAGGAGAGATCTGATAGCTCTTTGATGTTTGCTGCCGTGTGGAGTGGATTATCCATGAGAAGATTTTATCTGTTATGTGTGTGCTGACGGCCGAGTGTTTCATCACAGGTCGCTCTGAATATAATGAGGCACAAAGAAGTGAGTGTCTGTGTGTGGGAGTTCAGGTCTTACTCAACGCCTTTTTGTCTGCAATGTTGTATACTAGCCATCATTGTGTGTGTGTGTGTGTGTGTGTATGTGTGTGTGTGTGTGTGTGTGTGTGTGTTGATGTCGGGGAACGCTGACTGTACATTTGCATGTTTCAATATACGTGTGTGTCCTTGAAATAAGCATCACACACAGATTAGTCACAGTGTTAAAACAAGCGGTCGTGTAAATACATACGATCAGTAAAAGTGAATCTTTGTGAATCTTTTTTCCATTGCAGATCAAGATATTACACACAAAACACACACTGTATGATGTATTATTATTATTATAGATGAAAGAAATGAACTTTATTGAAACCATGAAACATTATTCACAGTGAGTACCTTCACTTGTGTTCTTATGTAATATTTGTGTACTTGCACTTGTAAATGCTGGACTTTTACTTGTAATTGTTTACTTTTACATC
>NW_027176861.1:904432-929432 GCF_023349555.1 Cebidichthys violaceus
ACCCAGTGTTCTCCACTGCTCTGTAACTGAGGTGGGAAAGTTAATCAGACATACAAAACCAACCAGCTAGTCTTAATCCAAGGTTTTTCTCTGGTAAAACCTAAATAAAACAACATTCTTGTTTGCGTCATTCTGGTTTGCCAATCCTTGATGGGCTCATTATCACCTTCTGAAAGCAGAAAACACCCTAACTACGGCTGTAAAGGGTGTTTTACAACGAGTCCATTCTAACCAGACCAGACAAAGTTAAGATGTATTCTTCATCAGAGGTGTTTCCAAGCTGTATGTTTTGATTTTAAAATCTGGATTAACTGGTTGCTTTCTCCACCTCCAGTAAAGAGCAGTGCAGCTGCAATTAGTCTTCACTATTGTAAACATACTTAAGGGATTTCATTTTTCTACTTCATCGTTGTTCAGGTTCAGTTTTAAATCAGTTGTAAGAGGTACCGTGCATTTCACCTTTAAGAACACAAAAGCCTACTATTGCTGGTTCCTCCAATGACAACAGAAAGCTCAAATATGAGAATACATCTGAAGCCCGTATCACCGCCGTTTGATACGTTAAGGTTAACTAACTCACTAAACGCTCTTTGACTCTGAATGATTCAGTGTCTGGTCGTCGTCCAGAAGTCTCTCAGAGTGTTTTAATGACCTGGCAGGCATGAGGAGACTTGGCCGGGTCTGAATCACCGGGCTGATAAACGGATAGCGTGACCTCGTCAACAAACCAGTACGTGCCAACTACACTGAAACGAGGAAGACGGTGCTGCTTCATCACTTTTTGTGATCGATTGCAGGAAGTTTCTTTGAATATTAAAACAACGTCAGAATAAAAGGTAGAAAATGAGTAAAGAAGACTGCAGGAAATGACAGTTTGATGATTGATTTCACTGTTGATTTCGTTCGTCCTCTTGATCTTTTGAGTTTCACTTCACCAACTGAGCAGCTTGTTAAAGTACTCAAATATTATTGTTGAATTAACTGCTTGTGATCATCATTGTGCAAAATTGTCAATCAACAATCAGAGCAAAGAGGGAACTGACGCCCCGTAACGACTGTGTTTGGTGATTCTGAAATCTGAAGTCACTTTTTCACCATTGGACCTGGCTCTGGTGGGTACAGAGGGAGGCTGGTATCAATTACTCAAACGTTGGTACAGTATCATCTTAACAGAGGTAAAACTGAACAATACAGAGGTTAAAATATGTCTGAACATGTTCAGTAAATTGTAAAAATTGTAAAGTAATCATGAAATACAAGGATAAAACATTAATTTGCTCTTCCAAGATCACACATTTCTATAACACAGATGTGGTCTCACTTCTTTCAAGAAGCTGCAGGATTCTTAAAGTACCTTTGAAGGGATAATAATCCTCATTACATATTAGCTAACTGGCAACGTGAGATATTGAAGATAAAACTTGACCTGGGGTATCGAAATATGACACAAAAAATAAATGGACACTTTTATCATTATTGCAGACAAATGCAGTATTACGCTGCATTTAGGAAAGTTGGGTAATTTTATGCATTTTTCCATGGAATTCTTTCACAGTTCCAAATACTTGTCCGACTTTCCCTCAGAAATATTCCCATCTTTTACAATCCAAATGCTGTGATTTGCCCCCCAAAGCAAGGCGTTTTGTTGCTGAGGACCACCTCACCTCTCCCTCTCCAAATGTGGGTGTGAAAGTCTGCTGCTGGAAACTCTCTAACTAACAATGTAGACATACGCAGACATGTAATTCATGGCCACAGTAGTTCGGATACAAACGATGGATAAAAAGGATTACTTTGGCCCAGTTGGTTCCCACACAGGTCATGAGTCTGTTGAATGCTGGATCCTGGTGTGACAGGAAGAGAGGAAGAGACTGGACCCACATACTTTAACAACCCGGGTCTGCAGAGCTGCAGGAATTCATAATCTCTGTACAACAAAAAACACCAGAAGCGAAAAAAAACAATAGTAAACAGGAAACTGTACAAGGCACATTTGAATTTCCACAGGCGTCATTTTTTGCAGAGAGGCATACTCAGGTGACGTGACCACCTCTGTGCTGGAAAGGAGTGCAAAATCCCGGCTCTTTGGCAGCATCGCAAAGGCTCAGACACCGTGACGGAGAAATAGAGGTGAAAAAGACATTTTAGAGTTCCTTAAAGGTGTGTACAAATCATCTCCACCAAAATGAAGATAGAGTTCAAAGTCTCCTTAAGGAAGGTAAAAAAAAAATGAGGTCCCCAAAAAACGAAACAGATACAAATATTTCAGAAAACAATGCTACATCTGCTGGGTTTTCCAAAGACTAAACCTGAGAGTGGTCCTGGCTGTTCGTGCTGCCTTGCAAATAGAAAATCCGTCCGATGAGGAGGACCAGGAGGCCCACACAGAGCAGCATGGCGGGCTCCTGGTGGATGTGCGGCAGAGGGTTGGGTTGGATCACGACCCGTCTATGTCCACCTGCCATCCCCTGGAATAGAGAGGAGAGAGAGAAGAAGAAGAAGAGTTACAGTTTTCATGAGATATATGGTTGCACCAAAATGAACGAAAAATCTGTTTCTTGAACAGGAAAAGTTTGGGTGAAGACACAACTAGGAAAAAAGGTAGAAGTCCAGATGGATAAACATCATTATTAGACAGTTAGAGCAACGGATGTTGTATAAAGAGCGAGAAAGGAGGTCAGGGTGGGTCAAATAAAGGCGAACACTTCAACCAGGAGACCGACGTTCGTGTCCAAGTCAACGTTCAACTGTTCGTATGTTATCTTAAGAAAAGTTACTCCTCATTTTTTGTGCGTTTTCCTACTTGTTTTCCGCTCATAACGCGCATATAGTCCTTTCAAAATAAACTTCTGTCTTCACAGGAAACAACTTAGTTAAGTTCAAGGAAAAGATCGTCGTTTGGGCTGAACTAACTACAGAAGTGACGTTACTGAAGTACCAAAGCTACAGGACAAACAAATTAGCTTTGACTTCTCGTTTCACACGCGGCATGAACAAACTCCGATCTTTTCCTAAACCTAACCGAGTTTCGTTGCCTGAAGCTAACCAAGTAAACCTTATAAAAACTAGGTCAACTTTTTAAAAGTGGAAACTGAGACACCATTACCGAAATGTAGAGCGTCGTAGTTTGAAGCGTAAGGCCACTGATCAGGCACCGACATTTGACGAGTTGCTCGCGTGGCACAAGTGTAGTTTACAGTGACAACGTTTGAAACATTAGATCCTTGATTTCAGACACAAGAAAGACAAAAGACATCTTCTTGTGTGCGACTGAATCGAGGGTTGCAGGCTGCTAGCTAAATATGCTAACGCTACCTCTATAGACTTCCATTTTTCCTGTTGATGATCCATGCAGTAGATGTGTGTAGAAGACATATCGATAAAGAAGCATTGCTGTGTAGAGCTACTACATTACTACTGTAACACTACGAGTATTACAACTATGATATTAAGGAAAAATGTTCCAGCAGACGCTGAAAAGAGTGAGAACAGCATGTTCAGTTCATTCTGGCCTAAATGAATCATTTGCATTGGCTCTTGCTCTCATTTCACACGATGTTGGTGTGCGTTGTGCTATACATCAGATGTTCAGGTAAACACTCTGGAATCCCTTGATGATATGAAATCAAAGAGACACGCACACATGCTGTATGTTTACATCCACAGGAAGCAGGTAAGTACAGATCTCCACATCCTGCCACAGCTCCCTCTACTCTCTCTCTCTCCGTCTCCAGGTGTCATTCTACGTCAGTGAGGGTGTGAATGCATACGTGCATGTTTGAATTTGTCTGAAGGATTCCAACCATACAGACTAGAGGATTAAAGGTGTTTTTCTCAATTACTCTCTACGCTTTGTAATGCTGTCACTGTAAAACCTCACCTCAGTGAGTCTGCCACTTTCCGTTTTATGTGGAGGTTAGCCTGCTACCACGGTCACAATGGAAACGGAACACGTAGATGTGAATGTCCATTCTACTCCTAATCTATTTCTACGTTGACCCCACTTGGCGGCAGCTTCTTCCCAAGGACGGCACTCATCAGAACCAATAAGGTTCCTGTTGGTGAGGACAGGTGGACAGGTGGATTAGATAGATCTGGTGACTTTGCTAACACCAACACACACTTCTAACAACAGCAGGGAACCGTTGGCTGTGTCGTACGGCTCCAAACAAAAGAAGAGAATGGACAAGAGCTTGATGAGGAAAAGGTCATTTACACAAAGTCGGCAATGAAAATGTCGAACTGGAGAAGACAACGAGGTTCTGGGACTCCTGTCAGTCAAGAGCCGACCCAGTAAGAAGCACATTTGTCAAACTAATTCGGCAAGAGACTCCAGATTAAGAACCGGCTACGTGACCACGGTGTACACCCTCATGTCCTTCTTCCTAGTCCAAGAAACATTTCCCTGCAGGACAATAAAGTATATCTCATCTCCTCTTATCTTAGTCAGATGTAAAATCTAGGAGCTATGTGAATAAAAAGCAGAGATCCTCAGCTACCACTGAGGAAACCGTACACTACTGAAGCGTTTACAAGAATAACAAGCGGCATTTACAAGAGGAGGGATCCGTTCTTTTCCACTGGATGATAGATGTCCTGTTTTGGCATGAAGCCTTTTCAAAGACCATCCAGACATCGAATGGCACAGAATAAGCCTTCTGCCTCGGGGCGAGACTGCGCTCTGAAAAACAGGATCTTAACGGACGAGAGAGCAAGAGAGGAATATCAAAGCCGTGTGGTTTGATTCGAAAAAGCGAGCCAAAAACCACAGAAACCCCTAATGCCGGAGGAGGAAACAGGTGGAGGGGAAGACTAGTTAACCCTGTGATGAATCACTCTGCTTCTGACTCATGGTCAGAGATGACCAAAGAGCTGCCAGCAAACTGAACCAGTTGAGCAGTTTAGATTCATAGAGAGAAAGAAGTCCAAAGCCATAACCAGAAAACAACCAATCACACTTGTTTTAAATTCCCCCAGAGAGAGAGAAGCTCTCTACGACAAAGTACTAAAACTAAATGTAGGAAAAGCTGAAGAGAGAATAACTCAATCAGATCTCAGTATATAAATTGCGAGCTTGAGTCCATATCTTTAAAACCGTCAATATCCCCACGTACTAGCTCGCTAACTAGAATGAGATATTTGCTGAGATCCACTTTTATAAACATGTGTTTTGGGCTCCACCAAACATCCAGAGTCCAGAGTGAAATATCTCAATATCTGACATTTGGTTCTCATTCATGGTTCTCAGAGGATACATTGTAATAAGGGTTGGATTGTATGTTCATAATAAAACAGTTTTGTTCCTCTACTGCCTTTTTTTTTTGGGACTTGGCAAGTTCTACAAATTGCAAGCGTTATGTCTGATGCTGAAGGACTTCCACACCGACGACATGAACTATAGTCTCGTTTTATTATTGGTTGGAGGTTTAAATTTATTCCACCATGAAGGAAGAAAACTGGACTGTAGAATTCTTCTGAAGAAACAAAACGGCTCAAATCTCCACAAACACGTCTGGAGAAACACCACTTCATTCTGACGTAGCATGCGGTACTTCTTCTTCTTGTTTCGTGGGTGATGATTTTAGGAGACAACAGTGGAGGATGCAGCTCAAAGAGCAGCAGAGAGTAATCCCTCCAAACATTGATTGATTTTATCGTACATCAAGACCCGTGTGGGTGCAGAAGCTCAGCTCAACCCTCCTTCTCATTTGGCACCACATAACCTCAAAGCTTCACCTTTGTTTGGAGTAGAAAGGTGCTCTGGATTCTCAAACATGTGAACAGGTAGATTCATATTTCCCAGGTTACACTCTTTGTGAGTGAGTCTTTGTGTTCATCAAAGCCCTACACCCCTGCCCGACCACTTCGCTCCGCTGCCTCGGGGCGATCGGTCGCCCCGTCGCTCAGAGGTCCTGGCGGCCGATCGACCCGGTCACGTCTGTTTTCTGTCCTGGCCCCACAGTGGTGGAATGAACTCCCCACTGACGTCAGGACAGCAGAGTCGCTGCCCATCTTTCATCAGGCTGAAGACCCACCTCTTCAGGAAGTGCTACCCTGAGCCTTCCACTCACCACTTATTGTATTCATACTAGCTTGTTGCACTTATTGTATTCATATTACTTATAGCACTAACTGTTTTTCTTGTTTCTGTACTTTGGCTCTGAGTTATGCTCTGCTTCAGGCTCTTAGATGCTTGTTTAAAGGAAATGTACTTATGACTTCTGGTGACTTGTAGTTCTCTTGATTACCAATGTTGATGCACTTATTGTAAGTCTCTTTGGATAAAAGTGTCTGCTAAATGACTGTAATGTAATGTAATGCAACTATACTTCTCTAAAAACGTTACGATCATTATTAGTGTTGTTTTGCTTGCAGCAGCATTTATCAAACGGCACATTAGAGACGTGTCTCTTGGAGGGAAGAGACACAACACCTGGTGGTTTTGAAGTTGGCAGAGTTTCTGTGCTCTTTCCTCACCTCACAAACCTCAAGATGGGCTGCAGTTTGCAGAGTGACGGACCACCGAGAGCTTGTTTAACTACTACATGTTCCATGTGTTGATCTTTTCACGTCTAGACACCTGACGATAGAAATAGCAAAGAGTATTAAACAGTTATATATGGTTGCAAACTTACAGATGTTCTGAGCCCAAATGCAAAATGCAACCTCTCAAAGCCCCCCCCCCCCCACACACACACACATTGTCTCCTGCTCTGTAGTCGTGGTAGAGACAACTAAAGAAACGGCCAATGACAACCTAACAGCAGGATGCTGTGTACCTGGGAGGTGCTGAGACTTCATGTTTGTGGTTTAACAAAGCTGATGCACTTACATCTGACCAACATCTGTACACAATGTGTTCAGATCCATGTCACCAGAGAAAATGTTGGCGAAAATGACACAACCCTCGGTCTCCTGGGTGAAAGTCCTGTGTTTGTTTGACCCGTCTCTGGTGGACTTCCTCGCTTGTTATACTCGTTATTAATCCAGGTAACTTTCAATGCTTCAATGAACCATTGACGCTTTGAAACCTTTGTTTCTGGCTACTAGTCTGCTACTTCAGTGCATCTTGGGTGCATTTCTACGTCACATGAATGACTATCAGACAGATGTCTGACACCAGAGGCTGCACACTCTTCAAGTGGCTTTTTAAGGATTCAAAGGAAAAGTTTGACATTTTGGCAAACATACTTATTTGCTTTCTTAATGTCTGTCAGATGAGTGTGTGTTTAGTATGAAGCTAGAGCCAGAAGGCTATTAGCTTAGCTCAGGATGAAGACCGGATTCAAGAGAAAACGGCGGCACTGTTTCCCTCCAAACACTCATGAAATAACATGTTGCATGTTCACTTGATGCAAACGCTGATTATACGTATGAAAAGCACCATGTGGACGTTGAGGCTGGTCTGCTATCGGGGGGGCTGGTTGTATTTCAGAGTGAGGATGAGAGGTTGGAGTTCCACTGCAACGAGAAGCAGATGGACTCGTCAGCTGACAAACTGCAGACTCAGAGCCAAAACCAGTTTCACCAAACACTTTTGATACTCAACCTTATACCTCAGGATTACAGAAAAGGAAACACACACACACACACACACACCCACAGAGAGAAACACAAACACTGGCAACTCTCTTAATCGTTTCCTCATTTGAACTCCTACCTCAAAAAACCCTCTCCATCATCTGAGAGTAGAAAACCTGCTGCCACAAATGGTTTTTCGTGCTGTCACTGCAACAACTCTGCAGGCTTCTAACAAGTAGTTCAACTGGCACACACACACACACACACACACACACACACACACACACACATACACACACATAAAGTCATCATCATGCACGTACACATGCACACAATAGTGCTACTGTGATGAGATACGTGACCAGAATGATTGCAAAAAAGAGCAACAGAGCAAAACATCACAACTAAAGAGAACCGACTGACTGGACAATCCTGACATCAGTGGGAAGTTCATTCCACCACTGTGGGGCCAGGACAGAAAAATCCACCAGTCAGTGAGTCGATGAAGCAAACACGCAGTCCGTCAGCCAGCCAATCAAACCAGAGGGTGCCACTGGTGTGCACAATATCTGCACATCTACTTTCAACCCAGTCGCCTGAAAAACAGAAGTTAGCGTTGTATGTTTCTGCAAAACCACAGGATACGTCGAATGTCAAAAAAACACGTTTCATATGAGCCTCGAATCACGCGAGCAGAAACACGAAATGACACGTTAACGTTGTGAAACGATGGTTAGGTTTACGCAACAAAACTACTTAATAATAATAATAAAATAATAAAGGTAACAACGTAAGAAACCAATCTAACTTATGTAAATATATATCAACCAACCCAACAAACTTTCTTATGTATCGTTACATAACAAACGTAAAGTCAACATTGGTTTCACGCGGGACATGAACAGCGATCTCCTGGGTGAAAGTCCTGCGTTCATTTGACACATCCTCCCCGCTCTTCAGAGAGCTTCTAGCTAGTTATCATACCAGGTAGCGTTCAATAACGTTCGCTCGTCAGTTGTACGATGTTTGCTGTTACTACGACACTCTGACATCTTGAGGACTTTTCAAAATCAATCTGTGACTTTTGCATTCCGTCAACGTGAAAACGAGAACAGTAAGCGAGAGGGTCGCTGTGATGGACCGCCCATCTCAGCTTTTAAGTGTCTCCAAGTCAGGAAGGACGTCGAGAACTTATGGAATTCTAAACGGACGGCAGTACTGTCAAATATATGCGATTGGTAGAAAACAGTCTTCAATCAGCACACGGAATCGTGTGAATGATGATGTCATTGATGATGTCATTCACACGATTCTATACATACTGTACATACTCGTCTCTTCGGCCTTTCGACAGACCTCATGAGGCTCATCTCACCCGGGCTCTTCTTCTTGTCTCACAGTGGAAACATTGAGTCAGACAGCTCATGTGATTTCTTTTTTTTTTTTTTTTTTTGGTCACCACAACTTACTATGCTGCTTCCCAAAAATAGCTCTCTAAACAAGGCTACACACACACACACACACCCACACACACACACACACACACACACACACACACACACACACACACACACGCACAATGCAAACTAAGTGCCACTCTGCAAACCCTCCCTGAACAGTTCAACTCCTCTGGTTGTTAGAGCATGAATACAAGGTTTAAACACAATAAAATAACCTGTTTGCATAATATTCTTTACATTTGTGAGTTGTGATCTGCTCTACGTTTTAATTCCGGCACAGAATGAAAGAGTTGTGGCTCCATTTGTTGCAGCTATTGTTAACTTACAGCCTCTCGTGTCACGAGACTTTGGTCTCAGCCGAGTCGTTCACGGCAGAACGTTTTGTTTTTACAGGATCCGGTGAGAGCAGACGGTTTATGTTTAAATGTGACGCGTAGAACTAAGTGATCTACTTTAAGCCTTGGTTGATTTGGTTTTTGTTTCCTGAAGGAAGCGTTTGTCATCTTGAGTTCAGTTCAGCTGAACAACATTCCTCCAAAGTCCAAATTCACGCAACACGCTGCGTTCTTCATCTTCCTCGGGCCCTGAGTCACACTACCGTTGTGACTCAGGGCTTTAATCCGAACCGTCTCTTGATCACTGATCACATGTTGTGAGGGAGGAGCTGGGATATGAAGTCATCAGACGGACCAGAAAATATACAAGAAGAAACGCTGAAATAAAAGCCGAGGAGCAAACGAGAGGACAGACAATGAGTCAGAGCTGCACTCTTCACTCACAGCGAAGCGCTCTTTGACTTTTCACGCACACTTGAACACTTACCAAACCAAAGAAAACAATGTTCCTCACAGTTATTTCTGTCTTCAGGACAAAAGGTTTTCACCTCCTACTGAAAGACGACGAGTGTGTGTGTGTGTGTGTGTGTGTGTGTGTGTGTGTGTGTGTGTGTGTGTGTGTGTGTGTGTGTGTGTGTGTGTGTGTGTGTGTGTGTGCGCTTTGGCAGGATAATTAGACCTTGTGCTTTGCTCCCTCAGAGTTCTTTAACCACAGGGCTGAGCCATAATGAATCCACACTGTCACGGACACTAGACTGTCACAACACACACACACACACACACACACACACACACACACACACACAGTGTAAATGTTTAACTGAGAGAGAGAGGCTGGATTCAATTAGGACAAAGAGAGAGAGGAGGACTTCTGGAAAACAAATGACTTATAATATTGGTGATCACTCACAGTCGTCATTTATCACCTCAGTGTGATTTGAATGTAAAATAATTTTTTAAGAAGCGCTTCATATCATTGTATTGGGTAATAAAACGGGACACCTGTGTGTTTGCTTCTCGGCCGATGCCTTCAGGCAGTGAAACCGAATAGAGCTCCTTAGTCAACAGCTCGGTATTCAACGATGATGTGAGAACTTGTGTCTGCTGATGTGTTTTATTCAATAATAATATCATTAATTCAGAATTATTCATGCGTTTCATTCGTCCCTCCAAATCAACCATGTTTTCTTTCAACAAAGAAAACATGGTTTTCTTTGTTGAAAAACCATGTTTCAATAAACGGTTACACCGTTTATTGAAACCACAGGCTGAAGACAACAAGCTTAAAGTTGTGATATTTCATCAAAAACGTCTCATTTCAAATTCTGACCCAAAACAAACCGTTTGGTTTCATCAGATTCTGTAAAAAACATTACATTTTTTACTCTTCAGTGAAACTATGAAGCCATGATGGATTCGTCTGAGACCAACAGTCATCTGACAAAATATTCTGTGAAACTTTGACTGAACTTCAGCTAAACACACCATTTCTTTTCAATATTGGTTACTTGGTTCATGAGTTATGGATATAGAGTCCATTGTTTTTAAAACAAATCTTTGAAAAGATTTATGGTATTATAGCTATATATACACAATACATGCTTGAGTTTTCTCTTCTTCTTGCCATGACTGTGATGTTTCCAGAGAGGTGAACGACTTTTATATTTCGGAAAACAAGACCATAGATACATAAAATGTGACAGAAGCAAAAGTTTGGGATTCAGAGGGTTAAAAACCTTTTCTCTTTGTCTCCTGAGGTTGTGAATCGTCAAACAGTTTTGATGTTGAAATAGGAGAGCGGTAAAGTCATTAGGTTAGTAGTTTTCAGGGGTTTTGGGCCATAAACCAAAGTACTGCATTTGACCAGATGGTGGATTAAAACGTTAAGGTATGAACAATGTTGTAATAATTAATCCTCAGGAGAGCATGAATGTTTGTAGAAAATGTCGATCCATCCAATAGTTATTGAGACAGCTTTGGTTGAACTGGTTCCTGGTTTTCAGGAGGTCGGGGGATTGATGCCTTTGTGTTCGGGAGGCAGACAGTCATGATTCACGGTGAATCACTGATCCTGCTGAGCCGGTTTGATGACACAGTGAAGTTTACGTCATTTCTGTGCACATCTTGAACTCTCTTGATTGTTGAGAAAAGGCCTGGAGTAGAAACACCGTGAGCCATGAATTATGCACGTAATGTTTGTCAATTTAAAAGATCGTTTTTGCACGTTAAGAAAGTCACATTTTGTAAGTAAAACGGTTGAAGCAGAAGTCTGTGAAAGACGACACGTCTCTCTCTGAAGCTACGACGTACGATGTGTTTGGTGCCAGGATGTTCACAAAACGTTTGGGACATAGCTACGGTAGCTAGCGAGCGAGACAAGCTAACGGTGGTGTTGACGTTGCACGTTGTGCGAGACCAGAGATGTGGTTCACCGATCCGTTTCACACCAAACTAAACGTTACTGCGACAAAAAATTATCTTTGCTATTGGCAAACATCATGTGTGTAATCTGGAACAATTTAATCAGGTTTAAAAAACACATTTGTCTCTCGCTGTTGACGCTACGTCACTCCTCCTCAGTCCAGATGTGGTCACTTCCTGTTCACCGGTTGCAAAAAAAGCTAAGATGGCGACGGCCTGAAGTCACTCCTCAAACTGATGAGTGACTACGTCCACTTCTTATCTACGGTCTGTGGTAAAAACACACTCGCCCACATCAACACCCGGCACGAGAACAAGGAACCAGCCTCCACCTTCCTCTTTTCTCCGCCTCCTCATTGTTCTGCAGCATCAACAATCACACGTGCCGACACTTTCTGGACAATATCCTCAAACCCGAGTTCACAGAAGGCCACTGAGAAACCCAAGCAAAGCAAGTCTTTTCTGACTAGTGTGACAGAGCGTTGGATCATCTTGTTCTCACACGTTTCCCTCGCGTGACTCTCACACGTACTTTATTCCAACTTCGTGGGATTCACTGACTGACACTCAAAACTCCTGATTCTTCCCTTCATGTTCACCGTGTATCTGATCCTCCAGGGAGGCAGGTCGATGCAGCGGTTGATCGTAAACCAGAACCCTGACAGATGGGTGATGCCGGCTCGGTTAATGACGGGTTAGAGAGCAAACGTGATGACAGCTGGAACCACAAAGAGCACTCGGATAACATCCCTTCAGGGGGTTTCATGGCTCTCTGGTAACCGGTTCCCTGTTTGATGCTCATTAGCAGCCAGAACAGCCAAATGTTGACTAACCAGAGAGTTTGTAGCTGCATCGCCGTTAAGCTCTTGACACTGAGGGAGCGATTTAAAGGCCTTCACTGGAAGACAACCGACCTGTCATGTCTGTAAATCCACGTCTCTGATGAGATCAAAGTGAACCAGATCTGATTTTGCCCCCCCTCCCCCCCTCCTCTTCTTCTTCCTCCTCTCCGGCTTCCTAAAGCTCCAGTCCGCTCTTTGATAGAGGAGTAAATAAAACTGTGATGATGCAACACGTAGAAATGTTGCCAAAGGAAACAGAAGCAAACTTTACGACACTGACTGACGGTTAATCGTTATATGCAATAATGTGATATATTTAGCTCGACATTCTGGAGCTAAATAACGTGTTGATGAAGAATGATCTGTTCGCTGCAGCGACTGAGGCTCAGCTCCACTCGTAGGAAGAGTCAATGAGCTCCTCTGAGTCTCACCACATTTAAAAACACACAAGTTGAGCCGCTCAATTTGAGTGTTTCTGTCTGTTTCTTTGAACGAGTCCGTCCTCGGCCTCGTCCGCTCTGCTGAGGGGTCACATGGCTGTTTTTCGTGCTGTTGTTGTTTTTTGATTTTATTTAGTGGCGACTGTGGCGTCTGGGTTTTCTGCAGCTTCAGGCCGACTTGCTTGGTTGTGTTCTGATGAAAAAAGTCATTTTCTGTCTTCTCGCCCCGAGTGCAGTGGAAATAACCAGCTGGTCACAGGCTCCTTCAGATCACCTGCGGCAACAATTTAGTCCGTCCACTGAACTGTGTGATTTGTTTTGATTTCTGCAGGAGATGTTAGTCTATCATGTTGGATAGAGACAGAAAACGTTTACGTATTCAGTCACATCTAGATGAAAATGATCCTCATACAACGCATATCTTACTACAAGTTACTCCACATTTTTCATGCGTTTTCCTACAAAAGTCCAGCAACACGTCAATTTAACAAAACAGTCTTTTCAAAGTAAACTTCCGTCTTCACAGGAAACAACTAAGTTAAGTTTAGACAACTAAACTACTAAGTTAGGTTTAGACAACTAAACTACTTAGATAGGTTTAGACAACTAAACTAATTAGTTAAGTTTAGACAACTAAACTACTTAGTTAGGTTTAGACAACTAAACTACTTAGATAGGTTCAGACAACTAAACTACTTAGATAGGTTCAGACAACTAAACTAGTTAGTTAAGTTTAGACAACTAAACTACTTAGATAGGTTCAGACAACTAAACTAGTTAGTTAAGTTTAGACAACTACACTACGTAGTTAGGTTTAGACAACTAAACTAGTTAGTTAAGTTTAGACAACTAAACTACTTAGTTAGGTTTAGACAACTAAACTACTTTGATAGGTTTAGACAACTAAACTACTTAGTTAGGTTTAGACAACTAAACTAGTTAGTTAAGTTTAGACAACTAAACTACGTAGTTAGGTTTAGACAACTAAACTAGTTAGTTAAGTTTAGACAACTAAACTACTTAGATAGGTTCAGACAACTAAACTAGTTAGTTAAGTTTAGACAACTAAACTACGTAGTTAGGTTTAGACAACTAAACTACTTCGATAGGTTTAGACAACTAAACTAGTTAGTTAAGTTTAGACAACTAAACTACTTAGTTAGGTTTAGACAACTACACTACTTAGATAGGTTCAGACAACTAAACTAGTTAGTTAAATTTAGACAACTAAACTACGTAGTTAGGTTTAGACAACTAAACTACTTAGATAGATTCAGGCAACTAAACTAGTTAGTTAAGTTTAGACAACTAAACTACTTAGATAGGTTCAGACAACTAAACTAGTTAGTTACGTTTAGACAACTAAACTACTTAGTTAGGTTTAGACAACTAAACTAGTTAGTTAAGTTTAGACAACTAAACTACTTAGATAGGTTCAGACAACTAAACTAGTTAGTTAAGTTTAGACAACTAAACTACTTAGATAGGTTCAGACAACTAAACTAGTTAGTTACGTTTAGACAACTAAACTACGTAGTTAGGTTTAGACAACTAAACTACTTCGATAGGTTTAGACAACTAAACTAGTTAGTTAAGTTTAGACAACTAAACTACTTAGTTAGGTTTAGACAACTAAACTACTTAGTTAGGTTGAGACAACTAAACTACTGAGTTAGGTTGAGACAACTAAACTACTTAGTTAGGTTTAGACAACAAAACTAATTAGTTAAGTTTAGACAACTAAACTAGTTAGTTAGGTTTAGACAACTAAACTACTTCGATAGGTTTAGACAACTAAACTAGTTAGTTAAGTTTAGACAACTAAACTACTTAGTTAGGTTGAGACAACTAAACTACTTAGTTAGGTTTAGACAACAAAACTAATTAGTTAAGTTTAGACAACTAAACTAGTTAGTTAGGTTTAGACAACTAAACTACCGAGTTAGGTTGAGACAACTAAACTACTTAGTTAGGTTGAGGAAAAGATCGTCGTCTGGGTTAAAATAAAGTATGTGGCGTTACTTTAGTGCGCATGTTACATGACAAATAAATCAACGGTGCTTTTTGAACAAACAGCTGTTAACTGGGTGAAAGATCGCCGTTTGTTGGACTCGTCCATGTGAGGTTTTTGCAGTCTTTAAACTTCCTCGTTGATGATGACGTGGACAACAAACCAAATATACATTATTATTTTTCGTATTTACAGCTACGAACGCTGGATGAGACCAGGAACGCTAGATGGAACTCTAAACCTCTGGAAAGAAGAAGAAGAAAAAAAGCCTCAGCAATAACAACAAAAAGATGTTGTATTTGATTAACGTCATTTACATCTGTTAGAGGGAGACTGTGGTTAGCTGTCAGCCAATCAGCCGCTCTGCTGCAGCTGTTGAGCGTTCAGCACTTTGCTCAACTGCTCCATAAATGTGGTGGCTGGTGGTTTCTCTCCACACACACACACACACACACACACACACACACACACACACACACACACACACACTAACCCTGAGCAGAAGTTGTCTGTTGTAGTCGTCTCCAAAGCGTCGGAGCTCTCGTCCGATTGCCTCCGTCTGCATGTCCACTGCTGCGTTCCGTTGCCTCGTGCTAGAGGAGCTGGAAGTTTGTCCTGAAGAAAAAACATTCACACTTTGCTAATATGACCAAACAAGCTCTCTCCATGGATTGTGTGTATTGTAATTATATTATGTTCATCTGTTCTGTCCGTCCAGGGAGAGCGATCCCTCCTTCTGTAAGCAAAGCTCTAAGAAGAGGATGTAACAATATGAAAATGAATGGCATTATAATAAAGATGGAGAGAAATACCCGTCTCATAGCTGACCGGCCGTGTGTGTGTGTGTGTGTGTGTGTGTGTGTGTGTGTGTGTGTGTGTGTGTGTGTGTGTGTGTTTCCGTGGTTAATCTGTGATATTTTCAGTCAACAGTACGTCAGTACTGAACAACATGAAAGCTCTGACTTCTTACTGATCTCCACTTATGACTCACGAACGCTGTTCTGAAACTCAGAATTAATATTTCTCGCATGCTGCGATATTTAAGAGACCCGAGGCTGAAGTTCAAATCTCTTCCAGCAGCCTCTGATGTGGAAGGATGTGCGCGACAACGGAGAACACAGTTTACTGCACTGCATTTCCCATAGATCCAATGGCAGCTTTTGAACACTGGAGACAACAAATCACAGAACAGAGATGACCCTCTGTCATCAATCAGAGCTCTCACATAACAACATAGCACTATTAGAGTGATGAATACATCTAGAGTTCATGAATGTCACATCAGCAGAGGGAGGAGCCAACAAACAGCTGTTTGTGGTTTGCTACGCTCTGTCTGTTTACGATCACAAAACACAAACAGGAAGTCTGACCATTGATGTCTTCCTCTCCGTTTCAGCACCATAGACAGCACCATACAGATGCTTCACGAGTTAAAGCTGCATTCTCTCTAGTGTCCATCAGGGGGCGACTCCTCTGGTTGTATAGAAGTCTAGTCTAAAATGACTCTACTTCTCTCTAACTTAACTAACTTTAACTCTTCTTAAACACAGAGTGTTTTCAGTTCATTGAAGTTAACTGTGACACTGCTGCCAAAAACCAAGATGGACACAACCAAAAAAACAAGATGGCGACCGCCAAAAGCCACCACATGGGAGAAGTTTGATCTCCTCAGGTTTAGACACCAAACCTACTTAGATAGGTTAAAGAGAAGATTGTGGTTTGGGTTCAGATAAAACCCTTTCTGGCAGAAAGCCCTGAAGGCAAACCTCTTCCATATGTGCTAAAAACCAAGATGGCGACGGCTGAAATGCCAAACTCGAGGCTTCAAAAAATATATATATTATTATTATATATATATAATCTCAAGTCATCTATCTCACTCTCTAACACACAAACAGACCGGATAACTCAAAGTGTGTGTGTGTGTGTGTGTGTGTGTGTGTGTGTGTGTGTGTGTGTGTGTGTGTTTATCTCCTATCTGTACTATCTGATGGACGTAGCCGACTGAATGAGAGTTGAGGGGTTTCAGTCTGCACCGAACAAAAGACCTGCTGGCCTATTTTGACTGCTACACACACACACACACACACACACACACAAACACTGATTATGTCCTTAATGAATGACACACACACACACACACACACACACACACACACACACACACACACACACACACACACACACACACACTGTGGTCTGTTTTGACTGGTGTCTTGTCTGTTCGGCTGCATGAATAAAAGAGACACAAGGCAATCAGTGAGGCTAATCACTGCTATTATAAAAAGCAGAGCCGTACGTGTACAGATGTTACAACGACGTTTTACTCACTAAACACTTGAACCAGATTGATATGGATGTGGCTTTGATAGAGGAAGAGGATGAAAAAGTGTCCTGTTCGTGGGTTTGTTGTTGTTTTTTGTGGCACTTTTACCACCAAGCAACAGGACCAGCAGCTTTAGCCAGCAGCTAAAAGCACTCGTGTTGATCTGATTCTGTATCCGAATAAACAGCTCGTGAAATGACAGCCTGGTCTCATCCAGCATTAGTAGACATACCCACAAACAGTGATGCGTAATCCCAAGATATCCCATGAAATGATTTAGTATGTTATCAACGTTACCACATCTGGACTGAGGAGGAGTGACGTAGAGACCTGTCAATCACTGTGTAGCCCCGCCCCTAAATCATCCCCTCTTTATGGTGTGTTTGACTCTAAATGGAGCATAATGTACTAAATGAACATCATGCTGTGTTGAAGAAGACTGTAAACTAGAGATTGAGACCATAAACTCATGTTTACAATGTTTACTGAGGGAATAAATCAAGAGAGAAGTAGAGTCATTTTAGACTAGACTTGGATACAACCAGAGGAGTCGCCCCCTGCTGGACACTAGAGAGAATGCAGCTTCAACACATGGAGCCGTGTGTGTTTGTGCACTTTAAAGAACCGTAAATTGACGCCCGGCGAAATCTGACAAATTGCCTTAGAGTCATTTGAGTTGGCTCCAAGTTTGAAAAATAAATCTGTTGTTGTTATCGGGCTCAGGGCTACATTAGCCGCTACTAGCGTGACACATCACTAACTGAACTGTTGCATTGTGGGTAGTGTCAACAAGGAATTATAAATGTGTGGTTCTGCAGCATCATTCTTTATAGTTCTGTGTTTTATTGCTAAATCAACTTCACCTTCAGCAGTCAGTGTTAGACAACAAGCTTCTCAAAAGTCTCAACGTGTTTAAGATGCTCAAATATTTAGTGTTCAGCAGCGAACGTTCAAACATTTTCTACTTTTGTTACATACAAGGTTGGACTTGTTCCACCGAATAGGAAAGACTAATTGATTTACATCCACTGAACTGTTGCTGCATTGTTCTTTTATTATCATGGTACGCACACACACACACACACACACACACACACACACACACACACACACACACACACACACACACACACACACACACACACACGCACACACAGAAGTGGGCGTGGCCAGAAGTCAACACTGCTTCCTGACTGTTAATCTGACTCAGCAGCATTATAAAAACTGTGAATCTGAGGCAGCGGTCCAACATCAACAGGTCCAACAAAGCCTGCTGGGAGTCAAACCCAGAACTCTGATGAAGTGACTGTTTGAGTCCAAGACACCGAAAGATGAAGATACCGACGTCAATGTGGGATGATGTCAGTGGGTTCACTTCATTTATGGCAAGAAAGATGGTCAACTCTTTATTCCAATCAAGTATTCTCACATTCCTGTTATTAACTTCCTACCAGGCCTGTGTGTGTGTGTGTGTGTGTGTGTGTGTGTGTGTGTGTGTGGTTGAACTGTATCCTGTGAGGTTTAAACGTCACTCAGCAGCTCTGAGGAGTCTCTTCTTTACAGTCTGAGTTTGTTGGACTTCTACGAGTCACTAACTCAGAATGTGAAACGACGAGCAGACTCTCAGATACTCAGAGAGTTGAAGAACATGCTGAGTGTGTTTTCATCTTCTTACAAACATCCACACTCAACAGCAGCCGCACGGACGTGTGTGATGAAGAAAGGAAAATGTGCTGACCTCATATCTGGGCTCATAAACGGATATTTTGGATGACAACAATCACTGGATGTGATATTTTAGAGCTTTCTTTTGGAGTAAAAACGTGCATTTCACGAGGTAAAGTGTTCATTTAACGGGTTTCTCTTCTCAAAGATCTGAGTTATGGTTCAGTTACTGAATAAACGTCCTTATGAGTTCATGCGCCGCGGTATTTGTCGCTCCGGCACACTTCAGTGAAGAGAAAGCGAGCAGCTGAACTCGTGCTGGTGGATACTAATTGCCGGTCATGTGTGGAGGGTGCCGTTTTCTCACCGTGCTGCTGGTGCATCCCGGGCTCTCTCGCCTCAGACATGCGCTGCAGGGCGTGTTTCATCACCTGGCCGGCGGGGCTCGGGGTCTGCGTCGCGCCGTCGGCCGTCGCTGGCCTCGGGGAGAGCGGGGAGCTCGGCAGCGAGTCGCCGTCGAAGGAGGAGTACCCGCTGGAGGCGCGGCGAGGGCGGTGGAATATCGACCTGGTGTGAAACACGCCGAGGCCGTCTGAGCTGGCGCTTGTTCTGCGCCAGGACGGTGACTCCGGATCTCCTCCTCCGGCGGAACCGGCGCGCCCAAAGCTCCGCTCGCCGCCGCCGTTTGAACGGGAGGTTTGCGCCGCGGCTCCAGCTGGTGGATCTCCTCCGCTCCGCTGCGTCGCCGTTACTGCGCTCGAGCCATCGGGCCGGTTTGGTGGTCTGTTGGACGAACAGAGCGGCACCGTCAGTCTGGGCTTTCATCGCCGAGCCTCTACCGCCTCACGGCTCCGGAGCAGCAGCTGGATTCACGCGGTTTCCTTCACTAACTGCGGCTTTTCTGTCGTTTAAATCGGTTTAACTTCACGAGGAAACGCGACGAGTCAACACTGAAACCTGATATGTGTGTCTTTTACGAATCGTTACCTTCTTCTAGCTCACGTGCAGCTTTGCAGTGGGTTCTCGTGTTCAGGTCCGAACTCGGCGCAGAAGTTGCTGATTGCAGCAGATCTGTGTTTGACTGGTTGGACGTGAAGGACGCAGCTGGAATAAGTGCGTCACATCACAACAAACCGAGTGAACCCGTCTGAACGGTTCATCTAACCCACAAATCAACTCCAACAACGCTACAGTGACGGATATTACTGCTTATAGACGGATCGTAGAGAATATTAAAATTATGAAGCAGATATTACTGAAGTCACTTCATGTTAAACACACTTAATTGTATTGCGAACATGGAATCTTGCACTTTTGTCATTTCCAGTTTTTAATCAGCAGAAACACAACGTGACCTTCTAATAAAAGGGACTCGACATATTTTGACGCGGCGCTTCCTGTTTATCCAGACTCAACTACAGCTTCCTAAGCGCACGGATTCCCGGCGGCGATGGCCTACTTCTGTGCCAAAACGACCTCAAATGATAAACAACATGGTTCAAAGAGCGAAGTCTCCGACTACCGACACACACACGGGATGCACCTTCGATGCAAGTCGTCTTTTTCCTTTTTACGCGTTATTATTACGCACCGAGAAGCAGCGACGGCTTCAACTGGACGCTCCGTGACTCCTCCAGCAGCACGAGTGCGCGAACTTTGCCTGCGAGATTTCGGTGCAGATCGGAGCCCCACGGGTAACGAATATGAAATGTGTCCGGCGGCGCGTAAAAGACATTTGGCACCAAAAAGGAACCGGCGGTCACCCCGCCGAGAGGGAAGGGCAGACGGCGGGAAGAGAACCCGCTAACGTCGGTACCAGAGAGGCATGAAAGCGGGCTTTTGATCAGGTGTCACGGTGTTTCACGTTCAACACGTCTGCTCAGTCTGTGTTGACATGACGGCTCGGCTGGGTCTCCGTGGGCGACGACGGAAGAAAAAAAAACACATTTCAGATTCCAGATTCACTTCAGGCAAATGCGTTAAAATAAGTGAGCGGCTGTCACGTGGAGTTTGAGCCTCCTGAATTATTATTTGTTACTTTTTTTCTTCTTCTTCTTCAAACCCCGGCGGTGCGTGTGCGCCTCCCGCAGGACGCACAGCTCCACAAACCGCCAATAAAAGAGGTACAATGATCCGTCACGGTCCGGTAACTGCCGTTAATAACAAGTGTTAACGGGGGAGCTCGTCTGATCGGTGAACCGTCACCTGACACGGAGCGGGACTTCACTGCGCGGCTGAACTCGGTGACCTCGATCCACCAAACTCAGCTTAAGAAAAGCAAATCCATCTGCGCTTAAATCTTGACATTATTCAGAAACACGAAGCTTTACAACTCGAATCAGAGAAGACACACGCGTCCTTGAGACGCTGGGTTGATTTCATCTCGTGTGAAATAACGTTTACAGAAAACTCGACGAATAAAACGAGTAAAGGGAACTGGAGCCGGCGCGCTGCGTCTCCAAACATCACCGGCAAAGTCGCCGCAAAATTGCGTTTTTCTCCAAAACCTCCAAAAAGTAAGAAAATGCTGCTTTAAACTCCGACTTGCATGATATATTATATGAACATAAAGCAAAGTAAAGTCACATTTACGCATGACAAACAGCCCTCAGGAGGATTACACTGATATTTCACAATAAGAGACGCAATGTTTGTTTTTAATAATTTCTCCTTGCTGCCATAAAACATGAGCAACTGCAGCTGTTAGCAGCCGGTCAGACGGACCGGCTGATTGTGTTTGTGCAGTAAATGATATATAAATATATATATACATAAATATAAATATATATATATATATATATATATATATATATATATATATATATATATATATATATATATATATATATATATACAGTATATACACACAGTATATATATAAAAACACCTGTGCTCCGTCTGTCCCAACTCACCTGGACGGGTGGTGCATGTCAGTGGCGGGACATCACCGCTGGCTCCGAAAATAACACGAGGACAAATACAAATACGTGTAAATAATATCAAGGCGAGTCCAATCTGGATCCGCAGGGAGCAAAACATGAACTTGTAAAAGTGAAATCAAAATAAAAAGGTGAAATAAATCCCAGAGTGTTTTTACTGAAGAGGAATAATCCGCCTGCTCCGGAGCAGGTCACCAGCGTCCTGCTCGCTCTCCCGCCGTGTGTTTGTCTACCGGAGCTGCTCTCCGTGCGGAGGACTGATATGAACGCTCCTCCTGCAGACACTGCGATCCGCCTTCTGGTGGGCGGGGCTTCTCTCCTTGGTCCATTCGGCCTCCTCTGTCTCCCCCTGCCTCTCGCGCTCGTGTCACACCGGCATCAAACCCTCTTGGGGGGGGGTTCACATTTTATACTTTGAATTTAAATCCCTCAAAAACTGAACTCTTGAACCAACATGTTGTTTATAATAATATATTTATCATATCATAAAGGAGCAGCTCCTGAAGCTACAGTTTGAGGGTCCGGAAGTCGAGCTCAAGGGCACCTCGGTAGTGCCCGGGGGGGGGGGGGGGGGACTTGAACTGACGACCCTCTGGTCCCCCGAGCTCCTCCTACTCTTTACAATAGATTCTGTTTGTGATGGAGGTGTAGCGTGTCAGAGTGATGTTACCCCCCTTAAAGAAAAAGTGTGCAGAATGTATTAGCAGAATATAATAATATTTATATATATATATATATATATATATATATATATACATATATATATATATATATATATGATAATGATATAATAATACAATATATAACTACGTAGCACCTTCCAGTGATGTATTAGTAATTATCAGGATTCATCTTGATCCTGGACTCATTTCTTGCACTAAAAGTATTCAAAGCCCCTCGTTATATCTCATTTGCACAAAATGACACAAAGCCAACATAAAAGTGTTTTCCTTCACTTTGATATTGAGACTGAAACCGACGCCTACACTCGTACTATGAGAGCTGGCATGAAAGCTACTACTGCAGGTATGAATCATCCTGCTGAAGACACACAATGCTGTAGACCACTATCAGTATGTGATCTCTGCTTTGTATAATGTGTGAGGCACCTCGTCCCTGTGTGTGTGTGTGTGTGTGTGTGTGTGTGTGTGTGTGTGTGTGTGTGTGTGTGTGTGTGTGTAAATGTATAAATAATAATAAATAAATACTGTTCTAAATGTGACCAGTGAGCAGCGTTCTTCTTTGTCGAGAGAATGCTACATTTTAAAAATGATCCAACGCAAAACACAGCCCAGTGTCGCCAACTCTTCTCCAGGTGAAGTATCTAGCATCATTAGCAACATTAGCATCATTAGCATCATTAGCACCAAAAGTCTCTAAATCTAGAGAGAAAGTCTTTAAACACAGACAGTCCGTCTCTTCAGGCCTCTAAAGACACGCCCCTTAAATTATCATGATGAACGTAAACAAACAACATGGCCGCTGGTAGAACTCAACGCTGTTAAGATGGAAGCTGAAGGACGAGGAATGAGTGACGGGTAGACATGTAGACAGGTAGACAGGTAGACATGTAGACAGGTAGACAGACAGGTTTTAAAGTGCCCTCTATCGGTACAGAGGTTTGTTCCACTTTGGTCTTTGTTCCTGAAACGATCTTAAACTTGAGACTTTTATCTCTTTAAATTATTTTAAACTTTGATCACAGGAAGCTGCTTCAATTAACCATCGAACACACGACCACGAAGCGTCCTCGTTGACTCACTGGATGATGTCATGGATTATGGTCTCACCTGTAAGAGAGGGTTTAACCTCAATGTGACGTCCAGTTAAATGAAGGTGGTATTGATAGACCGAGGCGTGATGTAAATGAATACGTTGTATTAATAAAACCACATCTTACTGACATGATGTCATCACCGCTTTCTAACGAGTCTCTTCTGGTTCCCGCGATGCTGATTGGACGCCTGCAGGAACATCGGACCTCCAGGACTCTGACAGCTGCAGGAGACGAGTCACACGTCAATACACACGGACAAAAGGCTGAGACGATCAATAGCATTTACATGTGATCAATAGTGATCAATCCCCACAGTGTGGGAAGATGTGAGAGAATGGTAGAAAGTGTCTGCCAGTGTGCCACTGTTTCTATTGCTGCTTCTGCTTCTGTCTTCTACTTTGACTGTGTGTTGTCTAGTGTGGTGGTGGTACTAGTGATACTGGAGGTACTGGAGATACTGGTGGTGATACTGGTGGAGATACTAGTGGAGATACTGGGGGAGATACTGGTGGAGATACTGGTGGTGATACTAGTGGTGATACTGGTGGTGATACTAGTGGAGATACTGGGGGAGATACTAGTGGAGATACTGGGGGAGATACTGGTGGAGATACTGGGGGAGATACTGGTGGAGATACTGGGGGAGATACTAGTGGAGATACTGGGGGAGATACTGGTGGAGATACTGGGGGAGATACTGGTGGAGATACTGGTGGAGATACTAGTGGTGATACTAGTGGAGATACTGGTGGTGATACTGGTGGAGATACTGGTAGAGATACTGGTGGAGATACTGGTAGAGATACTGGTGGAGATACTGGTAGAGATACTGGTGGAGATACTGGTGGAGATACTGGTGGAGATACTGGTGGTGACATAGGTGATACTGGTTGTACTTCAACATGCACATCATTGCTGGAGCACCGACACCCAGCGGAGTTTTATGGCTTCATTCAGCCGCCCTGAGAACAGATCAGTAGAAACACAAAGGAATAAAAAGCTGGAAACTACAAGTGAAGAAACACACTGATGGTCATATGTCAAATGTCTCATGATGTGTGTGTATATATACATAATTTATATATATATATATATATATATATATATATATATATATATATATAAATATATAAATAACATATATATATAGAAAAACTGCTGAAGAAAGGAGAAACTGTTCACTCATTAAAAACTGTTCTAAAGTCGTCTTTACTGCCACCTGCTGCTTAATAACTTCTAATAACTGAAACACAAACATGAAAC
>NW_027176861.1:931932-934432 GCF_023349555.1 Cebidichthys violaceus
ACAGAAAGACTGAAGCCTGAAGACAGAGAGACGCATCGAACCAACTAGTTGAGTTGCTGAGCATCGTGACAGTGACAGGAGTTGGTGAGGAGGAAACACTCAACCTGAGCTTTTTATGTACCAAATGTTTCCACGGTTAGTTTTCACCTCGTTTGTTTCATTCAACTTCAAAACGTTGGCATCTTGTACAGGTGGAATCATACATTATGAACGGGATCAGAACGTGACACACGGGCAGGACGCTCTAGAATCACATGATGTCATTCAAACGGACGACCTCATGACGACGTCTTATCACCTGAAACGCTCCACGGTTCATTCAAACCAAAAGGTGAAACTCTCACTTTCTCACTCTGTTTCTCTACTCATGTACAAACTCATCCAACACATGAGGGGGAAACAGAACCCACCACACACACACACACACACACACATATATATATAAAACGTGATATTTGAGAGGCAGGATGCAGATATTTAGATGAAAGAAGCAGAGACGTAGAAGCTGCAGCTGGTGTTTCCCCCTGCAGAGAAACAACATATCACTGCATGAAGACTGCAGCTAGAGCTGGAGGTCATTTACAAGCTGTCCCTCTGGTTAATGAGAAGACACACTGGTTTGTTGTGATCAAGACGTCCAGAACACGAAGGAACCGGAGACATAAACACCACAAAATGAGGTTTTCATGTTTGGGTTTAAACTCCAGACGTGTTCACAACGTTTAACGTTAAAACAGCGAGTAGAGCTTTTAGTTTCATCGTCTCAAAAGGACTTAAAGTTACTAGAGGAGCTGATATTCTGTGTTGGTTCTGGCGCCCCCTGTGGACTAAAGCTGTAGTGTCTCTGAGCACCAGAGTCTCTTTAGAAAACCTCTCATTCTACTGCAGCAGGGTCTGACAGTCTCTCAGTCCTGATTCTGGTTCTCCAGCAGAGAGGAGAAGGAGGAGGAGGAGGAGACGCTGCTGCTGCTGCTGCTGGGAGCTGAGCTCTCTTCCTCCCTCCGGATCTGGGTCTGTCCTGCTGGAGTCTGAGCTGAAGGAGGTTCTGGTGAACCTGCATGAGTTCATCTGGTTTCACCAGAATTCGACCCGGTGGATCCGATGACATCATCAAGAATAACTCTATAGAAACAGACCATCTTCTCTCTGATGGTCTCTGTACTGATGGAGGTCTGATAGAGGATCAGGACTATACTGAGACTGGTTCACATAGAGGATCAGGACTACACTGAGACTGGTTCACATAGAGGATCAGGACTACACTGAGACTGGTTCACATAGAGGACCAGGACTACACTGAGACTGGTTCACATAGAGGATCAGGACTACACTGAGACTGGTTCACATAGAGGATCAGGACTACACTGAGACTGGTTCATTCAGAGGATCAGGACTAGACTGAGACCGGTTCATATAGAGGATCAGGACTACACTGAGACCGGTTCATATAGAGGATCAGGACTACACTGAGACTGGTTCATTCAGAGGATCAGGACTAGACTGAGACCGGTTCATATAGAGGATCAGGACTACACTGAGACCGGTTCAGGACCAGATAAAGGTTCCTCACTGTCACTTTTAGGTGATGAACTTTTAAACTGTTCATCTTGTTTTGTGTGTAGATTATATTGTTTTAATCAGAAGATGTTCACATGTATTCACCTCGTTCCTTCATGTGTGTGTGTGTGTGTGTGTGTGTGTGTGTGTGTGTGTGTGTGTGTGTGTGTGTGTGTGTATTAGAGTGTGAAGTTTCCAAAGAGAACAACAAGTCGAGTCAAAATGAGAATCAAGAGTTTCCTCTAGACGAGCCGGAGAGACAGAAACCGAGTGGAAAACTAGTTTCTCTCACTCTCTCACACACACACACACACACACACACACACACACACACACACACACACACACACACACACACACACACACAGTAAGACAGAGGTCTTACAGGATTAAGCTTCACTCTGAAACTGAATACAACATTAATGAAGGAGCAACGTGAGATTTGAGCGTTTCAAAAAGGCAAATATTAAATATATATCTTTATTTTCATAAGCAGCACGTTGACACATTGAAAACAGCAGAACAGTATTAAGTGTCAAAGACTATGAAGATAGATTTGAGAATAACCATCAACAGTTTCTTATATATTTCCAATCAAATCTTTTGAACATGAAACATAAAACATAAAACATGAAACATAAACAGCCTGCAGAACAAATCTGCCACAACAAAGCAGCTCACCTTTTACTTTTATAACCAGTGTTGTTTTGTTTGTTGTTTTGTTTGTTGTTTTGTTTGTTGTTTGGTGCCGAGAGGTTTTAATATTTAATATTTAATATTTAAACACTTGACCTGATTCTTCTCTCTCTGTTACCTTGTGTCTGTAAACATCTCTTCTTCAATTCTTCTCAGTTTTCTCTCTCATCCTCTGAAGCAACGTTCTGCAGAGTGTGTGTGTGTGTGTGTGTGTGTGTGTGTGTGTGTGTGTGTGTGTGTGTGTGTG
>NW_027176861.1:939432-946932 GCF_023349555.1 Cebidichthys violaceus
TGGCTGACATCACTGGGCCAAACCATGTGGAGGGTTTTCTTTCCTGTGGGGATGTTTCTACACATTCTACAGTGATGACTCAGGATTATTTACTTTGTACTGAGTTGTTGTACTATGTTACTTGTACTTGTTTGTTATGTTGCCTGAGTTAATGGAGAGCACTGTAAATAAATATTCACCAACCACCGGCCTTGACGTTCCAGCTAAACTCACGGACGGATTACTGAACAGGCTCAGGGGCCCAAAGTGTGAAGGGCCCCTACAAAATGTTACTCAAAGAGACAAATAGCAACAAGGAAGACACTCAGAAAGCAACAGAAAAGTTACAAAGAGATGCAGAACAGCTGCAAAGAGACACAGAATGACCGCGAAAAGGGGTAAAACAACCACAAAGAGACACAAAGCAACCACAAAGAGACACAAAACAACTACAAAGAGACACAAAACAACCACAAAGAGACACAAAACAACCACAAAGAGACACAAAGCAACCACAAAGAGACACAAAACAACAACAAAGAGACACAAAGCAACCACAAAGAGACACAAAACAACAACAAAGAGACACAAAACAACCACAAAGAGACATAAAACAACTACATAGAGACACAAAACAACTACAAAGAGACACAAAACAACTACATAGAGACACAAAACAACCACAAAGAGACACAAAACAACCACAAAGAGACACAAAACAACTGCATAGAGACACAAAACAACTAAAATGAAGCCAAATCCAGGCCAATAGTTTTGATCATTTGAAAAAGATTCAAATTTAAAGTTCAAATTTTGGTCTTGAACATTGAAAAGTACGTCTTCAAACTAAAAATAAGTGAAGGGAAAGTTTTTTTAGGTTAGGTTGTTTTGAATAAAATATTTATTTACATTTTTCACTTTAACAGTACTTTGCCATAGAAATCATCCCCACTACTGTCCTTCAGAGTAAAATGATAAAACACAGAATTCAAAGTAAAAGCGCACACTTCAATGCATTCTACTTCCTCGTGAAACAAAACAACAAATATGAATGACTGAATATAATCTCATCAACATTTATGTTCTTGTCACCAAACAACCGTCATAATCATAGTCATAGTCATAGTCATATGGTCTTGAGTGATATTTCAATAGAAGAAACAAACACAAATCCAGCACAAATGGCTAAATATAAGCACCAGTAAGACATTTTATTCTGTCCAGCTTTGTGATATTATCTATTTTCACATAATAGCTTTTTTTTTTTTCATTCTTTCATTTGCATCAATTTCACCCAACAATGAATGCATGAAATCATCTGTAAACGTACTAAAACAGAGAGTAAGGGTCATTTGTAAGTTAATACTGAAAGTAAAATGTCCAAAGACATCAGCACATCAGTTCAAATGTCTCATGTTTTGATATTTGTGGCTGTAAATAATAACATTTATAGAGATATATAAGACATATTAAAGGTGAATCATGACATAAATCATACTAATCATCAAAATAATAGAATTAAGTGACAAAACTTCAACGTGTGTGATTTTCAGTTTAAAAAAAGACACTTGTTGACAAAGATGTTATTCAAGTAATCATTTCTATCACTAATCACAGTATGAATATGACTTTTTTCCAAATATTGATATTATATCCCTGCAGGTTTTAAGACACCTTCATATTTGTACAGTTTGTGTCATTTGTGTTCAATAATACTGGACGATAAATATCTACTTCAGATGGCTCACGGGTGATTATGAGTTCACGGTGAATAAATACGTCGTCGTTAAAATAACGTGAGGGAAAAGTGATTTACAGTGTTTCTCTGTTTTCTGTTTATGATTCATGCAAACAACTTTAGAATCTGTATTAAATCAGAGTGAACGGTTTGTTTGTTGCAGAATGTTTATGGAAACCTGCTTTTAAAGTACGAATGTCCTCTGGTTTGACAAAATAAAAGCTCCACGTCACAAAAAAATTATACATCATTAAAACACAAGCTGTGCGTCTCAGTCACAACATTGTTTCTTTTAAAAGACTTTTAAAACGCTTGTTTTCTCAATGGAGTTTGGACCAATCAGTGCTCGGCTATGCTAACATTGTAGCAGCTCCATCAACACATAGATCTGTGGTTTATATACATTTATATACAAAGAGTGTCCGTACAAAGATGAGGTTGAGCTCTGGGTGAACATAGAGGGCTACACTATTTCCTTCCTCCATTGGTCGTCATATGAGGCTCAGCTGAGCTGCAGGACTCGAGCGTGCGCCGGACTTCTGGAAGTGTCGGACCAACATGGCGGCCGCGAGGACCGCAGAGCTGAAGATTAAAGACGCCCCGCTGAGAGAGAAGGTTGCCGCGTAGTCGCCGGTCCTGTCCACCAACCAGCCTGGAGACGCAGAAGCAGGAAATATGAGGTCCAAACAATCCACAAGATTAAATGTCTCATGTGGCTCGCTGTGATTCCAGAATTCAAATGTCACCTCTTCTTTCTCCTCAGTTTATGTGCAAAACTTTGAACAAATATTTTGTTAATGACGGACGAAATGACGTTTAAGTTTTCTGTTTTATGGCTCAAGAAGAAGAAGACAGTGTTGTTCTCTTGAAAGGATGAAGTTATAATAACTAGTAACGTTGTTATCCTTTTCAAGAGAAACGACTCTAGAGTGTTTGAGCGAGACATGAGGTAAACAAATGAGAGGAGGAAGAATTTATTTATTTATTCATTTCAGTATATGCACCAAAACGCTAGTAGCTCTATTTATTCACATCTGGACTTTATTCACGACATATGGACTTTATTCTCGACATCTGGACTTTATTCACAACATCTGGACTTTATTCACAACATCTGGATTTTATTCTCGACATCTGGACTTTATTCTCAACATCTGGACTTTATTCACAACATCTGGACTTTATTCACGACATCTTGGCTTTATTCACGACATCTAGACTTTATTCTCGACATCTGGACTTTATTCACGACATCTGGACTTTATTCACGACATCTTGGCTTTATTCACGACATCTGGACTTTATTCACGACATCTGGACTTTATTCTCGACATCTGGACTTTATTCACAACATCTGGACTTTATTCACGACATCTAGACTTTGTTCTCGACATCTCGGCTTTAATCTCGACATCTGAACTTTATTCTCGACATCTGGACTTTATTCACGACATCTGGACTTAATTGAAGTTATCTTGACTTTATTCACGACATCTTGGCTTTAATCTCGACATCTGGACTTTATTCTCGACATCTGGAATTTATTCACGAATTCTGGATTTTATTCTCGACATCTGGACTTAATTTAAGTTATCTCGACTTTATTCACGACATCTTGGCTTTAATCTCGACATCTGGTCTTTATTCATGACATCTGGACTTTATTCACAACATCTGGACTTTATTCACGACATCTTGGCTTTAATCTCGACATCTTGGCTTTAATCTCGACATCTGGACTTTATTCACAACATCTGGACTTAATTGAAGTTATCTTGACTTTATTCACGACATCTTGGCTTTAATCTCGACATCTGGACTTTATTCTCGACATCTGGACTTTATTCACGAATTCTGGATTTTATTCTCGACATCTGGACTTAATTTAAGTTATCTCGACTTTATTCACGACATCTTGGCTTTAATCTCGACATCTGGTCTTTATTCATGACATCTGGACTTTATTCTCAACATCTGGACTTTATTCTCAACATCTGGACTTTATTGAAGTTATCTCGACTTTATTCACGACATCTTTTCACATTCTTATCCCAGATTAAATTACAGTATGACGCAAAAATTAAATCCCTCTTAACCCTTCAGTTAAATGTACTACCTGGAACTTTAACTGTGTTGATTCTGGCGGTCCCTGTGGACTAAGGTGGTAGTGTGCCTGACCACCAGACTCCCTTTAGAAAACCTCACGGTACATTCACCCACACGTACCTCCTATCGGTGGGCTAATCAGGTAGGGGATGGCGTGCAGGAAGTAGACCACACCCAGAGCGGAGGTCAGGCAGGAGGAGCCCACGACGTCAGAGGTCACCACGGGGATGAGTGCCACGTAGGCCCCGTCAAAGTACCCGTAGAGAAGGGAGAAGGGGACGAGGAGGGAGAAGGAGTGGAGGAGGTGGAGGAACATGCAGCAGAGGCCCTCCATGCCGATCGCCACCACGTAGCTCAGCATGCGATACCTCTTCAGACACCTGAAAGAGGAGGGGAGGGAAGCCTTTCAGCGTCGGTGCTGTTTAACCAGAACAACAAGAACAACGCCGTGAAGCCGCTACTCACTTTCTGTCCGTGATCCAGCCGAAGGTGATGTTGCCCACGATGCCGCTGACTCCGAATATGGACATGAGGAAGGCGGCCCGCTGGCGCTCCAGACCCACGCTGAGGCCGTACGGGACCAGGTAAACCACCGGAGCGCTGCAGCCATAAGCCAGGAACAGGAAGGACACGGACAGAACGAGGAAGTCGGGTATCAGGAGGAACCCGTACTCCTCCTTGGACTCCAGAGACAAACAGTGACCTCTGGAGGAGGTCTTGGTGCTCGCTAAAGACTCTGCAGGAGACGTTTTGAGTCCTGAGTCTTCTATCTTAGTGTCCACGTTGTTCAAGTTCATGCTCTCCACCAGTTTCGAGTCCTCCGCCAAGGTTTCATCTGCTAGTTCGGGATCCGAGCGTCCGATCCCTGCTAGCATCGTCTCCGTTAGCTTGTTGCTAAACAAAATGCATTCGGCAATCTTCAGATCTGTTACGTTGGGATCCGGCGGGCTCAAGCTCGGCAGCAGCAGCAGCGCTATGTTCCCCTGAGCTAGTTTGTTGTTTTCGAGTTTGAAGTTAGCGAGCGCTCCGTTGGATATGAGGAGCCCTCGAGTTTCCATCGAGCTCTTCAGCTCGTTGTCTTTGGACTCTGTTGTTGTGCAGTCGTTCTCCAGGTTTGACTTGTTTTTCCCCAACATCCTTTAGATGGAAAAGAACAGAAGATAATTCATTCAAAGTCCAACGGATCATGAAACTCAGGGTTCTTGTCCTCAGGATGTGTTGACTCTGTTTTTAAAAGGATTACAGAAAAACTACTGGCCTGATTTACATGAAACTTGGTGGAAGGGTGTTGCACGGACCAAGCAAGAACCCACTACAGTCTCTTAATCACAGGGCAGACATACGTATTATTTTCCACTTATGGAAAACGGCCTTGGTGGAAGTCTACGCTCTCCGAGTGCCCCTCTAGTTGTCATTGGGACATAGAAAGGGTTTTTATGGATGAAATGCTCGATGAAGTAATGTGTGAATGAAATAATAATTACCGTTGGCGTCCTCTGGGTTCCAGCGGCCTCATCAGAGCTCCACAAACACACAGGTTTGAAACTAACCCTCCCAGGATGAGCAGCGCTCCTCTCCAGGAGTAACGCTCTATCAGCAGCTGGACGGCCGGAGCCAGGACGAAGGTCCCGATGCCGCTCCCTGGAGACGGGGGGAAATTCAGGATTTGATGGGATGAAAATGAGGGATGAAGCACGAGTAGAGGAACTTAAAAACAAGAGGAAAATGTAGAAGAGGAGGAGAAGAGATGGGAACGGAAAGGTGTGAATAACAAGACAAGAGGGCGACGGGTGAGTGAAGACGTCACTACCAGACATGGCGATGCCGTAGGCCAGAGCTTTCCTCTCGCTGAAGTACCTCCCAACCATCGCTATAGCTGGTGTGTAGCTGAGAGCAAAGCCCAGACCTGCAGAGGACGCACATGTTGCCAAATACTGAATAACAATCGACCTCCACAAACATCATCGATCTCCAGAACAAACAGCTTGTTCAGTTCCACAGTTTCAGAGCACATGGGACATCAGTGAGTGTTTGCATTGACTGATAAGACCCGCAGAGTTACTTAATGAGTCCTGCTACCCAATAAAACACATTCACTCCTCTGAGTTTGAGGATTTATATCAGTAGTATGATGTAGTGACTCCATTATTACTATCAATATTAAAACACACAATAACATCAAGTGGTTGTTTTTTTTGGTAGGAAGCTCCAGGATCCAGTGTTCATCTAAAAACTGTAAATGTTCTCTCTGCTGATGCTAACTCTCGTTCTCTCTCTTCTGATGAGTCTGGAGGTTTCAGGTTTCTCTGCCGGTGTTGTGTTGAAGACTGTTTCCCCGTCAATATGACTCATATTTGAGCACTAGACAGCAATTGGCTGTTTTTCATTTGTGACGTGGACATTTTAGGGGACATAAACATGAGAAAAACACATTTTTGCATGTCGATGATCTTTAACATTGGCTGTCTGACATATTTAATATATTTCATCTCTTCATGCTGCACTGTGTTGCATGTCTGAGAGCCTCTACTCTCTAACAGGATGTGAGGCGGACCTGTGATGACGCCCAGAGACACGTAGAGAAACTCCAGACTGGAGGCGAAGGAGCTGAGGACCAGACCAGCAGAGGACAGCAGACCTCCAAGCATCACCGTCACTCTGCAGGAGAGCCGGTTTACCAGGAAACCTCCCAGAGGAGCTGGAGACACAGGACATGTGGATTATTATTTCAGTTCCCACAGCAACTCACATTTATATATATGTATGTATACATATATATATATATATATATATATATATATATATATATATATATATATATATATGTATACATACATATATATATATATATATATATATATATATATATATATATATACAGGGCATCATTTATTCACGACATCTGGACTTTATTCACAGCACACTTCCTGATCCACCTCCACATCCTGGTGTGTCTGTTGGGGGTCTTACCACAGAGTATAGTGTGTGTGTGTGTGTGTGTGTGTGTGTGTGTGTGTGTGTGTGTGTGTGTGTGTGTGTGTGTGTGTGTGTGTGTGTGTTGGAGGTCTTACCACAGAGCATGGTGGTGCAGTCGATCAGACTGTGGATCCAGGCGGTGGAGGAGTAATCCTTCTCAAAGTGCAGCTGGAACTCCACAAAGAACATGGACACACATCTGGACACAGAGACAGAGTTTAGTCTGAGTGTTAATCACATTATTATTATTATTATTCATTAATAACCACAAGGCTCTGACCTCTCTGATCCATTTCATAACCTCAGAGTGGCACCTGAACCATCACTTCCCACAGTTCACGTTAAATGAGTTCCATGTTCTTACTCACTATCTCCTCCTCGTCATATGAAATGCACCTTTTATTAAATGTACAGGTATTTAAAAGGCCTCTAATGTCAGCTCACAGCGGAGGTGTGGAGCAAATGTTGTGGCTGTGGAAACATCTCAGCAGGGTTTCAAAGTCTCAGTGGAAAAAAAGAAACAGGTCAGTGGCTTAAATAATGTGAGCTGAGAGGGAATGTAGTAATAACTACAGAGTAGTAATAACACAAAGCTCTGTGTTCTCAGTCGTGTTCAGGAACAGAAGCTGTTCTTACATTTAAATAAGCCCTCAAATCTCTCTCTAACAGGGAAGTACTCAAATATTCTAGATTTTAATATT
>NW_027176861.1:951932-1038278 GCF_023349555.1 Cebidichthys violaceus
AAAATACATTTAAGTCAAATACTTTCATTAAACAGAGATTAGTTTATAAACGTGTATTAAAACACATTTGACTATTTTATTTGTGTTTCAGTATCGTTCTTCAGATCCACATACATAAAGCTAAAGCAACTAGCCGATGCTAACATAGAGCTAGCTACCTAGCTGAAGCTAACATAGAGCTAGCTACCTAGCTGAAGCTAACATAGAGCTAGCTACCTAGCTGAAGCTAACATAGGGCTAGCTACCTAGCTGAAGCTAACATAGGGCTAGCTACCTAGCTGAAGCTAATATAGGGCTAGCTACCTATCTGAAGCTAATATAGAGCTAGCTACCTAGCTGAAGCTAATATAGAGCTAGCTACCTATCTGAAGCTAATATAGAGCTAGCTACCTAGCTGAAGTTAACATAGAGCTAGCTACCTAGCTAAAGCTATTATAAACAGTTATGTTCTTTATTCTGCTCTACATTTATTTGATAGCTAGTTACAAATTACTTTACAATATTTGCTTAAAAATACTTTGAATTGTCATGTTAAATAAATATATATACATTGTATATATATATATATATATGTTATGTATGTGTTTTTGTGCTGTTCCACACTGTTATGTCATCTATTGTTTATATTGTAATTACATTGAGTCTTTGAGTACCTTTTAAAGCACTATACAAATACAATACATTATAAGTATATAAATATATATACTATATCATCTTTCTCATCTTTTTATTTTCTTGAACAGAATAACACGAGTAAATAAAAAACACCCAGAACACGTTAACTCTCATCCAGTTTTAGTTTAATTCATTTTTAGAAAAACAAAAACAAAAAAAATCTCTTCACCACATACGCACAAGGTAAGTAGCCGTTTTTATTTTTTTTTAACCCTTTATTTTTATTTCAAACCAGAGTTAAAAGCAGCAGAAGAAGAACTGGGCTTCCCAAAACCAGCATGAGTTTGACTTATTGAAGCTTTAATCAGTCACATGGAGATAAATATAGAAGAGAATCATTAATGAAACATTTATTTATTCCTATTTAAAAACAAACGTGGTTTCTCTTCTGTCTGCGTTGGGGGGGGGGGGGGGGGGGGGGGGGGGGGGGTTAAAAAGAAGTGCTGAGTCGTTGTTTTGGGAAGCCACGCCCCCTTTTAGAACAGTTAAATCAACTAAAATCAACAGACAAGATTTGCTGGTGTAGAATATATCATATTAATATTATTTACAAAATCTCTGTACAAATCAAATACACAAGCGTGAAGAAAGGTCTTCAAGACAAATGAAATAAAATGAAATAAAAGGCTGGAAGGGTTCAACACAGGTCAGAGGTCACGAGTGTCATGAGTTGACATCTGAAGATAAACACAAACACATAAACATGCACAGTCAGCAGTTTAAAGAGAAGAAGAAGAAGAAGCTTCTTAGTGTCACACTGAAAACAAACAAAAACAAGCTTTGTACTGAAACATCCTGCTGCGTACATCCACCTTTAATAGTGTTAGAACAATTTATATATTTATAAATATATATATATATATATATATATATATATATATATATTTATAAATATATAAAAAAATAAATCACAACTCGGACCATCTTCAAAGCAGATTCTCAGCCACATCGTTGACTCATAATAAATCTATAAAAAACTAATTAACTTAAATTAAATGCCAAAAAACTGAATCATTGTTGTCGTCACAGGAAAAGTCAACTACTGTCCCAAGATGTGACTCTGAGAACATCAACACACTTCATGTGAAGACTTTATATTCCAGACAGTGTTTGTTTGTAGTAAATAAAAACACGGAAGCTGCAGCTGTACGTTAGTACAACAGGTATAAAAACACGGTGAAGCTCGGCTTTAGAGGAGTTAACGTGAGTCATCGATGATCTGCTGTGAGTAATGAAGGGGATCGAAGGCTCTGCAGGAACAGTGATGATATGCTTTAAAATAAATAAAGTAAAAGTTATCAGCACACGTTAGAAAGCAGCAGATCTACACGTCTGTTAAACATTCACACTGGTTCTTTTGTGCCAACCGGAAAACAATAAAACTGACCATGAAAAGATCATTCTGTACAACCGCATATTAAAAAGAATCACATGAGAGAAACCAAACAAACATCATTATTACTGTACGAACTACTGGCCACAAACATGAGGAGGATGCTCCACTTCTTCTTACCCATGATCTGACATCATACCATAAAAACCACTGGAGGTTAATGAGCTTTAAATTATAACAATAATTATATTAATCTGTTACAGTACCATGGCAAAGAGAAACCACACGGAACAAACCAGAGACGCTTGTGTGAACGTCAGTAAAACATCGAGGTGAAGTTCAGCAGGTCAAGACGTTAAATCACAAACCACAGGACACGGTGACGCACATTAAAGGCAACAGAAGAAGAAGAGATGACCAACAGCAGAAGAAGAGATGACCAACAGAAGAGATGACCAACAGAAGAAGAAGAAGAAGAGATGACCAACAGAAGAAGAAGAAGAAGAAGAGATGACCAACAGCAGAAGAAGAGATGACCAACAGAAGAGATGACCAACAGAAGAAGAAGAAGAGATGACCAACAGAAGAAGAAGAAGAAGAGATGACCAACAGCAGAAGAAGAGATGACCAACAGAAGAAGAGATGACCAACAGCAGAAGAAGAAGAGATGACCAACAGAAGAAGAAGAAGAGATGACCAACAGCAGAAGAAGAAGAGATGACCAACAGCAGAAGAAGAAGAAGAAGAGATGACCAACAGAAGAAGAAGAAGAGATGACCAGAAGAAGAAGAGATGACCAACAGAAGAAGAAGAACAGATGACCAACAGAAGAAGAACAGATGACTAACAGAAGAAGAAGAAGAGATGACCAACTGAAGAAGAGATGACCAACAGAAGAAGAAGAAGAGATGACCAACAGAAGAAGAAGAAGAAGAAGAGATGACCAACAGCAGTCTGTAAAGCTGAGGCCACATATAAAGGCAAATATATAAAGAAAGCTGTACAGAGGAACCTCCCTCTTTAATAAACACAGAATGCATAATGTTTGATAATTAAAGCCAACAGATTAGTTAACGAAGGCGGTTACAATCAAAGTACCACAGTAGTAAAAAATACTAATTTAGTATGAATGAAGTACAGAGGATCCGCTCTGTAAAATATGAGATCATTCCTCGTTAAAATCTATTTTCTATCGTTTCAGAAAGTGTGTTTTGAGCTTAAAATCAAACTTGTTTGTACTGTAATGAACCGACAGGTGGTAGCAGCAGACGGGTGTCTCGTCGATGGTCAAAGTGTAGATCGTCCTCGTCTGACGTGAGAGGAGATCAACAATAACTTACATCACATTCTACGAGCTGGTTGAGGAGTTAAAGATCGTTACTTCAGAGAATCCTCAGAGACACGGAGGTTAGTTTAAACACAAGAGGACACAAAGCGGTGCATGCTGGGAGAGAAACTACACATGTACAGGATTCATTGACGTTACAGCCATCACTATAAACCACAAAGCAAAGAGCGTGAGGTGTGAATGTGATCTACAGCTTCCTGTTTCTCTCCGCTCACATTATTACAGGCAACGAGAGAGAGAAGGGGTTTACACCCCAGAGTCGCAGGGGCTTCACTGCAGTTTGATCCATCACTTAAGAGTCCTTAAGAGTCTACAGACTCGGATCAGGACCACGACCTGGTTAGCTCTGATTTAGAAGCTTAAGTCAGTCTGGTCCTGGTCCTGGTCCTGGTTCAGTGCTCCAGGTTTTAGGGACCCAGCAGCATTTTGACAACATCTGCGACATTAAAACAAGGCAGCAGGGTGGCAGAGAAGCTGGAGGGTGAGGAGACAGAGGGCGGGGGAGGGGAGGGCAGATGTTGTGGAATGCAAACATCTGTTGGAAGACAAGGTCTTGGTCCCGTCGTCTACCGGTACACGTCCACTCTTTTAATACTTCACCAAAAATGTGATTCTGAAAACAGAAGCTAAAAGAATAAACCATGCTGAATCCGTCTTCCTTTTACTTGCGGAACGTCCTCTCATTTGCATAAAGTAGCTTTTATAACCACAACTTTATGCAAATGAGGGAGCGCGCCAACGTGAACGCCCCTCCCAGAATGCATTGCACGGCTGCTCAACGAATGGGGAAGCGTGGAGGCGTACCGCGACGCTAAAAACCTGCAGGTTTAGGGACGCGTGTGTGGCAATGTGGTGTTTAATGTTTACGTGGAGGCAGACGGACAAACAAACAAACAAACAAACAAACAAACAAAGAAAGGCCGTGTGCAGCGGAAGGAAAGAAAGAAGTAGAGAACGCTCTTCTTCTGAAGGAGTCGTGCAGATCTCAAACAGGATATTTGGCCTCTCAGTGCACTCCTTGAGAGAGGGACTGTGGCATTGTGGGAAACTTTTGTTGTGCAGCAGCAGCAACAACAACAACAAGCCCCTCAGCTGCTGCTCAGTCTGGAGCTGTGACACCAGAAATGTCCACCAGGAGGCTTTAAAGTGGTCTACGGAGGATGTGATGCTACAGTAGATACACTAAACACTAAACCTCCTCTGTGTCTCTGTGCTTCCTGACACCGAGTACAGATTACCATAAATTAAAGATTACAATATTAAAACCTCTACGGGGGGGGGGGGGGGGTTAGGAGATGAATGTTAGAGGTCCTCTTTATTTACAAATATTAATGTTAAATTACTAAAATGGCTTTTCTCAGTTTCTCTCTCAGCGTTTCCTTTAGTGGGGGGGGGGGGGGGGGGACCTTTCAGCAGCAACAGGAGTCGATGACGTCACAGCGTTCAGGGGGTTAGGGTGACATCATCCAAGGAGGTGGGGGGGGGGGGGGGGGTTTACTTCAGGGATCCTCGGTTGTCTTGAGCAGCTCCATCAGCGCCCCGACAGCTCCGAAATAACCCTGGTACACACACACACACACACACACACACACACACACACACACACACACACACACACACACACACACACACACACACACACACACACACTTCCTTTACACACTGATCTGAGGTACCCCTCTACTTTCTTAAGGTGCTTGCTGCAGGTGTGCCGGTCTCACCTCGTGCTCCAGGAACAGGGCTCTGAGTTGTCCTTTGGACCAGAAGTCCATGGCGTAGGCCAGCAGCTTGGTGGACACCGTGTTGATGCGGAGGAAGTTCCCCACAAACACCACGCGCTCGATTTTCTGATACCAAGACAGACATTTAAAAACAAAGTCAGAGAAATCAGACTTTGTCTGATCAAAACTGACCAATTTAAAACCAGCTGTGAACGAGTATTTGAACAACGTTTCGACACACATACAACGCATCACAAAACTATCTTTACAAAACGTTTTAATGTGTCCAAATACAAATAAATAACAGTCACAAAATAAACCAGATAAGGTCATTAATTGTGATCAATGCAGCACCTCCTTCTCACCACACGGGGGTGCTGGAGAGCTGATACACTGGTTACCAGTACATCTCTTGGTCTACAGTGGAAAAGGTCTTATGGTCTCTACTGGGGGGGGGTAACCTCTGCAGCACTTTAAAACACAACCAAGTAACAGATCATGTTCATCTAATATTCATCAAGTGTTACAAGAAACATTCAGGTTTCTTCTTAATCAATGAATCACAGGGTGATCAGATGAGGCTCTTTCTGTCCACAGTGTGTCTGTTGCCTGTCTGTGTGTAGTGATAGTGTGTGTCTGTTGCCTGTCTGTGTGTAGTGATAGTGTGTGTCTGTTGCCTGTCTGTGTGTAGTGATAGTGTGTGTCTGTTGCCTGTCTGTGTGTAGTGATAGTGTGTGTCTGTTGCCTGTCTGTGTGTAGTGATAGTGTGTGTCTGTTGCCTGTCTGTGTGTAGTGATAGTGTGTGTCTGTTGCCTGTCTGTGTGTAGTGATAGTGTGTGTCTGTTGCCTGTCTGTGTGTAGTGATAGCCCTGTACAATGCTGCTTGATCTCCGAGCCACAAGGCAACACTGTAAAGAAGCTCACAGCACACAGAAACATGGAGGTGGTGACATCACAACAACAAGGCCCCTGATTGGACAAGCTCCTGATTCTGGATTTGAGGATCATTTAGAATCTTCTCTCTCTGATGTTGTGAACACATTGAAATGTGCTTCTGGAAACATTTGAGGTGACAAATAAAAGCTCAACTTCATGCAAATAAATCCACTCCCAGAATGCATTGCGAGGCGTGAAGTGGCTGCTGACTGCTGTACGGGAGCAAGCGGTCGAACGCCTCCTGAATCTTTGTAACTTTTCAGACGTGACTGAGGATCAGTTCACAGATAGAAACACTGTTTACATGTCGGAGGCTTAGACAAAGAAGGTCAGTTCTTTAGTGTTAAGAATCTAATACTTATCAGCCAAATCACATCGTTTAGAGGAAATACAACCTTAGTTTCTTTATAAAACATGTAATACTTGACTTCTTTCTTTACAGGGATTGTATAAAGGTAATAAAGTAGTTTATGAATATCAGATATGAGTTTATAGATAACTATAATCCCTCCTCAGCACAGTGGAGGTTAGTTTATGGCTTTTTACCGGTTAACCCTTCTTTGTTCTTCTCAGTACATTTAGTTTGTCTGTGTTTCAGAGAATAAAGCAACGAACAGCTGTGTGTGTGTGTGTGTGTGTGTGTGTGTGTGTGTGTGTGTGTGTGCGCGTGCGTGCGTGTACCTCGTTGACAGCACACATCCTTGCTATAGATCCGATGTTGTTAGTGATGGTCACCAGCGTGGCTCTGGCCAGGTCCTCCTTACTGATGCTGTCTCGCTTCTCTTTGCTCATCATGTGACCAAAACTGTAAAAACACACAACATGAAAACATAAAAACACACACAGACACACACACACAGACACACACACAGACACACGTGTGTAAATGACTTTCAGAACTACAGTGATTATAATCTGGGGTCAAATCTGAGTCTCTCTTTGCTTTATGGAGCAACCTTTGAACACTGTTTACACACTAAACCAGATTAGCTGGTGTGTGTGTGTGTGTGTGTGTGTGTGTGTGTGTGTGTGTGTGTGTGTGTGTGTGTAGTTATGTTAGACTGTGTCCTTTGTGCAGACATACATTCATACAATACATTATTGTTTTTGTATTACATTTATATGCATTTTATTATATATGTAAGTGTATATGTACACAATGTATATGGTATCTGTATACTCACTTTTCTATGCAAAAAAAAAAATATATACAGTATATATATATATATACACACACACATTTTTATTTTATTATATATATATATATATATATATATATATATATATATATATATATATATATATAATTTGTATATATATATATATATATATATATATATATATATATATATATATATAGATATATATATATATATAGATATATATAATTTGTATATATATATATCAAAATGTAACTCGTGATGTTCAGAGGTTTTTGAGAGTGTTGCTGAAGTGAACGTCGTGGACCTCCAGGTGAACTCACCTGGATGCGACAGCGGACCCCTGCAGTCCGAAGCGCTCGTAGTCTCCCCCGTAGATGTCCTTCACCAGTTTGTCCACGTTGGTGGAGTCTCCCTTGCTCGCCATTTCCAACGCCTCCTCGAACGTCTCGCAGCCAGTCAGCAGGCAGCAGAGGCCCAGGAAGGTCCCGCCTCCAAGACTGAGGAGGAGGAGACGGAGGTACAGGTGAGAGGGAGACGGAGGTACAGGTGAGAGGGAGGTACAGGTGAGAGGGGGATGGAGGTACAGGTGAGAGGGAGGTACAGGTGAGAGAGAGGTACAGGTGAGAGGGAGGTACAGGTGAGAGGGAGATGGAGGTACAGGTGAGAGGGAGGTACAGGTGAGAGAGAGGTACAGGTGAGAGGGAGGTACAGGTGAGAGGGAGATGGAGGTACAGGTGAGAGGGAGGTACAGGTGAGAGGGAGGTAAAGGTGAGAGGGAGGTAAAGGTGAGAGAGAGGTACAGGTGAGAGGGAGATGGAGGTACAGGTGAGAGGGAGGTACAGGTGAGAGGGAGGTACAGGTGAGAGGGAGGTACAGGTGAGAGAGAGGTACAGGTGAGAGGGAGGTACAGGTGAGAGAGAGGTACAGGTGAGAGAGAGGTACAGGTGAGACGGAGGTACAGGTGAGAGAGAGGTACAGGTGAGAGGGAGGTACAGGTGAGAGGGAGATGGAGGTACAGGTGAGAGGGAGGTACAGGTGAGAGAGAGGTACAGGTGAGAGGGAGGTACAGGTGAGAGAGAGGTACAGGTGAGAGGGAGGTACAGGTGAGAGGGAGGTACAGGTGAGAGGGAGGTACAGGTGAGAGAGAGGTACAGGTGAGAGAGAGGTACAGGTGAGACGGAGGTACAGGTGAGAGGGAGATGGAGGTACAGGTGAGAGGGAGGTACAGGTGAGAGAGAGGTACAGGTGAGAGGGAGGTACAGGTGAGAGAGAGGTACAGGTGAGAGAGAGGTACAGGTGAGAAGGAGGTACAGGTGAGAGGGAGACGGAGGTACAGGTGAGAGGGAGGTACAGGTGAGAGGGAGACGGAGGTACAGGTGAGAGGGAGGTACAGGTGAGAGGTAAAAGAGGCAATATGAGAGGAAAGAAAGAGGAAGACGAGAAAGGATTCACTTTACTAAATCTACTTCTGTCCTCAACTCTAATATCTCTTCCTATAAATACTTAAAAGTGAAATAAATAGATGAAATTCAAGACATAAATATGAGAAAAAGTTAAAATACCAATAATCTTATTTTGCTCAGTTTTAATATAGCGACAGATAATAACTGATGTTTCTCTCATGTCTGGTAAGGGCTCGTCAACAGCTCCCTATTTAATCATAATCTAGTTCTAGTATTATATAAAGGACACAAAGGTACAAAAGGTGAGCAGAGATAAAGAACAGCTGGAATTCAAAAACAGCTGATTGGTTCTTATCTGGCGGATGGACTGAAGCTATGAAAAGTATTCAGCCACCTTCACCTTTCACACATATTCATTCATACAAAAACAACTTCAAGTTCCAAACTCATTGATTCAGGGCTCACGGTGGACTTCAGTCTTTCTATTGTTTTTGGGCCCAAAACATGTGGCGGTGACGCAGCGTGGGATCATGGGAGTTGTTGTTCTCACTGCAGTCGTTAGGATTCCTTCAGTGTTCGCGGTTCAGGAGGTTTTTACCACAGAGGTCTCCTCCTAACGTTAGCTCAGCTTGTTCCTCTGATGACTTAAGATCCAGACGTTTAATGCTAACGTTAGCTCAGCTTGTTCCTCTGATGACTTAAGATCCAGACGTCTGATGCTAACGTTAGCTCAGCTTGTTCCTCTGATGACTTAAGATCCAGACGTTTGATGCTAACGTTAGCTCAGCTTGTTCCTCTGATGACTTAAGATCCAGATGTTTGATGGTAACGTTAGCTCAGCTTGTTCCTCTGATGACTTAAGATCCAGACGTCTGATGCTAACGTTAGCTCAGCTTGTTCCTCTGATGACTTAAGATCCAGACGTCTGACGCTAACGTTAGCCCAGCTACCTTAAAATACAGATTTCTCTGGTTTGAACACCGGTGGAAACATTTGTCATAATGCATACATTTGTCATACATACATATATAAAATAGGTCTAGTTGATTTAATACCTTTATCAACGTGTCTATAACAGTAGGAGAGTAGGTGGCAGCTTGCTGAGCGGTTGCAGGTTCTACTTTCTCTTTTCTAGGTCTCTACCCTCCTCACCTGGTCCCAGTCACCCGTTTGTAGTCGTTCTCCGAGTACACGGCCAGTATGGAGACCCCGGAGCCGATGTTCACCAGCAGCATGGGGAAAGGGTTGTCCAGGGTGCAGGTCTTCTTCACGCAGCTCTGAGTGTCCGACGGGTTCTGGAAGTAGTAGCCCTCTGGGTGTCCGTTGAAGCTCACCCGGTCCACGAACAGCAGGCCGCGGATCAGGCAGTCCAGCTCGTCGAGCTTCAGCAGCTCCAGGTCGGCCATCTGCAGAGCACAGAGAGACGAGGACGCTAGCTTAGCTCAAAAGTGATTTAAAGTAAAAAAGATTATTCAGTTTAATGAAGACGAAACGCTTCTCAAAGCAACTTTAAGACAGCCTGCTGAGGGAGTTTATTGATCCTACTGAGCTGCAGAAAAGGTCAACGAACTCAAGTAAAACCTCAATCAACTGCGAAGACATAGAGAGAGAAACATGATAACTGATTAGACCTTTAAATCTGTATACTTTAGATGTGACAGAGCTGTTTACATGGTGTAGTCGCCATGTGGTCACTCTTTGGTTTGTGGACGTTTTGAAGCCTTGAGTTCGGCGTTTTGGCCGTCGCCATCTTGGTTCTTTTTGCAACCAGTGAACAGGAAGTGACCACATCTGGACTGAGGAGGAGTGACGTAGAGATGCCGTATACGTCTCTGGTAAGAGACCTGTCAATCACTGTGTAGCCCCGCCCCTAAATCATCCCCTCTTTATGGTCTGTTTGACTCTAAATGGAGCATAATGTGCTAAATGAACATCATGCTGTATTGAAGAAGACTGTAAACTAGAGACTGAGACCATAAACTCATGTTTACAATGTTTACTGAGGGAATAAATCAAGAGAGAAGTAGAGTCATTTTAGACTAGACTTCTATACAACCATTTGTTTTAATTATCGATTCGTATTTTGTTGTTTGATCAAGAGAAAACACAAAAAAATGACTGTTGTAATTTTCTAGATTGTCTTGTTTTGTCCGATTCTAATAGCCAATCAGACAACGTTCTCCGTCCTCACCGTCCTGAAGTCGTTCTCGAACTTGTACGCCCCGCCTCCGGTGGCGCAGAGTGTCGTGTGCAGGCTGGAGAAGTTCTTGTCGCGACCCATCTGGATGAACAGGGGCATGGCCTGCGTCGGGAAGCGGATGAAGTGCAGGTTCCCCGTCCGGCCGCACATGGTCAGGTTCCTCAGCTCCAGGTGGACGTCACGGACGCCGGTTTTACCTGAGCGAGGCAGGAACCAGTTTTATATGTGACGGGACTCTGTGTTCTTTTATGAGTTAAACAAACACACTTCTTCTCCTCTCCAGACTTCACACATTTCTTTGTTTTTTGTTCTTTTGAATCAATCGATTGACGGGTTCGTCAAACTTTTCACCCCTCAAATAACTTCACTTTGTTTCACCGTCGTCTCTAAAGCAGATGTGCACATGCGAGTAAACGCACCAACATAACTTTAAATGCATTTAGGACAAGAAATGTTAATGCCAATTTCTCAAAAAGGCAACCCTCAGCTGCTGAAGTCAAGAACAAAACACCTTATCAATCTTATGCAATTCATGAGTTACACACAGTACGTCCTGCTATCTTCATGATCGGAGTCCTTCACCTGACTCGCCCCGTTTTAGATACACGAGTCAACAGATGCAGGTATGTAGGTATGAATGCAGGTGTGTGTGTCTGTGTGTGTGTGTGTGTGTGTGTGTGTGTGTGTGTGTGTGTGTGTGTGTGTGTGTGTGTGTGTGTGTGTGTGTGTGTGTGTGTGTGTAGACGTACCATAGGCCACATTTGAGGTGAGGTAGCGGCGGATGGACTTGAGGTTTTCCACTTCTTCCTGTTCTTCCTCTGCAGTAATATCGACCGGCTCAAAGTACACCAGCTTGACCAAGGTGCCACCGATGTCCATGCCGAACCAGGGGAAGGCTGGAGAGAGACGACAACAAGATGGTGATCAACCAGTTTGTTTTGGGACTGGTGTGAAAGCTGTCAATCAAAACCCTGGTGCGGATCAAACGGCCGGTTCGAAACAAACCTACAGCATGATTCTACGACAGCAGATATGTGATTTCAAGTCTGCTGGGACCATGTTTTAAACCATACCGGAAGTCGTCAATTTAGATTTGTGTGTTAATTTTCCCTTGATCATTTCTAGGCGCAATACTTTAACAAACTCCTCCTATGGAGAGCAAATTTGGTAACAATCAGACCCAGCGTGTAGGAGGAGTTTGCAAAAATGCATTTTTTAACAAAATTGTAAATGGCGGAAAATGTTGGTAGGCGGAGTTTAAGGGTTTAAGAGGCTTTTTTGTAGAGCTAGCGGATCTGGACACGTGTTGAATTTCAAGTCAATCGGACATACTGGCACGAGGGGCGTCGCCGGTCCAACTTGTAGGGGGCGCTAGAGAGACATTTATTAAAACGCAAATATGCAACATATATCAGATGGCTATTTTCACCAGGCCTGACAAGTGTGCAACATTTGGTGATTTTTTTGGAGTATGGCAAGTCCACCCAAAAATGCGCCTGATGTACAAAAATAAAAATCTGAATAATAATAGTAAAATAATAATCCTTTGGATTTCAATAGGGCCTTCGCGGCCCAACGTTGTCGGTTGCTCGGGCCTTTATAATTAATCTGTATATCACCTATTTATGAAATCAACAGATCAGCACGAGGGCTGGGCCGGATTGAGGAAATCCAAAATCAACCGAATATACAATACTATGAGTGGATGTAAATGGCGGTGACTTGCCGCCTCCAGTGATACGGTTACAGCCCGTTTAACCACCGGTGACTCCATTAGTCATACTATTGTATTAAAGGATATTATAATGGATGCTTTTTCTACAATTCTCTCTGATATTTTAGCAATAAAATGAAGACATTGGCAAGACGGAGGAGCGAAAGGAAGAAACAAGTCAGAGTTAGTTGAGTTCAGCACAATAATAAAACATAAAACACCACCACAGCTCAAGAAGAGCAACGGTCACCATGGAAACAGAGAACCCCCCTCCTCCATCATCTCTCCGGCGCTCTCATACACACCATCGTTCTCTCTCTCTCTCTCTCTCTCTCTCTCCTCATCCTCTTTTCCTTCTTCCTCACCCCCTTCCCTTCCTTCGCCTGCTTCTTGTCTCTCGATCCGTCTAATTCATTTAAAGGAAGATTTACTGGAATAGAGGTGGAGTGATACTGAAGGAGGTTTTCTCAAATGCACCGCAAAGCAGCTACTGCATTTAACTTAGAGGTACCTCAGCCTTTCTTCGTTTGCATTTACAGTTTTAGGCTTTATTTAAGTGGTAATTAGAGCTGGTGATGTGCTGCTCTTCAGTGCCACATCATTGTTAAGTTACTACCTTTGTCTTCGAGTATAAAATCAAATCGGTGCGAAGCCGAAGAAGAAGAAATAAGTAAATCAATGCCACAATTTATTAATTTGTACACAAGAGATTGTAATTCGTGGCCTCAGTTTAATGAAATCTTCCCCACTTTTAGGTTAGTGTGCAGTACAACACGAGGCTTTCTTATTGACCCACTATGAAGTCAAAATAAAGAACTCTGTGCTCCATAAAGGACATTCGTACATAGATATGAATGGCGATGACCATCCAGTGCTGTGGTCGGCCCACAGTAATTAATAAACACTAATCACCTTTTACCAACAACAATCCGTTGCAATAAATGAATGTGTTGTCAACATGTCTTGATAAGCTGCAGTAAAGCTCATTTAAAAGAGTCTCTATCTAACAAGGACAGGCTCTTTATAAGCACACATGGTGGACAGAATGAATCACTTGGCCTTGTGCATTATTTGATTATCCAAAACGTGGGAACGATTGAATTAAATTGAGGTAATTATGTGCACACAAACTGGTGTTTTTCCTCTCTTTGGCCACTGTATTTTACTTCAGCAGAAGAATCTTCTCTATCTTTAGAAGCCTCCTGCGTTGATTTACTTCTCTTACAAATATCTAGTTGTTCTGGTTGAGTGGGCCACATATTTGACAACATTGTGCTCATCGAGGAACCATTGAACTGTGGAACAATGGAAACCCTGTGGAACTGTTTCAAGACAACACAAAACTAAGACAGGTTGAGGAAAAACAGCAGCGTTTCTCACATACCAGAAAACACCTGAAGAAACAGTGAAGAATGGATTCTTAAGCCTAAACGATAACGTCTTTAAATGTGTTATTTTGACAGCCAGAAACCCCAAAACATAACTGCCACAAATTAAAGAAAGGCTGTAAACTAAATGCATCTTTGCTAAAACATTACCATCTGAATAGAGGAGACTTAAAGTTTGTAAAAAAGATGTTTTGATGTAGTTTTGACCCCATTTACTCCAAATCATGAAGACTTTTCTCAGTGGAGGTATAAATGGAGTGAAGTCAGCACCGTTCTTTTTTGGGGATGCATCCGTTAGTTAAACTCCTCCTGACAGGTTAAAACACCAGATGTTGAACCCTAAACGTCTGCATGTGTCTGACGCGACTGTTGCACAACACACTGTTGAAAGGGAACTTATTATTGAGGCAAAAGTCCACTTTCAGATTAGAGCCACCGCATTAGACCACATGGTTTGTATGCTTTGTTAGCATCAGTACACATACGTTATGTTTCACCAGCAGTCGTTAGGAGACACAGTGGTGGAAGATGAGCAGCAAGTTACAGCCTTCAAGAGTCCGACTGAACTCAAACAACCCTCAATCTAGAGTTTATTGTATATCAAACGACACCTGATATGACCCTGCGTGACAGCGTCTCTGTCTCCTGAACAACCAGTCCTTCACAACAGAGCTGAGCTGGTGTCAGTTCACCCTGATGCAACACAAAGTATGTTCTGTTCTTTTGTTGAAGGGTTGCAGTGTAATTAACACCTGAGAGCACAACACAATCTACTATCTGGTTTATTATTGTCTGTGGTGCTGATACCTCTACACCACTACACCACCTGTTACCTCTACACCACTACACCCTGTTACCTCTACACCCCCCGTTACCTCTACACCACCTGTTACCTCTACACCACCTGTTACCTCTACACCCCCCGTTACCTCTACACCACCTGTTACCTCTACACCCCGTTACCTCTACACCCTCCGTTACCTCTACACCCTCCGTTACCTCTACACCCTCCGTTACTTCCACACCCTCCGTTACTTCCACACCCTCCGTTACTTCCACACCCTCCGTTACCTCTACACCCTCTGTTACTTCTACACCCTTTGTTACTTCTACACTCTCCGTTAATTCTACACCCTCCGTTACCTCTACTCTCGTTGTTACCTCTACACCCTCCGTTACTTCTACACCCTCTGTTACCTCTACCCTTGTTGTTACCTTTACACACGCCGTTACCTCTACACCTGTAGAGGGGCGACTGTGGCTCAGTGTTAGAGCAGGGTCGTCCTTCAATCAGAGGATCGGCGATTTGATCCCCGGCTCCGCTAGTCCGTGTTGACGTGTCTTTGGGAGAGACACCTAACCCCAAATTGCTCCTGCAGGCTGTTCCTGCGGTGTATGAATGGGTCTGTGTGATTAGATCCTGATCAGCAGGTGGCACCTTGAATGGTAGCCCCTACCATCTAGTGGTGTAACGGATCACCCCTCACCGTTCATGTGAACTGTGGATTAATTACACCGTTTACCTTAACAAATCATTTATTTATGTATTTCACATATCACAGTGCAAAATAAAGTTTTACTGACAATGTAATCCATCAATATTAAAAAAAATATACGATCAGGACATCATTTTTTGCTTTTCTAGTTGCCGATCTTTGATAATGTTCTATTATAAACTACCGATCAGTGTTGAAAATGACCAGGAGAACTAAAGTAACCACCCCCGCTGTTACCTCTACACCTCTACACACGCTGTTACCTCTACACCTCTACACACGCTGTTACCTCTACACCCTTTGTTACCTCTACACCCGCTGTTACTTCTACACCTCTACACCCGCTGTTACCTCTACACCTCTACACACGCTGTTACCTCTACACCCGCTGTTACCTTTACCCCCGCTGTTACCTTTACACCTCTACACACGTTGTTACCTCTACACCTCTACACACGCTGTTACCTCTACACCCACTGTTACCTTACCTCTACACCCTCTGTTACCTCTACACTCGCTGTTACCTTACCTCTAGACCACCTGTTACCTCTACACACACTGTTACCTCTACACACACGGTTACCAAGAACATTTCATGAACAGACTTGAAACAGCCTGATTTTTAAAAAGATAGAGGAATTATTGTGTAGAGTCACACAGTCTTGCTTTTCTTTTATCTGTATTTATCCATCTATTATTCATGCATGGGGCCTTGTGATTACCTTATTTAAGATTGTTTGTTTTTCACTGTCCTATCTGTGATGTATTAAAAATATGTTTCTTAACAATATGTAAGCGATTCCAGTATATAGTGCCATTTTAAGATTTTAACCCTATTTCGGTGATTATCGGGATACTAGAGTTGAGCATTTAAGAGAAAATCAAATTGATTTTTGACCACGATATTGTACTTGTCTTTTCACTAAATATGTACACAATGAGATTTCTGATAAATAACCATGAGTGATGCGGATAATAATAATAGAACAACTAGAACAGTCCGGAAAGTTCAGAAAATGATAGGAAAAAAACAACACTTGAACCATATTACGATTTCCAAAATCTGAGACGATATCTAATACAGTGTACATGAGAGAAAACCTTTTTTTCATGCGAGACACACTTGTTTCCCACAACATGATTCATTATTGAGGTCGGCTGCTTCACCCTCGAGGCCGTAGGAAGTAAAGATGTATAATAACAAGCACCGAGGCAGAACCGTGAGACACTAGAAACAGAAATATGATCTTCTTCTGTGACATAATACAAAGCAACGCTGCCAAGGATACATGACGCCGTCCTCAAGTGACAATCATGTTTTCCTCCACAGCCTCAGCCAAGAATATGGAGTACATTTATGCAAATGTTGTAAACTATGAATATAGAGACCAATGTAAATAAACATAATATGCACAAGCGAGCTTTAAACATGTAAACTTTGTACACTTTGAAGTGTAACTAAGTAATGCAATTAGAGGACAGCAACCGTTTCTATTAAACGTGTTAACCTTCAGTCTCAGGTTTCACAGAGACAAGAACAACACTTGTGTGATAAGACAAGAAGACAGTGTGCATACAGTCGATATGATATCTACTCATCAAAACAATTTGAATCCGACTACGACACTGCTAAGAATACTACTCACAGTACTACAGATATTACTGCATATTATAATACTACAGTTGCTGCAGTAGACCCAGAAAATTATATATTTCTATTAATCCTTTAACTGATTTATTTAAGCAAAAATGCCAATTATTCCCTTCTTCAAGGTTCCCCACTGGGAGGAACTTTGTCTTATGTCATGAATAAACTAAATTAGGGCTGCAACTAAACAATTATATTAATTATCAAATATTTTCACAATGAATCCATAAATCTTTTGGTCTATAAACGATGTCAGAAAGTAGTAATTAATTAACTTATTGCTTCAGTGTTAAATTAAATATATTTTTATTTGAGACTGTTAGACGTCAGAGTGGGCTTTAGGAAATGTTTTCTAACATTTTACAGATCAAACTAGTGTAATATGACTGCTGTAAACCATTAATACCCACTACTAGTACTGGCCCTCCAGATACTACTACTACTACTACTACTACTACTACTACTAGGATCTTTAGGGATCTGTCTAGAAACATGTGATAGAAGAGAAAGACCAAACATGAGGACAGAAGTCTTTTAGAAACACCAAACTGTTGTAGACCCCCCCCCCCCCCCACACCGAAACTTCACGCCTGGTTCTCCACCCGGCTGCAGCTGGAAGTAGTGGAACATTGACTCAACCTTTTTGACAAACCTGTATTTTCTTTTATGGGCGTTATTCTGTTACTAAATGAACAAGCTCCGGTTGTTACCAGCTGACACTGGGTGACCGTTGCCCTGAATTAAACGATTAACTCATCACTCATTTAAGGGTTTTTATGATCTTTAATTATGTGACCTGTCAATCAAACTTTCCCCTCCTGAGTTTCAATCCCTCCTCGTAGATATTACAACTAAAGCACGTCTTCCCACAACACAACACCCTGCTATCTGTAAAAGGCCAAACGTTGCATCGATCTGACCAATCAGATTTCTTGGAAAGCTTGGGCAGAAACAGCTGTTGCCATGTGTCACACTGACACTCCACAAGCCACATTTGTAAACAAACAAATTGACAATTTTGTCCTGTGTACGAAGAAGAGTTGCTGTGATAAAGACCGGAGTCTACGCATCCATCCAATACCGCGGTGTCCTGTCATTTATTAGCTCATTCACTCTACACAGGAACAACATGTGCCAATCGCTACTGAGCATGTGCAAACTAGTACGACACACCTGTGGTTAAACACTCTCCTGCAGCCAATTACTTTCCCTGATAATACTACATGGTGAACAACAAATGTGTTGGAATCTGCAGGAGGAGAGCTAGTGCAGCGCTAGTCGTCGCTCAGCTAACACTTAACGCAGCTAACGGCTAACGTTAATGGAGGTTGCATCGAGTTACATTATGATGCGTTCAAGCGGCATTGAATAAAAATTATAAATCTTGGGAATTATTATAACTGGTGCGTATCATTTCCAGTCTTCATTCTCCTTATTTTCAGGACTTTTGCTCCATACTGAAACTGAACATTCCCCCTAAATACCTCACTCAAAAGATCTGACGTATGAATAGAAACAGGAGAAAGAGCCGTTGGTTAAAATCAAGGAGCCGGTGAATAACTACTGCTGCTTAGTAACTTCAGGTGTAAACAAGCACTGCATGGCTGGTACCCACAAGTAGAGAACAAATCTGGAGGAAATACATTCCAGGGTCGTCCCTCAGAGGGTTCTCGTTGTTATTATTATTATTATTATGTTATCGTTATCGGAGGTTTATTGATAAGTCAGCCATGAAGCAGAGGAGCTCCGACCGGACGACGCAAAGATTACAGAGACTCTGTTACGTCGTCTGGTGTGAGGCCATCACAGCTAAGAATCAATATTATCAGCTGTCTGTCCAGTCCAGACTATCATTATTATTATTAATGATGAAAAGAAAGTCATATCTCATCGTACTCACAGATACAGAATTCCGGAGAGAACATCCTGTAAAACTACCAACATGTCAGCAACACCCAAAAAGAACTCCTGGTATTTAAAAGGTTTTTAAAATCAAAGAATAAACAACTGCTAGCAGAACTACTCGTCATCGTTCATCAGCACTCGACAGAAAGGGTTTGACACTTTTTGAAAATAATACATACATAAAAATAGGGGCAGCAAACAGAAAAATGTGCACCCCCCCAAAATATGTTCTTATTATTTTGATTGACACCTCTGTCATTACTAGATCACACGGCTGGACAATAAAAGAGTCAGTTCTGATTGTGATTAATGCAGCGATATGCAGGATTCCTCACAGGTGACAGGTGCATTAATGCATTAACAGGATGCCTCCTCTCTCCGTCTCTCCTTAATTTAATTAGGTATAGATGTCAGGAATGCTGACGACATGACTCTGCAAACATTTGACGGCCACAACAAACCCTGTGGCTTTGAACTGAAGTTACACTGAAGATACACTGAATAACCACATGGTTATGTATTTAGAAATGTATGTGCAACTCTCTCATAAAGCAGCATCTAGGTCTCTCTCTCTCTGTCTCTCTCTCACTCTCTGTCTCTCTCCATCTCTCTCTGTCTCTCTCCGTCCCTCTCTCTCTCCCCCCCCCCCTCTCTCTCTCTCTCTCTCTCTCTCTCTCTCTCTCTCCCTCCCTCTCCCCCTCTCTCTCTCTCTCTCCCTCCCTCTCCCCCTCTCTCTCTCTCTCTCTCTCTCTCTCTCTCTCTCTCTCTCTCTCTCTGTCTCTCTCTGTCTGAAACTTTAACACATGAAGCTAAAGTTGGGACCAAGTTTTAACCTCACCTTTAAAGAAATAGACACAAGTATGTACATTTAAATGAACACTTTAAGGCTTCTCAATACAATGAAACATGAACTACTAACAAGTTAGTTAACAACTAACACTTACCAGGTTTCTTTTCACTTAAGAGCTTCATAGTGAGGCACAATATCGGCAAAGTTTTCTCCCGGATGATCTCCTGCTCACCATCATCACAAATACTCGGTCAATAAAAAACCGGGGGGTGGGTCCCGAAGACAGGGGAGGCGACTGTTGATTGGCCGAGGCAAGCCAGGCCCACTTATCAGGAGCTTTCTCACCACCGGGGGAACCGACCAATCACAGCGCGCAGGAACGCAAACCTGAGGGGTCGTCCGTGACAACAAAAAAGGGGGTCTCCCTGACGACTAGCGGATCAGCACGGACACACGAGCGGCGTGATATCTGATCGAAAAAGAGGAGGACTATATTGTCTAAAAGAGACAAATCACGACAGGTTGATAATAAAGAGGCAGTGGAAGGAGGAGACACGTTTTATTACACAGTCAATGGTTGACACACACACACACACACGCAACACAAACACCGGTTATAACACTCACGGACTCTGTTCCGTCTCACGGACTCCGTCCTCCGCCGTAGCCGGCACCTCTTGGCCGGAGAGCCGTTACACTCCGCGTCCTCGTGCAGGTGATGCACCGCCACTTCCGGTCCGCTCGAGCCGCAGCCGTTAGCGTGAAATCCCCTCTGGCTCTGCCCGTTGGTGACGTGAAAGTGTCCCGAAGACGCTCCTTTCTTGTCCGCCATTGACTTGGCTTTATCCATGGCGGAGGTTAGCCTAGCTTAGCTTTTAGCATCTGCAGTGGGCACAACCAATGACAAACCGCCGGCTAGCTTTAGCTAGGCTAACGTTAGCCCCGCTGCTTCCAAAGCTAGTGAGGACGGACAGTCGCGCGACCAGTAAAAACGTTAGACCGTGTCGGTTTTCTTTCTCCCCCTCCAGCGTAGTGTTTTGCCGTAAAATACAACCGTGAAAAATGAACACACCTTTGTGCTAGTGTGTGTTAGTGAGGAATAACATACCAAATACGAGCAGCCGCTAAAATACAATGTTCCCTTTGAGGTCACTCGCGGTCATTTCCCCACATTGAGATTCTGGCAGCAGCGAAGCAGCAGCAGCCTGTGTGTGTGTGTGTGTGTGTGAGTGTGTGTACACTGCTACGTCACACCACCTCCTGCAGACCGAACCCGTTTACCTCCTCCGACCGGTTTTTCTCTCTCTCTTTCTCTCTCTCTCTCTCTCTCTCTCTCTCTCTCTCTCTCTCTCTCTCTCTCTCTCTCTCTGTCTGTCTGTCTTTCTCTTTGTCTCTGTCTCTCTTTCTCTGTCTGTCTCTCTCTCTGTCTTCTCTGTCTTTGTCTCTCTCTCTCTCTTTGTCTCTGTCTCTCTGTCTGTCTCTCTCTGATGATAAATACACTTGTATATTAATTTAATTGCTGTCTCACATCTGTGTATAATAAAGGGTTTCGACGTTGAGGGAAATTAAAATAGTCTGTAATTACAAAGCATCTCTTTCTTTTGATGTAATCATTGATGAGATATCAGAGCTTTGTGAAACAACACCGCTCAGTTAAGACACGAAGGTCAACAACAACAACAACAGTCTCAGCTCATACGGTGCAGAATTAAGATGCACATGAAGTTTGTAATTGATGCAGAAATAATGTAGAGAAAGACTGAAATTAAAATGTATTCATAGGTCTGCTACCAATGAACAACAAGGGAAACAAATAAAGATCACTATTAAAATACAACAGTTTAAAACAGTTGTAGTTATGTATGATATAAATATATAATTAGGGACTTCATCATATTTATTTGAAATTTTGTAATTTTTAGGCAGCCTTCAAACATCTGGCCGGGGACAGCAGATTAAAACTAGCCTCTCTGGCTAACTCTGGCTCACCTACAGTTTCACTGTTGATTGGTGTGTATTGTCCCTGCAAAATAAATAAACAAATAAATAAATAATATATATATATATTATAATAACCTTATGTGTTTATATATATATATATTTACCTATATATATATATGTATATATATATATATATATACTGTATATATATATATATATATATATATATATATATATACAGTATATATATATATATACTGTATATCTTTTTATATATATATATATATATATATATATAAAGTTATGGACTAACCCCATTAATCACCGTCTACGTATGTAATGGAGCCTACAATAGATAAACATCGTTCCAGATGAAGTCGCCGATTCACTGATTCACTGACAGACGTAGAGGAGATGCTGCCATCTTCTGGTGTAAACTCATTCACTGAGTCATTGAAGACTTTCAGCTTCAATTTTAATAGAAGTGGTTCGACTTCTGGTTTTAATCATCTTTAAAATGAACCAGGTCACCTTTACACTTGTTTAAGAGTCAGATTAAAACCCTCAACAGGCTTGACTTCAGTCATTATATAATGACATATATATATATATATATATATATATACACACACATGTATATATATATTATATAAACACCACAAACATAACCATGATATCAACGCATTCATCAGTCTGTCCTCTTTGATAATGTCTTGTTATTATACATCATATCCTCCTCATGCACTCTTAATATTAGTTAACTCTGTTATTTGTTTGTGTATTCTTTTTAAATTGTGCAAAATTGAATCCTTAGATTTTTATTCAACAGTGAAACACACGAGGAACATGTGAACATTTGATTTGCTTTGTTGGAGAGAGTCGGATGAGAAGATCTCGCTCACATCTGGTTAGCTTATTAGCTTAGCACAAAGTCTCTCTCTGTGCTACGTGACATCATTAGCATCAAATCCACACATGGTGAACAGAAACCCTGGCGGTGTCCGTGAGGTACTTCTTCTGACTGAGGTAGTTCTTTTCTCCGTTCCGTGTTCTTCTACCACGGGAGTTCGGTTCCGTCCCAGTTGAAGGCCCTGCCGGTCCGCTCCATGTTCAGAGAGTCCACGATGCTCATCAGGCGGCTCACGGAGAGCTCGGCGGCGAACAGCTTGTCCTTCGGTACGTTCCTGTGATACGGACGCGAGAGGTCCGTGTCCACCGTCCCCGGGTGTAAGGACACACACACCACCTGGAGGAAGCACACACAAGAGCAGAGGGTTCATGTGTGTGTGTGTCTTAGAAGAAAGATAGATCTCCACTGTTGTTGTATTTCTGATATAAAATATATGTCTCTCTGTGTGTCTCTCTCTCTCTCCTGTCTGTCTCTGTCTCTCTCTCTCCTTTCTGTCTCTTTCTCTCTTGTCTCTCTCTGTCTCTCTCTCTTGTCTGTCTCTCTCTCTATCTTCTATCTCTGTCTCTCTCTCTTCTCTCTCTCTCTGTCTCTCTCTCTATTTTCTGTCTCTCTCTCTATCTTCTATCTCTCTGTGTCTCTCTCTCTCTCTCTCTCTTTCTTCTATCTCTGTCTCTTCTGTCTCTCTCTCTCTCTGTCTCCCTCTCTCTCTCTTCTGTCTCTCTCTCTCTCTTTCTTCTATCTTTCTCTCTTCTGTCTCTCTGTCTCTCTCTCTATCTTCTCTCTCTGTCTCTCTGTCTCTTCTCTGTCTCTCTCTAGCATAATGTCTGAAGATGAGACGTAAACACAGGTAAAGTGTTGTTGTTGTTGTTGTTGTTGTTGTGTTAGCTTGTCGTTAAATCAAAGCTACCTTGGGTCGACTGCGGCCCAGCTCTATGGACAGGTTCCTGGTGGCCATGTTGAGAGCTGCTTTAGACATTCTGTAGCTGTACCAACCGCCCAGACCTGAGAGGAGGAACACAATGCATACGTTAGCTAACCCTGCGCTAGCACAGAGAGCGACAACCAGCAACACGACGAGCTACCGTTGTCTCCGATGGATCCCACTTTGGCGGTGATGTTGACGATGACGCCGCTGTGGCGCTTGGACTTCTCTGCGGGCTGTTGACCAAAACCACCGCCACCCTTCTGGAGCAGGGGGGCCAAATACTTTGCCACGACCAGAGGACCCACGGTGTTGGTGGTCAGGGTGGAAATAACGCCCTGAAAGAAGAGTCAATCAGTGGATTCAACATGGGAGCTGAACCAGGAGAGGAAATGATCTGCTTCCTACTTCAATGCAGAGAAACGACACTGGAACCTTTAATGTAGAAGGAAGAGCCTCTCTCAGCATGTGGAGGATGCATCTAGCAGCACTTGCTTTAAATAAAGTCTGTCTCTCGTCAGCATTAACTGACACTGTTTCCCTTTGTGTTCTTGACTCTGATGTACTTTGAACGAAGCAACTAGAGCAAGACAATCCAACACAAGAGTCAGATAAGATAAGATGAGATATTCCTTTATTAGTCCCACAGCAAGGAAATGTACAGGATTACAGCAGCGTATATATATACACATATATATATATATATATATGTATATATATATATATATATATATATATATACACATATATATATATATATATATATATGTATATATATATATATATATATATATATATATATATATACACATATATACACAGTATAGTGCAAGCAAGAGACATAGTACAAACAAGATCAAAACAAGTATTATAAATAAGTAATTTAGTAAGGGGGGGCGTCTCAAACCGTCCCCATGACGTTCACCTGCACTATGACGTCATGCTTTACCTGCACCGTGACGTCATGCTGTTTACCTGAGCAGTGACGTCCCTCAGGCTGGTCTCTCCTTTACCGGACGGGTGAAGCACGGCGGAGGAGTTGACGACGAGGTCCAGCCGACCGAAGCTCTCCCTGACCCGGTCCGCGACTCCGCGCACGTCCTCCTCCCGGTTCACGTCCAGCCGGAGGACCGTGAGTCTGTTGCCCGGGTGTCGGTCGGACAGGTCCCGCAGCTCGGCCGCGTGCTCCGGGTTCCGGCATGTCGCTATGACGACAGCGGTGGTCCTATGTTTAAGGATGTGTTTGCAGAACTGGAGCCCCAGTCCTCTGCTGGCCCCTTGGATCAGCGCCACGGGGGCCGCCATGACACTCAGTGACGTAACACCGAATGGAGCCCGAATGGAGAGGAGCGCGTGCTGCGTTCAGGTCCACACAAAACGTCGTAATTTTTGTTTTTTCGGAGAAACGGAAGAAAGGAATTATATAAAATAAGATAAAATAATCCTTTATTAGTAAAGTAAAACTATATACTATATGTATGTACACAGTATAGAGCAAGCAAGAGACATAGTAAAAATACAAGATCAAAACAAGTAATATAAATAAGTAAAAAATCCTCAATAACTAAAATATTGTATACACACAGACATACTATTAGTAGCATTACACAGTGTATTTATACTGCACAGATGTTTAATGTTGTTGGTGTTGGCTGTTCTACTGGGAGCAGAATTATACTGATGATACCTTTAGAAGTATTTTAAGCAACTGTTATACTTTCTATGTATGTCAACGGTGAAGATATGATTAGAAAATATTATTTTGACTTTTTTTAAATGAAATACTGGAAACTCACGAGGAGAACCTGAAGGCAGCACGTTTCACAACATGTACAATCTGCCCTCTGTAGGTGATTCAGGAGAACACTTACACAACTCGACGTTACAATAACGTGCACCGGCCAGATGTGGAGCCGCAGAGCTGCAACGAATAGAGAGAATAAACTAATCTACAGTTTGAGCACTTTGTTTGAGTTTCCCTTCACCTCACATATGTATTATATGAGCATTGTGATGGATATTGAATTTATTAAATGCCCTAAAGATCAAATAAAATCATTTCTAAATTGTTCTAAAGGTTTACTCGGTTGTTTATGTTACAGACGAAAACATGTATTTCTGATCATGCTGTGTAAAAAATAAAATCTTATGGATAATTTCATCTATTTCTAATGTTAATATGATTAATCTTATGAATAAATCTATATATATATATAAATATATTAATTGTATCAAGTGGAGAAATAGAAAGCCCTCCTTTATTTGGATTATAAACGATTTACAAATACTTTCATCATCAATTAAACCCGAGTACTCTGGTAAAATAGCAAAAAAGATTTGTTTATAATTTCATAATGACCCCTTATTCTATATTTTCATTTATTATGACAGTGTTTGTATAGTATTATGTTTTAGGCCTCATGTTTGTCTTCTCTGTAAGATCGTGTATGTTTAATAATGTGTGTTCAATAAATAAAAACTCTTTAGTCTAGTGGGGACTAGACTCAGAATCCGTTTCCGGTGACCGTTTTTACCGTAACACCAGATGAAACAACAACATTAGAAAATCCTCTATGGAGAGGCATCATTAAAATATAAAGCGTTTGCAGTGAAAATTTAAGCAGATATTATTATTATTAAATGTTGGGATATATGGCAGTTAACTGTGCTGGTAAAAGGGGATTGACATCATTATAGAAGCAGAAAGGAGGTTTCTGTGTTGTGTTATTGTTCCTAATAGACTTTCTAACATGTCTAACATGCGTCCTCCGGTCCAGTAGGTGGCGGTGATGTGTTGCTAACCGCAGCTACATCCGGGTTACGTAAAAATGAACTAAAATATAAATATATATACAAAAATAAAATCACACGCAACACATGTTTAGTTACGTTATCCAACAAACAATAAACACAGAGTGTATTTATTAAAAGAGTGAGTCATTAAATCTATAGTTTCCTGTCAAGCCCCGAGCCTGAAGAGGAACCTGGTTGCCTAGCGACCAGTGGAAGCGTAGGGTCAGCTAGCAGCTAGCAGCTAACTAGCAGCTAACGTTCGCTAGGCAGTCCGCTGATACCATAAAACAGCGTTTAAATGCCACCAAAGAGAAAAGGAGCCCTGCAGCTGGTCCACAGAGACGTGGACGAGCTAAAGAAACAGGTTAGTAACAGAATGAAGACGGTTTGTGTCTTATTTTAAAGATAAAAGTGCCACGCGCTAGCACAAATGACATCATGGTTGTTCAGTGAAGAGCTCAGTCATTAAATAAAATGTTATACATCTTTGCTGACTGAAGCTCTTTCCAGATGTCTTTGATGAATAATGATGATGTAGATGTTCCTCTGTATTTTGACAAGAAGATAAAAGTGAGTTAGATTCATATTTATACATGAATACACAAGTCTGCTATGTTTTCTGTAATAACGCTCAGAATAAAATGTTAGTGAATAAATGTGACGTGTTAGTATTAAATACGTATTATATAATATGTATTACAATACATAAAATACACAATTCTGTCTCCGTCTGTTCCTGTTTGTTCTAATCCAGGTGGACAGTCTGGTGAAGGAGGTGAAGGAGGTGAAGAGTCGGGATGGATCCACCGAGGAAGCATTCCGGAGGTGAACTGTGATTTCATGACATTTATGATTCATTTGATTTTAGTCGTCTCTCGTTCTTCAGTGATGCTTTCAGGTATGATTTTTCAGATGTCAAGAACTGCAGATGTCGGTAGAGAAGACTCAAAGGACCCTGATGAAGCTGACGAAGGTTGTTATCAGTGCTTTACTGTCAACATGTGGATTATTATGTTATTATTTAATATCTTATTAAAGTATATAAGTAAACTATTGCTTCACCTATATCAGCTGTTTTTAATCCTGTGAATTGAACTTATTCATGGACTCAAATCAAGTTGATGTTTTCCAAATGGAGACAGCATTTGGATTCACTTGTTTATTAAAAGAGTGATGTTTTAGTTTATTGTTGGCAGAGAAGTGATCCTCTCAGTGACTCAGGAATATGACAAACTGAACACAGTACTGTACATTATTAATAAAATAATAGAAAGTCAGACACCACTGACAGGCCAATATGGAGTCGTTCCATTAAAGACTCCCTGTGTATCGTTCAGGTCTTTCGACATTGAGGTCTTTGTGGTGATCTGTTGCTTTGGGTTTCCAGGCGGACGAGCCGGCTCCGGTGGGGAACTACGACCAGAGGAAGCAGGACGAGGAGACACGACTGCAGAACATCTGGGAGCAAGTGAACAGCCTCTCTCTGGAGCTCTCACCCCCGGGACCCAGCTCTGCTGCTGCAGGGTCAGTCTCCTGTGTGTGTGTGTGTGTGTGTGTGTGTGTGTGTGTGTGTGTGTGTGTGTGTGTGTGTGTGTGTGTGTGCTCTCTCTCTCTCTCTCTGAGTCCCATCCAGTTCATTTGAACTTTGAAGCTCTGGTACCATGTTGTGATTCACAGCGACATCTCAAGGGAAGATAACGAGGAGGACGATGAAGACGAAGACAGCAGCAGCGACGACGACGACGATGATGATGAGGATGAAGATGAGAAGCCAGCTGTGAAGCCTCCCTCTCAGTCGGACCCTCGCGTCTACACGGCCCTCAGCGACTTCACTGGAGAACAGGAAGGAGATCTGTCGGTTCAGGTGAAGCACTTCCTGTTTCAAACACAGAGAGAAACAGATTTATTAACAGAAGAACTGATTATAATAAAGTGTGTTTGTGTTGAACTCTGTTTCTCAGAGAGGGGAGGTGTTGAGGATCATCAGGAGGACAGCAGACGGGTGGTGGTTAGCTCAGGACGCTAACGGAAACAGAGGAGTCGTCCCAAAGACGTACCTGAAGGTGAAGCTCCTCAAACCTCCTCCTGTGGTTCCTGTAAACCGGTTAACTCTGGATCTCTACCGGTTCAAACCAGAGACGCTCCAACATGTCCGCTGTTTGAGCTCACGGGCTTTTAAATAATATCATTACATTTATATCTTTGAATTTATCTGATCGGTAATTTAAAACTCACTCTTCAGATTGGCTCCGGTATTAACGATGAAGATGATGTAGATGACGAAGATGACGACGACGAGGAGGAGGAAGAGCAAGATGGTGAAGAACTGACTGATGACCGAGAGGAACAGAGGTTGTTTTTTTCTATCTATCTGATTTCTATATATCTGATGCATATTCACTTTATGTTCTCTGTAATATTGTTACATTTTAATATTATACAGGTGGAGGCTTCAAATAACCCCAGTTATGTTTGTTTATTTCTATTTTATTGTTTAAATTGTGCAAAAATCATGTCAAAAGTAGCTCGTCGGTGGTTAAACTGTGAAGGAGTTAGTGACATCTAGTGGTGAGGAGGCACACTGCATCCAAATGAAGGCTCCTCCACCAGCGTGTGGTCTGTCCGCTCTGGGCCACCGTAGAAACTCCGCCTCCCGCTCCCTACGAAGATATCAGAGGACTCGAGATCCGACACGCTGGTCCTTTAAATGGGAATGATTGTTAAGATGATTATGAAATTAATTATTCAATCAGTTTGATCTGAACTCTTTTGTTGTTCAACAGCTCTCCTCATTCCAACTGGAGCACCGTGAGAAAAGCTCTGACTGAGGTAAATATTTTACTATCAACGAATATTAAATCTACAATATTTGATATTGTGTATGCAATACATTGTGTGTGTGTGTGTGTGTGTGTGTGTGTGTGTGTGTGTGTGTGTGTGTGTGTGTGTGTGTGTGTGTGTGTCACAGATTGATACAACAGATGTGCTCTCTGCTATGGGGGCGATACCTTCAGGATTCAGACCGTCATCTCTCAATAAACTGCTGGTGGAGGAAGGTCAATACACACACACACACACACACACACACACACACACACACACACACACTCTTAATAAGGAATGCCAATTTAACCCAACAGGCCAACAGGTGCTGATTGGGTCAATAAAATGTCAGAACATTGTAAAACTCAGATCACCGTTATTTCCCAGGTTCTACGTGACGTCTTCAGAACCAATCAAAGAGAACATTTCTACCACCATCAGCGTCACTACTTCTTTATCTCATCATCATCATAATGGTAGTTTGTGTCTTTTGTTTCCAGGTAAAACGTACAGAGGGAGTCACTACGTTCAGCCCGAGCTCAGCCAATCACAGCTGTCCTTCAGAGACCTCTTCCTGGATCCAGACAGCGGCAGGGTGAGGCCCTCACAGCCGCCATCAACGTGACAGGATATTAAACTTGGATTACGGCCGTCGCCGTGTTGTTTTGTAGCAACCAGTGAACAGGAAGTGCCCCTAAATCATCCCCTCTTTATGGTCTGTTTGACTCTAAATGGAGCATAATGTACTAAATGAACATCATGCTGTATTAAAGAAGACTGTAAACTAGAGATTGAGACCATAAACTCATGTTTACAATGTTTACTGAGGGAATAAATCAAGAGAGAAGTAGAGTCATTTTAGACTAGACTTCTATACAACCAGAGGAGTCGCCCCCTGCTGGACACTAGAGAGAATGCAGCTTTAACTCATGAAGCTTTGAACAGGGCCCGTGTGTGTGTGTGTGTGTGTGTGTGTGTGTGTGTGTGTGTGTGTGTGTGTGTGTGTGTGTGTGTGTGGGGTTGATGAATGTTTGTGTCATGAACTTTACTTCCCTGAACAGAATCTCTCTCTGTCTGTAGGTTCGGTCTCGACAGGTCAGGACTTGTGTGTGTTTCAGTCTGTGGAGCTGCAGGATGATTCCTTCTCCCGGAGTCGGAGTCCAGGTCCTCAGCAGACACGTCCGTCTCTGTGCCTTCGATGGATCTCAGGTGTGTTTCTGTTGTGAAGGAAGTCCACCTGTAGGTCTCTGCAGAGTGGAAACTATTTAATGAATGATGTTTGTTTACTCATTATTATCATTTACCCTCCTGTCCTGTTTCCTCTCCTGTTTCCGCTCCTGTTTCCTCTTCTGTCCTGTTTCCCCTCCTGTTTCCTCTCCTCTCCTCTCCCCTCTCGTTTCCTTTCCTCTTCAGTAGAACTCATGTGGAGGCTTCCTGTTGTCTCTGCAGTGAGTAAACGTTTTAATAAATGTTGTTGATTTGATTGTTATTAGCTGAAGTTACGTAACTCTGTGTTTCAGGTGTTGAGTAACATCCACACAGTGAGGGCGACCTACAACTCCAAGAACCCCAAAACCTGGAGCTTCTCTCCTCGAGTATGTCTCTATTATTATCATTATGAAGGTTTGAGGACACACATGAGGAGATTAAATAACTAAATCTTTAATCTTTACTGTCTCCAGATGACGGGCGTCCTGCCGTCCCTCCTAGACGGAGACTGTTTCCTCCGCTGCAACTCAGAGTCTCCTAACCTCGGAATCCTCTTTGAACTAGGAGTCTCCTTCATACGCAATGTGAGCATGCACACACACACACACACACACACACACACACACACACACACACACACACACACACACACACACACACACACACACACACACACACACACACACACATCAGAGAGTGTTTGAGATCCTCCGGGTGTGTTTTAGTCCACAGGTGAGAGAGGAGACCTGAGCTGTGGCTGGTCCTTCCTCAAGCTGACCGACGACACTGGAAACCCTCTCCCCAACAGGTACACACACACACACACACACACACACACACACGCACACGCACGCACGCAGTATTACATCTACATAATTGTCAAACATCCTCTTGTACATGTGCTCATTTATATATTGACAGTTGTATACCGTAAATAGACAGAAACACATTCTATTTTAAATACGTGTCCAGTTTTAAAGGACTGAATAGATAACCTCCTGTATGAGTGATGTGATATAGTAGAGACGTGTTAGATCTAATCTATAATCTGTAATACTTTGTAATAATATCTAATAATCTGTAATAATCTATAATAAACTGTAATAATCTGTAATAATAATCTAATAATCTGTAATAACCTGTGTGTAGGACCTGTGAGCTGCCGGTGAACGGAGGGACTCCCTATGAGAAGGAGGTGGTGAAGGAGGCTTCAGTCTCCAGAGGATGTAAGAAGAAGAGTTTGATAATCAGACGTCAGTTTGTAACGTCTGTCAATCAAATCAATAACAAAGACGCACTCTGATGATGTCATGAAGGAGTGTGGGATCATGGGAGTTGTTGTCTTTGTTGTTGAACAATCACTATAGAGAGCTGCAAGGATGCTGCAGTTTTGTGGTCCAACTCAACTCCTCTGCTTTCCTGTTTCCCTTTTTTGTTTCCTCTCTTGTTCCTCTCCTTTTTCCTCTTCACTCCCCTCCTATTTCCTCTCTTGTCTCCTCCCCTCTACTGTTTCCTCTCTTGTCTCCTCCCCTCTACTGTTTCCTCTCTTGTCTCCTCCTCTCTCCTGTTTCCTGTCCTGTTCCCTTCCTCTCCTCTTGTCTCCTCCCCTCTCAGCTCCAGCTGGTGTGTTCCATCAGATGCTTCAGAACAGACGTCAGCCTAAACTGATCGTGAAGTTAAAATCCTCCAACAGACGAACCAGAACTCAGCTCAGGTGAGAGGAAGACCTCATTAGCTTACTAAGAAAACACTAAATCACTACTGTGAGTGTGTGTGTGTGTGTGTGTGTGTGTGTGTGTGTGTGTGTGTGTGTGTGTGTGTGTGTGTGTGTGTGTGTGTGTGTGTGTGTGTGTACTAACTGTTCTGTTCTTCAGTCTCCTCCCTGACTCTCTGCTTCACTGTCTGAGCTGCGTTCCTCTGCTGGTTCTTCACCGACAGCTTCAAGCCGACTCTCTGCTGATGGACAGACCGACCATGCAGAACGCAGGTAACACTCACCTTCATCCTAACAGCAGGTAACACTCACCTTCATCCTAACAACAGTAACACTCACCTTCATCCTAACAACAGTAACACTCACCTTCATCCTAACAGCAGGTAACACTCACCTTCATCCTAACAACAGTAACACTCACCTTCATCCTAACAACAGTAACACTCACCTTCATCCTAACAACAGTAACACTCACCTTCATCCTAACAACAGGTAACACTCACCTTCATCCTAACAACAGTAACACTCACCTTCATCCTAACAACAGTAACACTCACCTTCATCCTAACAACAGTAACACTCACCTTCATCCTAACAACAGTAACACTCACCTTCATCCTAACAACAGTAACACTCACCTTCATCCTAACAGCTGGTAACACTCACCTTCATCCTAACAACAGTAACACTCACCTTCATCCTAACAACAGTAACACTCACCTTCATCCTAACAGCTGGTAACACTCACCTTCATCCTAACAACAGTAACACTCACCTTCATCCTAACAGCAGGTAACACTCACCTTCATCCTAACAACAGTAACACTCACCTTCATCCTAACAACAGTAACACTCACCTTCATCCTAACAACAGTAACACTCACCTTCATCCTAACAGCTGGTAACTCACCTTCATCCTAACAACAGTAACACTCACCTTCATCCTAACAACAGTAACACTCACCTTCATCCTAACAACAGTAACACTCACCTTCATCCTAACAACAATAACACTCACCTTCATCCTAACAACAGTAACACTCACCTTCATCCTAACAGCAGGTAACACTCACCTTCATCCTAACAGCAGGTAACACTCACCTTCATCCTAACAACAGTAACACTCACCTTCATCCTAACAACAGTAACACTCACCTTCATCCTAACAGCTGGTAACTCACCTTCATCCTAACAACAGTAACACTCACCTTCATCCTAACAACAGTAACACTCACCTTCATCCTAACAACAGTAACACTCACCTTCATCCTAACAGCAGGTAACACTCACCTTCATCCTAACAACAGGTAACACTCACCTTCATCCTAACAACAGGTAACACTCACCTTCATCCTAACAACAGTAACACTCACCTTCATCCTAACAACAGTAACACTCACCTTCATCCTAACAACAGTAACACTCACCTTCATCCTAACAACAGGTAACACTCACCTTCATCCTAACAACAGTAACACTCACCTTCATCCTAACAGCAGGTATTCATGGTTTATGAGGACGTCGTCAGATACTCTCCTGGTTTATGAGGACGTCACATCTCTCTCTCTGTTTCAGATCTGATCTTCAGTCCGGTTCTTTCTACCTTCCCTGAGCTGCTGGACCAGCCGGACCTGCTGGATGCTCTCAGGGTCAGTAGTTGTAATTCTGTTATTAATAATCATATGTAAACAAAATGTATTCACCATTATTTATGATAAAACATTTATGCTAGAACTCATTCCTGCTAAATTAAGAAGCTTTTGAAACAAAAGCTTTTTATTTTAATTTAATTTTTTTTAAATGTAACTTAAACTTTCCCAAATATATTCTTTTATCGCTTAGGGTTATAAAGTAACTCTTATGTGTCAAACAACAGAGAGGATTCTTATGACACTATAGTGACATTTTTCACAAATTTGGTTTCAAAAAACGACCCGTTTTATCCGCCTTGTTCTCAAATTTATGGCAAACATAATTCTTATTATAAGCAAATCTTACTGTGTATAATTTAAAATGACAGAAATTAAATCTGTCCATGGTGCAGAGATCCTCAGATAGTGTGACACGTCTCATACAGACATCCTGAATACATTCATTACATTCACAAAACACAATAAACCCTGTGACACAATATTAAAATAAATATAAGAGGTGTGTTCTTCTTTCAGAGGGTCTGGAGGGACGCTGAGAACAACATGAGCAGAGCTCAGAAGGTCAGAGTGTGTGTGTGTGTGTGTGTGTGTGTGTGTGTGTGTGTGTGTGTGTGTGTGTGTGTGTGTGTGTGTGTGTGTGTGTGTGTGTGTGTGTGTGTGTGTGTGTGTGAGACCAGTACTGACCTGTAGAGGGAGCTGACAGTCTAACTAACCTGGCGTGTTTTTCCTCCACCATGTGTCTCTCCCTCCATCATCTGTCGTCTGATCTCTTCCTCTCCTGTGTGTCTTCAGAGAGACTCGTCCTTCTTAAAACACGAGTTCCTCAAAGTCTACACGTCCTCCGTCTACTTCCTGCTCCACTCGCCCTCGCTGCCCCGCCACCGCTGGGCCGACCCGTCCTCAGAGGAGCAGAGGGCCCGAGTCATCTACGCCGCCGGAGGACCCGGAAAACCCGCGGGACCCGAGGTGTTCGTGGACGCCACAAGTCAACATCTGGCCTTCGACATCGCAGAGCTGACGTTTGACCTCCTCCGTGTGGCGCGGTAGAGAGGGAGGTCCAGTCAGAGGAGTCTTTGTGTTTGATATGTAATAAGTGTATTCTAGATATCCGTTTGGGTTATTAAACAAACTTGAATGTGCCATCAATACATTTTAGAGGTTTTTTTTTTTAAACAACCAGTGAACAGGAAGTGACCACATCTGGACTGAGGAGTGACGTAGAGACGCCGTATACGTCTCTAGTAGAGACCTGTCAATCAGTGTGTAGCCCCGCCCCTAAATCATCCCCTCTTTATGGTCTGTTTGACTCTAAATGGAGCATAATGTACTAAATGAACATCATGCTGTATTGAAGAAGACTGTAAACTAGAGATTGAGACCATAAACTCATGTTTACAATGTTTACGGAGGGAATAAATCAAGAGAGAAGTAGAGTCATTTTAGACTAGACTTCTATACAACCAGAGGAGTCGCCCCCTGATGGACACTGGAGAGAATGCAGCTTTAACACAAGAAGACATGGTGATCTCTTATATTTGTGTTAAAGTAAATAAATCTCATGAAAAGACAAAACATAAAGATACATTTCTCAATACATTTTTGAACAGGAGGATATTTGTTGGGGATTATTTTCATCGGTGGATTAATACACACGTTCACATGTGGAATAAATCACATTGTTGTTTTTAGGTTTGTTGGGTTTTGTTGTCTTTACGAATGAAGTGAACTCTGAAAGATGTTACAGTAGAACATGAGACACATTTCTGTAACAATAGAACCAAAAGTGACATCATTAGCATGTTTTTTATTCTGCTAGTTATTGTTCTATTTTCTAATAAACATTTTTTTCTGCTGCTGCATTCATCCAATTAACATAAACTAGAATTAAGAGACTCGATAAAATGTGATCGACTCTTTACAGAAGAGAGAGACTGACACGACATCCTGACGAACCCCAGCATGAAAGAGAGCACCACACCGGGGGCTGCTTCTCAGCAAACAGCCACCAAGGTGAGACTGTGCAGGCGGGCGGGCAGGCAGGCAGAATCTCCTGTTTACAAGACAGGCACTTTGACCAACTAAGCCACAGCACCTCTGTGAAGGTCCTTTTCAAAAATGTTAAACCGTCTGTCAAGTTCCTAGGTGTTTTGTTCAACTCTTGCCCAACTTGAAATGGCCTGGGACATGAACCCTGAAGGACGCACGGAACAACTCTTTCCAGTACAGTACAATATTTATTTTTTCTTATTTGTTAGTTGTTGACTGGTTGGTACATCAAGTTGAAGACCTTCAAAACACAAAAAGCAAACGGTTATAAAAAAAATGTAAATAACTTCAAACAATTTCAATCCAACAACTTAATGCAAACAGTATGCAGCACTGGTGTTTCAAGAAAGCACATCAAACCATCAATACAAATTGAACTATCAACCAAGTACACTCAAACAAAAAGGCAAACTCACACGCATTCACCAAACCGATATGCATGCAGGCTGTATGCTGCTTGGTTACAACTGTACAATTCATCAAACTATACATCCCACTATCAATGACTAGAAGCACTCCCAATACCAAACAATCACCAGAACAAAAGTCTTGTTACAGTACCAGTGGCTTCTTTGGTTGTACCATGAGTTGAATCCTTGCTTGCCTCTCACTCTCTGCTAAAATGTTCCATTTGCAGGTGTTGCAACTCAAAGTAATGAGCAGCCTGCACTGGCCAGCTTGTGGTGCATTATGGGACTTGCAGTATTTTAGGCAAAATCCAGTGAGCTGATCTGATGAGGAGCTGAAATGAAACTTGAAAAATGGCAAAATTGGGGAGTTCCACCGTTTTGTCTTAACACCGTTGTTTTCTCAAATATAAGAGCAAGAAGTTGAAGTCAACACTACCCAGGAGAGGCACTGCTGGGATTTGAACCCAGGATCTCCTGTATACTAGACAGGCACTTTGCCCAACTAAGCCACAGCACCTCTGTGACTACTTCTTCCAAAAATGTTGAACCTTCGTTCATATTCACAAATATTAAATCATAAAGTTGAATTCAACACTGTTTTGACACACAGGCACTGCTGGGATTTGAACACTGGATCTCCTGTTTACTGGACAGGCACTTTGACCAACTAAGCCACAGCACCTCTGTGAAGATCTGTTTCAAAATTGTTAAATCGTCGTTAATTTTCGCCAATATGAGAGCAAAAAGCTGAAGTCAACAATACCCTGGAGAGGCACTGCTGGGATTTGAACCCAGGAACTCCTGCTTACGAAACAGGGACTTTCACCAATTAAGCCACAGCGCGTTTATGACTACTTTTTAAAAAAATGTTGAACCTTCGTTCAAATTCACAAACATGAAATAATAAAGTCAAATCTTACACTGCTTTAACACAGGCACTGCTGGGATTTGAACCCAGAATCTCCTGTTAATGAAACAGGCACTTTGACTAACTAAGCCACAGTGCCTCTGTGAAGATCTGTTTCAAAAATGTTAAACCATCGTTAATTTTCTCCAATATGAGAGCAAAGAGTTTAAGTCAACACTACCCTGGAGAAGCACTGCTGGGATTTGAACACAGAATCTCCTGTTTACTAGACAGGCACTTTGACCAACTAAGGCAAAGCACCTCTGTGAGGGGCTGTTTCAAAAATGTTAAACTGTCTTTCATTTTCTCTAACATGAGAGCAAAAAGTTGAAGTCAACACTGCCCTGTAGAGGCACTGCTGGGATTTGAACCCAGGATCTCCTGTTTACTAGACAGGCACTTTGACCAACTAAGCTACAGCGCCTCTGTGACTACTTTTTCCAAAAATGTTGAACCTTCGTTCATATTCACAAATATGAAATAATAAAGTTGAATCCTACACTGCTTTAACACAAGCACTGCTGGGATTTGAACCCAGGATCTCCTGTTTACAAGACAGGCACTTTGACCAACTAAGCCACAGCGCCTCTGTGAAGGTCTGTTTCAAAATTATAAAACCGTCATTAATTTTCTCCAATATGAGAGCAAAATGTTGAAGTCAACACTGCCTTGTAGAGGCACTGCTGGGATTTGAACCCAGGATCTCCTGTTTACTAGACAGGCACTTTGACCAACTAAGCCACAGCGCCTCTGTGAAGGTCTGTTTCAAAATTATAAAACCGTCATTAATTTTCTCCAATATGAGAGCAAAATGTTGAAGTCAACACTGCCTTGTAGAGGCACTGCTGGGATTTGAACCCAGGATCTCCTGTTTACTAGACAGGCACTTTGACCAACTAAGCCACAGCGCCTCTGTGACTACCTTTTCCAAAAAAGTTGAACCTTCGTTCATATTCACAAATATGAAATCATAAAGTTCAATCTGTGGTGAAGTGGGACCTCTGCTCGCAGGAGGCCGCGGACCTCTCGCTCTTTCGTTGTTGTTTGAGCAACGAAGTCACGCTAAGAAAAATCAGCTGGATCCGGCTTACGATGAAAAAGTATTTATAATTCACAAATGCTAAAAGACAACTGAAACTGAATTACACTGTCGACAGTAAGGAATCGCGAAACCGAGTTCAAAGACTCTCCCCCCCACCGGCCTACAAATGCCAGTTTACAGTAAAGAGGATCGCCAAGAACTGAACAACATCTCTCCGAACAATGTTTTTATACCCAAAAGTCAGTAGTTTACTTTCAAAAGTCCATTATCAGCTTTGTGATTGGCTGGAATCCGATTGTCTCCTCCTGTCCTCGGACAATGCTCTCCATTGGTCTAAGTGATCCGCATAATGTCTGAATAGTGTCCTCTGGTCCGACCTGTCCTCCTCCTCATAAAACTGCATGTACCCGATCCCCACGCTTTCTTAGGGCTGTCTTCATCTACATCTCTGTTTGATCAATACATCTCCTTCCCCCACTGTTAACACCCCACATTCCTGAAGTCAGCTCACCAAACTCATCTCATTATCATACAGTTGTTTTCGGATCTGAAAAGCCCGTCTCAAAGGTCTCTCTCTTTCCCTCAAAACATTCAGTAACTGTATTTTATAGTTTGATACATAGAATGATTATACTTTTATGATTTAACACTTTTCCAAACAAACATGTTATAACATTATATCCACCACGAGGAGTGATTATTAAACACACTAACATTGCTTTTTAACATTAAATTCTTCACAAATCCTACACTGCTTTGACACAGGAACTGCTGGGATTTGAACCCAGGATCTCCTGTTTACTAGACAGGCACTTTGACCAAATAAGCCACAGCGCCTCTGTGACTACTTTTTCCAAAAATGTTGAACCTTTGTTCATATTCACAAATATGAAATAATAAAGTTGAATCCTGCACTGCTTTACCACAGGCACTGCTGGGATTTGAACCCAGGATCTCCTGTTTACTAGACAGGCACTTTGACCAACTAAGCCACAGCGCCTCTGTGAAGGTCTGTTTCAAAATTGTAAAACCGTCATTAATTTTCTCCAATATGAGATCAAAAAGTTGAAGTCAACACTGCCCTGTAGAGGCACTGCTGGGATTTGAACCCAGGATCTCCTGTTTACTAGACAGGCACTTTGACCAACTAAGCCACAGGGCCTCTGTGAATACCTTTTCCAAAAAAGTTGAACCTTCGTTCATATTCACAAATATGAAATAATAAAGTTCAATCCTACATTGATTTGACATAGGCACTGCTGGGATTTGAACCCAGGATCTCCTGTTTACGAAACAGGCACTTTGACCAACTAAGCCACAGCGCCTCTGTGAAGGTCTGTTTCAAAATTATAAAACCGTCATTAATTTTCTCCAATATGAGAGCAAAAGGTTAAAGTCAACCCTACACTGGAGAGGCACTGCTGGGATTTGAACCCAGGATTTCCTGTTTACGAGACAGGCACTTTGACCAACTAAGCCACAGCGCCTCTGTGACTACTTTTTCCAAAAATGTTGAACCTTCGTTCATATTCACAAATATGAAATCATAAAGTTGAATCATACATTGCTTTAACACAGGCACTGCTGGGATTTGAACCCAGGATCTCCTGTTTACAAGACAGGCACTTTGACCAACTAAGCCACAGCGCCTCAGTGAAGGTGTGTTTAAAAATTGTAAAACCGTCTTTCATTTTCTCCAATATGAGAGCAAAAAGTTGAAGTCAACACTGCCCTGTAGAGGCACTGCTGGGATTTGAACCCAGGAGCTCCTGTTTACTAGACAGGAACTTTGACAAACTAAGCCACAGCACCTCTGTGACTACTTTTTCCAAAAATGTTGAACTTTCGTTCATTTTCACAAATATGAAATCATAAAGTTCAATCCTACACTGCTTTGACACAGGAACTGCTGAGATTTGAACCTAGGATCTCCTGTTTACAAGACAGGCACTTTGACCAACTAAGACACAGCACCTCTGTGAAGGGCTGTTTCAAAAATGTTAAACTGACTTTCATTTTTTCCAATATGAGAGCAAAAAGTTGAAGTCAACACTGCCCTGGAGAGGCACTGCTGAGATTTGAACCCAGGATCTCCTGTTTACTAGACAGGCACTTTGACCAACTAAGCCACAGCGCCTCTGTGACTACTTTTTCCAAAAATGTTGAACCTTCGTTCATATTCACAAATATGAAATAATAAAGTTGAATCCTGCACTGCTTTACCACAGGCACTGCTGGGAATTGAACCCAGGATCTCCTGTTTACAAGACAGGCACTTTGACCAACTGAGCCACAGCGCCTCTGTGAAGGTCTGTTTCAAAATTGTAAAACCGTCATTAATTTTCTCCAATATGAGATCAAAAAGTTGAAGTCAACACTGCCCTGTAGAGGCACTGCTGGGATTTGAACCAAGGATCTCCAGTTTACTAGACAGGCACTTTGACCAACTAAGCCACAGCGCCTCTGTGACTGCCTTTTCCAAAAAAGTTGAACCTTCGTTCATATTCACAAATATGAAATAATAAAGTTGAATCCTACACTGATTTGACATAGGCACTGCTGGGATTTGAACCCAGGATCTGCTGTTTACGAAACAGGCACTTTGACCAACTAAACCACAGCGCCTCAGTGAAGGTTTGTTTCAAAATCGTTAAACCATCGTTCATTTTCTCCAATATTAGAGCAAAAAGTTGAAGTCAACCCTACCCTGGAGAGGCACTGCTGGGATTTGAACCTAGGATCTCCTGTTTACTAGACAGGCACTTTCACCAACTAAGCCACAGCGCCTCTATAACTATATTTTCCAAAAATGTTGAACCTTCGTTCATATTCACAAATATGAAATTGAATCCTACACTGATTTGACATAGGCACTGCTGGGATTTGAACCCAGGATCTCCTGGTTACTGAACAGGCACTTTGACCAACTAAGCCACAGCGCCTCTTTGGAGGTTTGTTTCAAAATCGTTAAACTGTCGTTCATTTTCTCCAATATGAGAGCAAAAAGTTGAAGTCAACACTACCCTGGAGAGGCACTGCTGGGATTTGAACCTAGGATCTCCTGTTTACTAGACAGGCACTTTGACCAACTAAGCCACAGCACCGCTGTGAAGGTCTGTTTCAAAATTGTAAAACCGTCGTTAATTTTCTCCAATATGAGAGCAAAAAGTAGAAGTCAACACCACCCAGGAAAGGCACTGCTGGGATTTGAACCCAGGATCTCCGGTTTACTAGACAGGCACTTTGACCAACTAAGCCACAGCACCTCTGTGACTACTTTTTCCAAAAATGTTGAACCTTCGTTAATTTTCACAAATATGAAATCATAAAGTTCAATCCTACACTGCTTTGACACATGCACTGCTCGGATTTGAACCCAGGATCTCCTGTTTACAAGACAGGCACTTTGACCAACTAAGGCAAAGCACCTCTGTGAGGGGCTGTTTCAAAAATGTTAAACTGTCTTTCATTTTCTCCAATATGAGAGCAAAAAGTTGAAGTCAACACTGCCCTGGAGAGGCACTGCTGGGATTTGAACCCAGGATCTCCTGTTTACTAGACAGGCACTTTGACCAACTAAGCCACAGCGCCTCTGTGACTACTTTTTCCAAAAATGTTGAACCTTCGTTCATATTCACAAATATGAAATGATAAAGCTGAATCCTACACTGCTTTAACACAAGCACTGCTGTTGTTTGAACCCAGGATCTCCTGTTTACAAGACAGGCACTTTGACCAACTAAGCCACAGCGCCTCTGCGAAGGTCTGTTTCAAAATTATAAAACCATCATTCATTTTCTCCAATATGAGAGCAAAAAGTTAAAGTCAACCCTACCCTGGAGAGGCACTGCTGGGATTTGAACCCAAGATTTCCTGTTTACGAGACAGGCACTTTGACCAACTAAGTCACAGTGCCTCTGTGACTACTTTTTCCAAAAATGTTGAACCTTCGTTCATATTCACAAATATGAAATCATAAAGTTGAATCATACATTGCTTTAACACAGGCACTGCTGGGATTTGAACCCAGGATCTCCTGTTTACAAGACAGGCACTTTGACCAACTAAGCCACAGCGCCTCAGTGAAGGTGTGTTTAAAAATTGTAAAACCGTCTTTCATTTTCTCCAATATGAGAGCAAAAAGTTGAAGTCAACACTGCCCTGTAGAGGCACTGCTGGGATTTGAACCCAGGAGCTCCTGTTTACTAGACAGGAACTTTGACAAACTAAGCCACAGCACCTCTGTGACTACTTTTTCCAAAAATGTTGAACTTTCGTTCATTTTCACAAATATGAAATCATAAAGTTCAATCCTACACTGCTTTGACACAGGAACTGCTGAGATTTGAACCTAGGATCTCCTGTTTACAAGACAGGCACTTTGACCAACTAAGACACAGCACCTCTGTGAAGGGCTGTTTCAAAAATGTTAAACTGACTTTCATTTTTTCCAATATGAGAGCAAAAAGTTGAAGTCAACACTGCCCTGGAGAGGCACTGCTGAGATTTGAACCCAGGATCTCCTGTTTACTAGACAGGCACTTTGACCAACTAAGCCACAGCGCCTCTGTGACTACTTTTTCCAAAAATGTTGAACCTTCGTTCATATTCACAAATATGAAATAATAAAGTTGAATCCTGCACTGCTTTACCACAGGCACTGCTGGGAATTGAACCCAGGATCTCCTGTTTACAAGACAGGCACTTTGACCAACTGAGCCACAGCGCCTCTGTGAAGGTCTGTTTCAAAATTGTAAAACCGTCATTAATTTTCTCCAATATGAGATCAAAAAGTTGAAGTCAACACTGCCCTGTAGAGGCACTGCTGGGATTTGAACCAAGGATCTCCAGTTTACTAGACAGGCACTTTGACCAACTAAGCCACAGCGCCTCTGTGACTGCCTTTTCCAAAAAAGTTGAACCTTCGTTCATATTCACAAATATGAAATAATAAAGTTGAATCCTACACTGATTTGACATAGGCACTGCTGGGATTTGAACCCAGGATCTGCTGTTTACGAAACAGGCACTTTGACCAACTAAACCACAGCGCCTCAGTGAAGGTTTGTTTCAAAATCGTTAAACCATCGTTCATTTTCTCCAATATTAGAGCAAAAAGTTGAAGTCAACCCTACCCTGGAGAGGCACTGCTGGGATTTGAACCTAGGATCTCCTGTTTACTAGACAGGCACTTTCACCAACTAAGCCACAGCGCCTCTATAACTATATTTTCCAAAAATGTTGAACCTTCGTTCATATTCACAAATATGAAATTGAATCCTACACTGATTTGACATAGGCACTGCTGGGATTTGAACCCAGGATCTCCTGGTTACTGAACAGGCACTTTGACCAACTAAGCCACAGCGCCTCTTTGGAGGTTTGTTTCAAAATCGTTAAACTGTCGTTCATTTTCTCCAATATGAGAGCAAAAAGTTGAAGTCAACACTACCCTGGAGAGGCACTGCTGGGATTTGAACCTAGGATCTCCTGTTTACTAGACAGGCACTTTGACCAACTAAGCCACAGCACCGCTGTGAAGGTCTGTTTCAAAATTGTAAAACCGTCGTTAATTTTCTCCAATATGAGAGCAAAAAGTAGAAGTCAACACCACCCAGGAAAGGCACTGCTGGGATTTGAACCCAGGATCTCCGGTTTACTAGACAGGCACTTTGACCAACTAAGCCACAGCACCTCTGTGACTACTTTTTCCAAAAATGTTGAACCTTCGTTAATTTTCACAAATATGAAATCATAAAGTTCAATCCTACACTGCTTTGACACATGCACTGCTCGGATTTGAACCCAGGATCTCCTGTTTACAAGACAGGCACTTTGACCAACTAAGGCAAAGCACCTCTGTGAGGGGCTGTTTCAAAAATGTTAAACTGTCTTTCATTTTCTCCAATATGAGAGCAAAAAGTTGAAGTCAACACTGCCCTGGAGAGGCACTGCTGGGATTTGAACCCAGGATCTCCTGTTTACTAGACAGGCACTTTGACCAACTAAGCCACAGCGCCTCTGTGACTACTTTTTCCAAAAATGTTGAACCTTCGTTCATATTCACAAATATGAAATGATAAAGCTGAATCCTACACTGCTTTAACACAAGCACTGCTGTTGTTTGAACCCAGGATCTCCTGTTTACAAGACAGGCACTTTGACCAACTAAGCCACAGCGCCTCTGCGAAGGTCTGTTTCAAAATTATAAAACCATCATTCATTTTCTCCAATATGAGAGCAAAAAGTTAAAGTCAACCCTACCCTGGAGAGGCACTGCTGGGATTTGAACCCAAGATTTCCTGTTTACGAGACAGGCACTTTGACCAACTAAGTCACAGTGCCTCTGTGACTACTTTTTCCAAAAATGTTGAACCTTCGTTCATATTCACAAATATGAAATCATAAAGTTGAATCATACACTGCTTTAACACAGGCACTGCTGGGATTTGAACCCAGGATCTCCTGTTTACAAGAGAGGCACTTTGACCAACTAAGCCACAGCGCCTCAGTGAAGGTGTGTTTAAAAATTGTAAAACCGTCTTTCATTTTCTCCAATATGAGAGCAAAAAGTTGAAGTCAACACTGCCCTGTAGAGGCACTGCTGGGATTTGAACCGAGAATCTCCTGTTTACTAGACAGGCACTTTGACCAACTAAGCTACAGCGCCTCTGTGACTACTTTTTCCAAAAATGTTGAACCTTCGTTCATATTCACAAATATGAAATAATAAAGTTGAATCCTACACTGCTTTAACACAAGCACTGCTGGGATTTGAACCCAGGATCTCCTGTTTACAAGACAGGCACTTTGACCAACTAAGCCACAGCGCCTCTGTGAAGGTCTGTTTCAAAATTATAAAACCGTCATTAATTTTCTCCAATATGAGAGCAAAATGTTGAAGTCAACACTGCCTTGTAGAGGCACTGCTGGGATTTGAACCCAGGATCTCCTGTTTACTAGACAGGCACTTTGACCAACTAAGCCACAGCGCCTCTGTGAAGGTCTGTTTCAAAATTATAAAACCGTCATTAATTTTCTCCAATATGAGAGCAAAATGTTGAAGTCAACACTGCCTTGTAGAGGCACTGCTGGGATTTGAACCCAGGATCTCCTGTTTACTAGACAGGCACTTTGACCAACTAAGCCACAGCGCCTCTGTGACTACCTTCTCCAAAAAAGTTGAACCTTCGTTCATATTCACAAATATGAAATCATAAAGTTCAATCTGTGGTGAAGTGGGACCTCTGCTCGCAGGAGGCCGCGGACCTCTCGCTCTTTCGTTGTTGTTTGAGCAACGAAGTCACGCTAAGAAAAATCAGCTGGATCCGGCTTACGATGAAAAAGTATTTATAATTCACAAATGCTAAAAGACAACTGAAACTGAATTACACTGTCGACAGTAAGGAATCGCGAAACCGAGTTCAAAGACTCTCCCCCCCACCGGCCTACAAATGCCAGTTTACAGTAAAGAGGATCGCCAAGAACTGAACAACATCTCTCCGAACAATGTTTTTATACCCAAAAGTCAGTAGTTTACTTTCAAAAGTCCATTATCAGCTTTGTGATTGGCTGGAATCCGATTGTCTCCTCCTGTCCTCGGACAATGCTCTCCATTGGTCTAAGTGATCCGCATAATGTCTGAATAGTGTCCTCTGGTCCGACCTGTCCTCCTCCTCATAAAACTGCATGTACCCGATCCCCACGCTTTCTTAGGGCTGTCTTCATCTACATCTCTGTTTGATCAATACATCTCCTTCCCCCACTGTTAACACCCCACATTCCTGAAGTCAGCTCACCAAACTCATCTCATTATCATACAGTTGTTTTCGGATCTGAAAAGCCCGTCTCAAAGGTCTCTCTCTTTCCCTCAAAACATTCAGTAACTGTATTTTATAGTTTGATACATAGAATGATTATACTTTTATGATTTAACACTTTTCCAAACAAACATGTTATAACATTATATCCACCACGAGGAGTGATTATTAAACAACTAACATTGCTTTTTAACATTAAATTCTTCACAAATCCTACACTGCTTTGACACAGGAACTGCTGGGATTTGAACCCAGGATCTCCTGTTTACTAGACAGGCACTTTGACCAAATAAGCCACAGCGCCAATGTGACTACTTTTTCCAAAAATGTTGAACCTTTGTTCATATTCACAAATATGAAATAATAAAGTTGAATCCTGCACTGCTTTACCACAAGCACTGCTGGGATTTGAACCCAGGATCTCCTGTTTACTAGACAGGCACTTTGACCAACTAAGCCACAGCGTCTCTATAGCTACATTTTCCAAAAATGTTGAACCTTCGTTCATATTCACAAATATGAAATCATAAAGTTCAAACCTACACTGCTTTGACACAGGAATTGCTGAGATTTGAACCCAGGATCTCCTGTTTACAAGACAGGTACTTTGACCAACTAAGACACAGCACCTCTGTGAAGGGCTGTTTCAAAAATGTTAAACTGACTTTCATTTTTTCCAATATGACAGCAAAAAGTTGAAGTCAACACTGCCCTGGAGAGGCACTGCTGGGATTTGAACCCAGGATCTCCTGTTTACTAGACAGGCACTTTGACCAACTAAGCCACAGCACCTCTGTGACTGCTTTTTCCAAAAATGTTGAACCTTCGTTCATATTCACAAATATGAAATAGTAAAGTTGAATCCTGCACTGCTGGGATTTGAACCCAGGATCTCCTGTTTACAAGACAGGCACTTTGACCAACTAAGCCACAGAACCTCAGTGAAGGTTTGTTTCAAAATCGTTAAACGTCGTTCATTTTCTCCAATATGAGAGCAAAAAGTTGAAGTCAACACTACCCTGTAGATGAACTGCTGGGATTTGAACCCAGGATCTCCTGTTTACTAGACAGGCACTTTGACCAACTAAGCCACAGCGCCTCTGTGACTACCTTTCCCAAAAAAGTTGAACCTTCGCTGATATTCACAAATATGAAATAATAAAGTTGAATCCTACACTGATTTGACATAGGCACTGCTGGGATTTGAACCCAGGATCTCCTGTTTACGAAACAGGCACTTTGACCAACTAAGCCACAGCGCCTCAGTGAAGGTTTGTTTCAAAATCGTTAAACCGTCGTTCATTTTCTCCAATATGAGAGCAAAAAGTAGAAGTCAACACTGCCCTGTAGAGGCACTGCTGGGATTTGAACCCAGGATCTCCTGTTTACAAAACAGGCACTTTGACCAACTAAGCCACAGCGCCTCTGTGAAGGTTTGTTTCAAAATCGTTAAACTGTCGGTCATTTTCTCCAGTATGAGAGCAAAAAGTTGAAGTCAACACTGCCCTGTAGAGGCACTGCTGGGATTTGAACCCAGGATCTCCTGTTTACTAGACAGGCACTTTGACCAACTAAGCCACAGCGCCTCTGTGACTACTTTTTCTAAAAATGTTGAATCTTCCTTCATATTCACAAATATGAAATAATAAAGCTGAATCCTACACTGCTTTAACACAAGCACTGCTGGGATTTAAACCCAGGATCTCCTGTTTACAAGACAGGCACTTTGACCAACTAAGCCACAGCGCCTCTGTAAAGGTCTGTTTCAAAATTATAAAACCGTCATTAATTTTCTCCAATATGAGAGCAAAAAGTTGAAGTCAACATTGCCCTGTAGAGGCACTGCTGGGATTTGAATCCAGGATCTCCTGTTTACTAGACAGGCACTTTGACCAACTAAGCCACAGCGCCTCTGTGACTACTTTTTCTAAAAATGTTGAACCTTCGTTCATATTCACAAATATGAAATCATAAAGTTGAATTCTACAATGCTTTAACAAAGGCACTGCTGGGATTTGAACCCAGGATCTCCTGTTTACAAGACAGGCACTTTGACCAACTAAGCCACAGCGCCTCTGTGAAGGTCTGTTTCAAAATTGTAAAACCGTCATTAATTTTCTCCAATATGAGATCAAAAAGTTGAAGTCAACACTGCCCTGTAGAGACACTGCTGGGATTTGAACCCAGGATCTCCTGTTTACTAGACAGGCACTTTGACCAACTAAGCCACAGCGCCTCTGTGACTACCTTTTCCAAAAAAGTTGAACCTTCGTTCATATTCACAAATATGAAATTAAATCCTACACTGATTTGACATAGGCACTGCTGGGATTTGAACCCAGGATCTCCTGTTTACGAAACAGGCACTTTGACCAACTAAGCCACAGCGCCTCTGTGGAGGTTTGTTTCAAAATCGTTAAACTGTCGTTCATTTTCTCCAATATGAGAGCAAAAAGTTAAAGTCAACACCACCCTGGAGAGGCACTGCTGGGATTTGAACCTAGGATCTCCTGTTTACTAGACAGGCACTTTGACCAACTAAGCCACAGCACCGCTGTGTAGGTCTGTTTCAAAATTGTAAAACCGTCGTTAATTTTCTCCAATATGAGAGCAAAAATTAGAAGTCTACACCACCCTGGAGAGGCACTGCTGGGATTTGAACACAGGATCTCCTGTTTACTAGACAGGCACTTTGACCAACTAAGCCACAGCACCTCTGTGACTGCTTTTTCCAAAAATGTTGAACCTTCGTTCATATTCACAAATATGAAATAGTAAAGTTGAATCCTGCACTGCTGGGATCTGAACCCAGGATCTCCTGTTTACAAGACAGGCACTTTGACCAACTAAGCCACAGCGCCTCTGTGACTACCTTTTCCAAAAAAGTTGAACCTTCGCTCATATTCACAAATATGAAATAATAAAGTTGAATCCTACACTGATTTGACATAGGCACTGCTGAGATTTGAACCCAGGATCTTCTGTTTACGAAACAGGCACTTTGACCAACTAAGCCACAGCGCCTCTGTGGAGGTTTGTTTCAAAATCGTTAAACTGTCGTTCATTTTCTCCAATATGAGAGCAAAAAGTTGAAGTCAACACTACCCTGGAGAGGCACTGCTGGGATTTGAACCTAGGATCTCCTGTTTACTAGACAGGCACTTTGACCAACTAAGCCACAGCACCGCTGTGAAGGTCTGTTTCAAAATTGTAAAACCGTCGTTAATTTTCTCCAATATGAGAGCAAAAAGTAGAAGTCTACACCACCCAGGAAAGGCACTGCTGGGATTTGAACCCAGGATCTCCTGTTTACTAGACAGGCACTTTGACCAACTAAGCCACAGCACCTCTGTGACTACTTTTTCCAAAGATGTTGAACCTTCGTTCATTTTCACAAATATGAAATCATAAAGTTCAATCCTACACTGCTTTCACATATGCACTGCTCGGATTTGAATCCAGGATCTCCTGTTTACAAGACAGGCACTTTGACCAACTAAGGCAAAGCACCTCTGTGAGGGGCTGTTTCAAAAATGTTAAACTGTTTTTCATTTTCTCCAATATGAGAGCAAAAAGTTGAAGTCAACACTGCCCTGGAGAGGCACTGCTGGGATTTGAACCCAGGATCTCCTGTTTACTAGACAGGCACTTTGACCAACTAAGCCGCAGCGCCTCTGTGACTACTTTTTCCAAAAATGTTGAACCTTCGTTCATATTCACAAATATGAAATAATAAAGCTGAATCCTACACTGCTTTAACACAAGCACTGCTGGGATTTGAACCCAGGATCTCCTGTTTACAAGACAGGCACTTTGACCAACTAAGCCACAGCGCCTCTGTGAAGGTCTGTTTCAAAATTATAAAACCATCATTAATTTTCTCCAATATGAGAGCAAAAGGTTAAAGTCAACCCTATCCTGGAGAGGCACTGCTGGGATTTGAACCCAGGATTTCCTGTTTACGAGACAGGCACTTTGACCAACTAAGCCACAGCGCCTCTGTGACTACTTTTTCCAAAAATGTTGAACCTTCGTTCGTATTCACAAATATGAAATCATAAAGTTGAATCATACACTACTTTAACACAGGCACTGCTGGGATTTGAACCCAGGATCTCCTGTTTACTAGACAGGAACTTTGACAAACTAAGCCACAGCACCTCTGTGACTACTTTTTCCAAAAATGTTGAACTTTCGTTCATTTTCACAAATATGAAATCATAAAGTTCAATCCTACACTGCTTTGACACAGGAACTGCTGAGATTTGAACCTAGGATCTCCTGTTTACAAGACAGGCACTTTGACCAACTAAGACACAGCACCTCTGTGAAGGGCTGTTTCAAAAATGTTAAACTGACTTTCATTTTTTCCAATATGAGAGCAAAAAGTTGAAGTCAACACTGCCCTGGAGAGGCACTGCTGAGATTTGAACCCAGGATCTCCTGTTTACTAGACAGGCACTTTGACCAACTAAGCCACAGCGCCTCTGTGACTACTTTTTCCAAAAATGTTGAACCTTCGTTCATATTCACAAATATGAAATAATAAAGTTGAATCCTGCACTGCTTTACCACAGGCACTGCTGGGAATTGAACCCAGGATCTCCTGTTTACAAGACAGGCACTTTGACCAACTGAGCCACAGCGCCTCTGTGAAGGTCTGTTTCAAAATTGTAAAACCGTCATTAATTTTCTCCAATATGAGATCAAAAAGTTGAAGTCAACACTGCCCTGTAGAGGCACTGCTGGGATTTGAACCAAGGATCTCCAGTTTACTAGACAGGCACTTTGACCAACTAAGCCACAGCGCCTCTGTGACTGCCTTTTCCAAAAAAGTTGAACCTTCGTTCATATTCACAAATATGAAATAATAAAGTTGAATCCTACACTGATTTGACATAGGCACTGCTGGGATTTGAACCCAGGATCTGCTGTTTACGAAACAGGCACTTTGACCAACTAAACCACAGCGCCTCAGTGAAGGTTTGTTTCAAAATCGTTAAACCATCGTTCATTTTCTCCAATATTAGAGCAAAAAGTTGAAGTCAACCCTACCCTGGAGAGGCACTGCTGGGATTTGAACCTAGGATCTCCTGTTTACTAGACAGGCACTTTCACCAACTAAGCCACAGCGCCTCTATAACTATATTTTCCAAAAATGTTGAACCTTCGTTCATATTCACAAATATGAAATTGAATCCTACACTGATTTGACATAGGCACTGCTGGGATTTGAACCCAGGATCTCCTGGTTACTGAACAGGCACTTTGACCAACTAAGCCACAGCGCCTCTTTGGAGGTTTGTTTCAAAATCGTTAAACTGTCGTTCATTTTCTCCAATATGAGAGCAAAAAGTTGAAGTCAACACTACCCTGGAGAGGCACTGCTGGGATTTGAACCTAGGATCTCCTGTTTACTAGACAGGCACTTTGACCAACTAAGCCACAGCACCGCTGTGAAGGTCTGTTTCAAAATTGTAAAACCGTCGTTAATTTTCTCCAATATGAGAGCAAAAAGTAGAAGTCAACACCACCCAGGAAAGGCACTGCTGGGATTTGAACCCAGGATCTCCGGTTTACTAGACAGGCACTTTGACCAACTAAGCCACAGCACCTCTGTGACTACTTTTTCCAAAAATGTTGAACCTTCGTTAATTTTCACAAATATGAAATCATAAAGTTCAATCCTACACTGCTTTGACACATGCACTGCTCGGATTTGAACCCAGGATCTCCTGTTTACAAGACAGGCACTTTGACCAACTAAGGCAAAGCACCTCTGTGAGGGGCTGTTTCAAAAATGTTAAACTGTCTTTCATTTTCTCCAATATGAGAGCAAAAAGTTGAAGTCAACACTGCCCTGGAGAGGCACTGCTGGGATTTGAACCCAGGATCTCCTGTTTACTAGACAGGCACTTTGACCAACTAAGCCACAGCGCCTCTGTGACTACTTTTTCCAAAAATGTTGAACCTTCGTTCATATTCACAAATATGAAATGATAAAGCTGAATCCTACACTGCTTTAACACAAGCACTGCTGTTGTTTGAACCCAGGATCTCCTGTTTACAAGACAGGCACTTTGACCAACTAAGCCACAGCGCCTCTGCGAAGGTCTGTTTCAAAATTATAAAACCATCATTCATTTTCTCCAATATGAGAGCAAAAAGTTAAAGTCAACCCTACCCTGGAGAGGCACTGCTGGGATTTGAACCCAAGATTTCCTGTTTACGAGACAGGCACTTTGACCAACTAAGTCACAGTGCCTCTGTGACTACTTTTTCCAAAAATGTTGAACCTTCGTTCATATTCACAAATATGAAATCATAAAGTTGAATCATACACTGCTTTAACACAGGCACTGCTGGGATTTGAACCCAGGATCTCCTGTTTACAAGAGAGGCACTTTGACCAACTAAGCCACAGCGCCTCAGTGAAGGTGTGTTTAAAAATTGTAAAACCGTCTTTCATTTTCTCCAATATGAGAGCAAAAAGTTGAAGTCAACACTGCCCTGTAGAGGCACTGCTGGGATTTGAACCGAGAATCTCCTGTTTACTAGACAGGCACTTTGACCAACTAAGCTACAGCGCCTCTGTGACTACTTTTTCCAAAAATGTTGAACCTTCGTTCATATTCACAAATATGAAATAATAAAGTTGAATCCTACACTGCTTTAACACAAGCACTGCTGGGATTTGAACCCAGGATCTCCTGTTTACAAGACAGGCACTTTGACCAACTAAGCCACAGCGCCTCTGTGAAGGTCTGTTTCAAAATTATAAAACCGTCATTAATTTTCTCCAATATGAGAGCAAAATGTTGAAGTCAACACTGCCTTGTAGAGGCACTGCTGGGATTTGAACCCAGGATCTCCTGTTTACTAGACAGGCACTTTGACCAACTAAGCCACAGCGCCTCTGTGAAGGTCTGTTTCAAAATTATAAAACCGTCATTAATTTTCTCCAATATGAGAGCAAAATGTTGAAGTCAACACTGCCTTGTAGAGGCACTGCTGGGATTTGAACCCAGGATCTCCTGTTTACTAGACAGGCACTTTGACCAACTAAGCCACAGCGCCTCTGTGACTACCTTCTCCAAAAAAGTTGAACCTTCGTTCATATTCACAAATATGAAATCATAAAGTTCAATCTGTGGTGAAGTGGGACCTCTGCTCGCAGGAGGCCGCGGACCTCTCGCTCTTTCGTTGTTGTTTGAGCAACGAAGTCACGCTAAGAAAAATCAGCTGGATCCGGCTTACGATGAAAAAGTATTTATAATTCACAAATGCTAAAAGACAACTGAAACTGAATTACACTGTCGACAGTAAGGAATCGCGAAACCGAGTTCAAAGACTCTCCCCCCCACCGGCCTACAAATGCCAGTTTACAGTAAAGAGGATCGCCAAGAACTGAACAACATCTCTCCGAACAATGTTTTTATACCCAAAAGTCAGTAGTTTACTTTCAAAAGTCCATTATCAGCTTTGTGATTGGCTGGAATCCGATTGTCTCCTCCTGTCCTCGGACAATGCTCTCCATTGGTCTAAGTGATCCGCATAATGTCTGAATAGTGTCCTCTGGTCCGACCTGTCCTCCTCCTCATAAAACTGCATGTACCCGATCCCCACGCTTTCTTAGGGCTGTCTTCATCTACATCTCTGTTTGATCAATACATCTCCTTCCCCCACTGTTAACACCCCACATTCCTGAAGTCAGCTCACCAAACTCATCTCATTATCATACAGTTGTTTTCGGATCTGAAAAGCCCGTCTCAAAGGTCTCTCTCTTTCCCTCAAAACATTCAGTAACTGTATTTTATAGTTTGATACATAGAATGATTATACTTTTATGATTTAACACTTTTCCAAACAAACATGTTATAACATTATATCCACCACGAGGAGTGATTATTAAACAACTAACATTGCTTTTTAACATTAAATTCTTCACAAATCCTACACTGCTTTGACACAGGAACTGCTGGGATTTGAACCCAGGATCTCCTGTTTACTAGACAGGCACTTTGACCAAATAAGCCACAGCGCCAATGTGACTACTTTTTCCAAAAATGTTGAACCTTTGTTCATATTCACAAATATGAAATAATAAAGTTGAATCCTGCACTGCTTTACCACAAGCACTGCTGGGATTTGAACCCAGGATCTCCTGTTTACTAGACAGGCACTTTGACCAACTAAGCCACAGCGTCTCTATAGCTACATTTTCCAAAAATGTTGAACCTTCGTTCATATTCACAAATATGAAATCATAAAGTTCAAACCTACACTGCTTTGACACAGGAATTGCTGAGATTTGAACCCAGGATCTCCTGTTTACAAGACAGGTACTTTGACCAACTAAGACACAGCACCTCTGTGAAGGGCTGTTTCAAAAATGTTAAACTGACTTTCATTTTTTCCAATATGACAGCAAAAAGTTGAAGTCAACACTGCCCTGGAGAGGCACTGCTGGGATTTGAACCCAGGATCTCCTGTTTACTAGACAGGCACTTTGACCAACTAAGCCACAGCACCTCTGTGACTGCTTTTTCCAAAAATGTTGAACCTTCGTTCATATTCACAAATATGAAATAGTAAAGTTGAATCCTGCACTGCTGGGATTTGAACCCAGGATCTCCTGTTTACAAGACAGGCACTTTGACCAACTAAGCCACAGAACCTCAGTGAAGGTTTGTTTCAAAATCGTTAAACGTCGTTCATTTTCTCCAATATGAGAGCAAAAAGTTGAAGTCAACACTACCCTGTAGATGAACTGCTGGGATTTGAACCCAGGATCTCCTGTTTACTAGACAGGCACTTTGACCAACTAAGCCACAGCGCCTCTGTGACTACCTTTCCCAAAAAAGTTGAACCTTCGCTGATATTCACAAATATGAAATAATAAAGTTGAATCCTACACTGATTTGACATAGGCACTGCTGGGATTTGAACCCAGGATCTCCTGTTTACGAAACAGGCACTTTGACCAACTAAGCCACAGCGCCTCAGTGAAGGTTTGTTTCAAAATCGTTAAACCGTCGTTCATTTTCTCCAATATGAGAGCAAAAAGTAGAAGTCAACACTGCCCTGTAGAGGCACTGCTGGGATTTGAACCCAGGATCTCCTGTTTACAAAACAGGCACTTTGACCAACTAAGCCACAGCGCCTCTGTGAAGGTTTGTTTCAAAATCGTTAAACTGTCGGTCATTTTCTCCAGTATGAGAGCAAAAAGTTGAAGTCAACACTGCCCTGTAGAGGCACTGCTGGGATTTGAACCCAGGATCTCCTGTTTACTAGACAGGCACTTTGACCAACTAAGCCACAGCGCCTCTGTGACTACTTTTTCTAAAAATGTTGAATCTTCCTTCATATTCACAAATATGAAATAATAAAGCTGAATCCTACACTGCTTTAACACAAGCACTGCTGGGATTTAAACCCAGGATCTCCTGTTTACAAGACAGGCACTTTGACCAACTAAGCCACAGCGCCTCTGTAAAGGTCTGTTTCAAAATTATAAAACCGTCATTAATTTTCTCCAATATGAGAGCAAAAAGTTGAAGTCAACATTGCCCTGTAGAGGCACTGCTGGGATTTGAATCCAGGATCTCCTGTTTACTAGACAGGCACTTTGACCAACTAAGCCACAGCGCCTCTGTGACTACTTTTTCTAAAAATGTTGAACCTTCGTTCATATTCACAAATATGAAATCATAAAGTTGAATTCTACAATGCTTTAACAAAGGCACTGCTGGGATTTGAACCCAGGATCTCCTGTTTACAAGACAGGCACTTTGACCAACTAAGCCACAGCGCCTCTGTGAAGGTCTGTTTCAAAATTGTAAAACCGTCATTAATTTTCTCCAATATGAGATCAAAAAGTTGAAGTCAACACTGCCCTGTAGAGACACTGCTGGGATTTGAACCCAGGATCTCCTGTTTACTAGACAGGCACTTTGACCAACTAAGCCACAGCGCCTCTGTGACTACCTTTTCCAAAAAAGTTGAACCTTCGTTCATATTCACAAATATGAAATTAAATCCTACACTGATTTGACATAGGCACTGCTGGGATTTGAACCCAGGATCTCCTGTTTACGAAACAGGCACTTTGACCAACTAAGCCACAGCGCCTCTGTGGAGGTTTGTTTCAAAATCGTTAAACTGTCGTTCATTTTCTCCAATATGAGAGCAAAAAGTTAAAGTCAACACCACCCTGGAGAGGCACTGCTGGGATTTGAACCTAGGATCTCCTGTTTACTAGACAGGCACTTTGACCAACTAAGCCACAGCACCGCTGTGTAGGTCTGTTTCAAAATTGTAAAACCGTCGTTAATTTTCTCCAATATGAGAGCAAAAATTAGAAGTCTACACCACCCTGGAGAGGCACTGCTGGGATTTGAACACAGGATCTCCTGTTTACTAGACAGGCACTTTGACCAACTAAGCCACAGCACCTCTGTGACTGCTTTTTCCAAAAATGTTGAACCTTCGTTCATATTCACAAATATGAAATAGTAAAGTTGAATCCTGCACTGCTGGGATCTGAACCCAGGATCTCCTGTTTACAAGACAGGCACTTTGACCAACTAAGCCACAGCGCCTCTGTGACTACCTTTTCCAAAAAAGTTGAACCTTCGCTCATATTCACAAATATGAAATAATAAAGTTGAATCCTACACTGATTTGACATAGGCACTGCTGAGATTTGAACCCAGGATCTTCTGTTTACGAAACAGGCACTTTGACCAACTAAGCCACAGCGCCTCTGTGGAGGTTTGTTTCAAAATCGTTAAACTGTCGTTCATTTTCTCCAATATGAGAGCAAAAAGTTGAAGTCAACACTACCCTGGAGAGGCACTGCTGGGATTTGAACCTAGGATCTCCTGTTTACTAGACAGGCACTTTGACCAACTAAGCCACAGCACCGCTGTGAAGGTCTGTTTCAAAATTGTAAAACCGTCGTTAATTTTCTCCAATATGAGAGCAAAAAGTAGAAGTCTACACCACCCAGGAAAGGCACTGCTGGGATTTGAACCCAGGATCTCCTGTTTACTAGACAGGCACTTTGACCAACTAAGCCACAGCACCTCTGTGACTACTTTTTCCAAAGATGTTGAACCTTCGTTCATTTTCACAAATATGAAATCATAAAGTTCAATCCTACACTGCTTTCACATATGCACTGCTCGGATTTGAATCCAGGATCTCCTGTTTACAAGACAGGCACTTTGACCAACTAAGGCAAAGCACCTCTGTGAGGGGCTGTTTCAAAAATGTTAAACTGTTTTTCATTTTCTCCAATATGAGAGCAAAAAGTTGAAGTCAACACTGCCCTGGAGAGGCACTGCTGGGATTTGAACCCAGGATCTCCTGTTTACTAGACAGGCACTTTGACCAACTAAGCCGCAGCGCCTCTGTGACTACTTTTTCCAAAAATGTTGAACCTTCGTTCATATTCACAAATATGAAATAATAAAGCTGAATCCTACACTGCTTTAACACAAGCACTGCTGGGATTTGAACCCAGGATCTCCTGTTTACAAGACAGGCACTTTGACCAACTAAGCCACAGCGCCTCTGTGAAGGTCTGTTTCAAAATTATAAAACCATCATTAATTTTCTCCAATATGAGAGCAAAAGGTTAAAGTCAACCCTATCCTGGAGAGGCACTGCTGGGATTTGAACCCAGGATTTCCTGTTTACGAGACAGGCACTTTGACCAACTAAGCCACAGCGCCTCTGTGACTACTTTTTCCAAAAATGTTGAACCTTCGTTCGTATTCACAAATATGAAATCATAAAGTTGAATCATACACTACTTTAACACAGGCACTGCTGGGATTTGAACCCAGGATCTCCTGTTTACAAGAGAGGCACTTTGACCAACTAAGCCACAGCGCCTCAGTGAAGGTGTGTTTAAAAATTGTAAAACCGTCTTTCATTTTCTCCAATATGAGAGCAAAAAGTTGAAGTCAACACTGCCCTGTAGAGGCACTGCTGGGATTTGAACCGAGGATCTCCTGTTTACTAGACAGGCACTTTGACAAACTAAGCCAAAGCGCCTCTGTGAAGGTTTGTTTCAAAATCGTTAAACCGCCGTTCATTTTCTCCAATATGAGAGCAAAAAGTTGAAGTCAACAATACCCTGGAGAGGCACTGCTGGGATTTGAACCCAGGATCTCCTGTTTACTAGACAGGCACTTTGACCAACTAAGCCACAGCGCCTCTATAAGTACATTTTCCAAAAATGTTGAACCTTCGTTCATATTCACAAATATGAAATCATAAAGTTCAAACCTACACTGCTTTGACACAGGAACTGCTGAGATTTGAACCCAGGATCTCCTGTTTACAAGACAGGTACTTTGACCAACTAAGACACAGCACCTCTGTGAAGGGCTGTTTCAAAAATGTTAAACTGACTTTCATTTTTTCCAATATGACAGCAAAAAGTTGAAGTCAACACTGCCCTGGAGAGGCACTGCTGGGATTTGAACCCAGGATCTCCTGTTTACTAGACAGGCACTTTGACCAACTAAGCCACAGCGCCTTTGTGACTACTTTTTCCAAAAATGTTGAACCTTCGTTCATATTCACAAATATGAAATAATAAAGTTGAATCCTACACTGCTTTAAAACAGGCTCTGCTGGGATTTGAACCCAGGATCTCCTGTTTACAAGACAGGCACTTTGACCAACTAAGCCACAGCGCCTCTGTGAAGGTCTGTTTCAAAATTGTAAAACAGTCATTAATTTTCTCCAATATGAGATCAAAAAGTTAAAGTCAACACTACCCTGTAGAGGCACTGCTGGGATTTGAACCCAGGATCTCCTGTTTACTAGACAGGCACTTTGACCAACTAAGCCACAGCGCCTCTGTGACTACCTTTTCCAAAAAAGTTGAACCTTCGTTCATATTCACAAATATGAAATAATAAAGTTGAATCCTACACTGATTTGACATAGGCACTGCTGGGATTTGAACCCAGGACCTCCTGTTTACGAAACAGGCACTTTGACCAACTAAGCCACAGCGCCTCTGTGAAGGTTTGTTTCAAAATCGTTAAACCGTCGTTCATTTTCTCCAATATGAGAGCAAAAAGTTGAAGTCAACACTACCCTGGAGAGGCACTGCTGGGATTTGAACCTAGGATCTCCTGTTTACGAGACAGGCACTTTGACCAACTAAGCCACAGCGCCTCTGTGACTACTTTTTTCAAAAATGTTGAACCTTCGTTCATATTCACAAATATGAAATAATAAAGCTGAATCCTACACTGCTTTAACACAAGCACTGCTGGGATTTGAACCTAGGATCTCCTGTTTACAAGACAGGCACTTTGACCAACTAAGCCACAGCGCCTCTGTGAAGGTCTGTTTCAAAATTATAAAACCGTCATTAATTTTCTCCAATATGAGAGCAAAAAGTTAAAGTCAACCCTACCCTGGAGAGGCACTGCTGGGATTTGAACCCAGGATTTCCTGTTTACGAGACAGGCACTTTGACCAACTAAGCCACAGCGCCTCTGTGACTACTTTTTCCAAAAATGTTGAACCTTCGTTCATATTCACAAATATGAAATAATAAAGTTGAATCATACACTGCTTTAACACAGGCACTGCTGGGATTTGAACCCAGGATCTCCTGTTTACTAGACAGGCACTTTGACCAACTAAGCCACAGCGCCTTTGTGACTACTTTTTCCAAAAATGTTGAACCTTCGTTCATATTCACAAATATGAAATAATAAAGTTGAATCCTACACTGCTTTAAAACAGGCTCTGCTGGGATTTGAACCCAGGATCTCCTGTTTACAAGACAGGCACTTTGACCAACTAAGCCACAGCGCCTCTGTGAAGGTCTGTTTCAAAATTGTAAAACAGTCATTAATTTTCTCCAATATGAGATCAAAAAGTTAATGTCAACACTACCCTGTAGAGGCACTGCTGGGATTTGAACCCAGGATCTCCTGTTTACTAGACAGGCACTTTGACCAACTAAGCCACAGCGCCTCTGTGAATACTTTTTCCAAAAATGTTGAACCTTCGTTCATTTTCACAAATATGAAATCATAAAGTTGAATCCTACACTTCTTTAACAAAAGCACTGCTGGGATTTGAACCCAGGATCTCCTGTTTACTAGACAGGCACTTTGACCAACTAAGCCACAGCGCCTCTGTGACTACCTTTTCCAAAAAAGTTGAACCTTCGTTCATATTCACAAATATGAAATAATAAAGTTGAATCCTACACTGATTTGACATAGGCACTGCTGGGATTTGAACCCAGGACCTCCTGTTTACGAAACAGGCACTTTGACCAACTAAGCCACAGCGCCTCTGTGAAGGTTTGTTTCAAAATCGTTAAACTGTCGTTCATTTTCTCCAATATGAGAGCAAAAAGTTGAAGTCAACACTACCCTGGAGAGGCACTGCTGGGATTTGAACCTAGGATCTCCTGTTTACTAGACAGGCACTTTGACCAACTAAGCCACAGCGCCTCTGTGACTACTTTTTTCAAAAATGTTGAACCTTCGTTCATATTCACAAATATGAAATAATAAAGCTGAATCCTACACTGCTTTAACACAAGCACTGCTGTGATTTGAACCTAGGATCTCCTGTTTACAAGACAGGCACTTTGACCAACTAAGCCACAGCGCCTCTGTGAAGGTCTGTTTCAAAATTATAAAACCGTCATTAATTTTCTCCAATATGAGAGCAAAAAGTTAAAGTCAACCCTACCCTGGAGAGGCACTGCTGGGATTTGAACCCAGGATTTCCTGTTTACGAGACAGGCACTTTGACCAACTAAGCCACAGCGCCTCTGTGACTACTTTTTCCAAAAATGTTGAACCTTCGTTCATATTCACAAATATGAAATAATAAAGTTGAATCATACACTGCTTTAACACAGGCACTGCTGGGATTTGAACCCAGGATCTCCTGTTCACAAGACAGGCACTTAGACCAACTAAGCCACAGCGCCTCAGTGAAGGTGTGTTTAAAAATTGTAAAACCGTCTTTCATTTTCTCCAATATGAGAGCAAAAAGTTGAAGTCAACACTGCCCTGTAGAGGCACTGCTGGGATTTGAACGCAGGATCTACTGTTTACTAGACAGGCACTTTGACCAACTAAGCCACAGCGCCTCTGTGACTACTTTTTCCAAAGATGTTGAACCTTCGTTCATATTCACAAATATGAAATCATAAAGTTGAATTCTACAATGCTTTAACAAAGGCACTGCTGGGATTTGAACCCAGGATCTCCAGTTTACACGACAGGCACTTTGACCAACTAAGCCACAGCGCCTCTGTGAAGGTCTGTTTCAAAATTGTCAAACCGTCATTAATTTTCTCCAATATGAGAGCAAAAAGTTAAAGTCAACACTATCCTGGAGAGGCACTGCTGGGATTTGAACCCAGGATCTCCTGTTTACTAGACAGGCACTTTGACCAACTAAGCCACAGCACCTCTGTGAAGGTTTGTTTCAAAATTGTAAAACTTGTTAATTTTCTCCAATATGAGAGCAAACAGTTGAAGTCAACACTGCCCTGTAGAGGAACTGCTGGGATTTGAACCCAGGATCTCCTGTTTACTAGACAGGCACTTCGACCAACTAAGCCACAGCACCTCTGTGACTACTTTTTCCCAAAATGTTGAACCTTCGTTCATTTTCACAAATATGAAATAATAAAGTTGAATCCTATACTGCTTTAACACAGGCACTGCTGGGATTTGAACCCAGGATCTCCTGTTTACAAAACAGGCACTTTGACCAACTAAGCCAAAGCGCCTCTGTTGAGGTTTGTTTCAAAATCGTTAAACCGTCGTTCATTTTCTCCAATATGAGAGCAAAAAGTTGAAGTCAACACTGCCCTGTAGAGGCACTGCTGGGATTTGAACCCAGGATCTCCTGTTTACTAGACAGGCACTTTGACCAACTAAGCCACAGCACCTCTGTGACTACTTTTTTTAAAAATGTTGAACCTTCGTTCATATTCACAAATATGAAATAATAAAGTTGAATCCTACACTGCTTTAACACAGGCATTGCTGGGATTTGAACCCAGGATGTCCTGTTTACAAGACAGGCACTTTGACCAACTAAGCCACAGCGCCTCTGTGAAGGTCTGTTTCAAAATTGTAAAACCGTCACTAATTTTTTCCAATATGAGAGCAAAAAGTTAAAGTTAACACTACCCTGGAGAGGCACTGCTGGGATTTGATCCCAGGATCTCCTGTTTACTAGACAGGCACTTTGACCAACTAAGCCACAGCGCCTCTGTGACTACCTTTTCCAAAAAAGTTGAACCTTCGTTCATATTCACAAATATGAAATAATAAAGTTGAATCCTACACTGATTTGACATAGGCACTGCTGGGATTTGAACCCAGGATCTCCTATTTACGAAACAGGCACTTTGACCAACTAAGCCACAGCGCCTCTCTGAAGGTTTGTTTCAAAATCGTTAAACCGTCGTTCATTTTCTCCAATATGATTGCAAAAAGTTGAAGTCAACACTACCCTGGAAGGCCACTGCTGGGATTTGAACCTAGGATCTCCTGTTTACTAGACAGGCACTTTGACCAACTAAGCCACAGCGCCTCTGTGACTACTTTTTCCAAAAATGTTGAACCTTCGTTCTTATTCACAAATATGAAATCATAAAGTTGAATCCTACACTGCTTTAACAAATGCACTGCTGGGATTTGAACCCAGGATCTCCAGTTTACACGACAGGCACTTTGACCAACTAAGCCACAGCGCCTCTGTGAAGGTCTGTTTCAAAATTGTAAAACCGTCATTAATTTTCTCCAATATGAGAGCAAAAAGTTAAAGTCAACACTACCCTGGAGAGGCACTGCTGGGATTTGAACCCAGGATCTCCTGTTTACTAGACAGGCACTTTGACCAACTAAGCCACAGCACCTCTGTGACTACTTTTTCAAAAAATGTTGAACCTTTGTTCATATTCACAAATATGAAATCATAAAGTTGAATCATACACTGCTTTAACACAGGCACTGCTGGGATTTGAAGCAAGGATCTCCTGTTTACAAGACAAGCACTTTGACCAACTAAGCCACAGCACCTCTGTGACTTATTTTACCAAAAATGTTGAACCTTCGTTCATATTCACGAATAAGAAATCATAAAGTTGAAGCCGAAGCTGCTTTGGCAAAGACAATGCTGGGATTTGAACCCAGGATCTTCTGTTTAGTAGAAAGGCACTTTAACCAACTAAGCCACAGCACCCATATGACTGTCTTTTTCATAAATGTTAAACCATCGTTCATTTTTTCAAATAAGAGATTAAAAAGTTTAAGTCGACACACTCGACATTGTGTGGTCCACAAATTTTGATCTTTAGTTAATATCAGCAAATATGAAAATAAAGTTGAAACTTAAACTGCTTTGTAACAGGCACTGCTGGAAATACATCACATAAAGTATTCATTATGACCCTTTTTTCTTCAGTGCTCAGACTGATCTTCTCTTTGAGGCACTGCTGAGATTGGAACCCAGGATCTAAAGGTTTACAAAACAGGCACTTTGACCAAGTAAGCCACAGTGCCTCTGGGAAGGTCTGTTTAAAAAATGTTAAATCTTCACTGTTTTGTGACTTCTGTGGTATGAACACAGGCTCTGTTCTCTCATTTTAACCTTCATTGTTTCATTTTGACAGCAATGACAATATTTTGTCTAAAAATATGTCACTTAAAGGTTCCAACCGAAAACTCTTTTTCTACCGATAAAGTTGACAGACTACTCTCCTCACTGAGGCACTGCTGGAATTTGAAGAAAAATCTTTAAAATGTATAATTCTTCCATGGCCTTAATCCGCAGAGATCCTAAATGAATTACTCCTGTGACTCTTAAACCAAAATTAAACAGAATGTCCTGTCAACTAAACCCAACAATCCTGCGGAAGAAAGTAGCATTCTAAATAAAGAAAAAAAGAAGCTTCACAGCAAATGTTTTCACGTGTTTTGAGTGCTCAATTTATTCAACTTGCAACACATATATTTATCAAATATTTAAAACCTGTTCACAAATGTAGTAAAGCAGCTGAATCTTGAGCTTACTTCAGCTTCTGTCCTTCCTTCCTACTGTGGCATTAATAATGTTTCACTTTACAGCTCATTGACACCAAAACCAGTTCAAACACTCTTAATAATGTTAAACAGTGACGCAGTGACACCAACACTAACGTTGACTCGCTCCACATGCTGTGACAAGCTGTGATGTTCTGCATGCACACATTCACCCTCTGAAAAATACTCAAACTGTATAAAATACTCAAATGAAAAACTGTACACCAGCACACAAACACATCACAACTGTCCGAGTGAGTGTGTGCCAGTCAGACAGACAGATCAAGGAGTGGCCTAAGGCACAACACACTGCAGGAAGTATGAACAAGCTTCCCCAAATAAACTTGTGTCAAAGTAAATTTAAATTCATCTGAAAAACATATATTTCTTCAAAAAGTCTTCCCGTTCTACATCATGTATTCAGTGTACCGAGGCTCTGTTCACACTGTAAACACATCAGATCTGATGCTGTAAGATCACAGGATGTGTTTACACTTCGTGATAAAAGTGAACCAGGCGGTTTCATTTTCACCTTTAATACAGCATCATTCAACGTACCTGAAACAAACAAAGACAGGATCTGATATGGATCATGCTTTTTGTTGCGGTTTGTTGAGCTGCAGTTCTTCTGACGGCCAACAGATGCTGTTAAAGACACTCTGCTCGTATTTAGGTGAAAGGGAAACCCACCCAATTTCTCTCTAGAAATACAAGGCAATAAAAAGTGAAGCTCCCAGGCAATATCACCTTTTACATCTGAGTGCAGACTTTGACTGTGGCAGGCTGAGAACAGCTGTCCAGGAGTTCAGTGTGATCGATCACAGACAGATATTGCCCTAAAGAGTTGGTCAAGACCAGAAACGGAGCTGAAAGAGAGTCATGATTGTACTTACATTCATCAGCTGGATACAAACAGCCTTTGCTGCCCCAGAAGTTACATTGTTTTAGACCTTGTGTGCACAAGATAAAAGAAATAAAATCTATAATCTTTTGGGACTTGAGGGCCTTCCTAGTATTCTGTAATAGTCTTTGAATAACAGTCTAAAGGCATGAGGTTTGAACGGAGCCATGAAGTGTCCTTGTAATGAAACATGCCACCGGGATAAACATTCAAGCTCTTACAGTTCAGGACAAAAACAAACATCAACACAATAAATATACAAAAGAAAGACTAAATCAACACTCACAATTCACCTCGTGATGCCAAACATCCAGAAGACAAACGAAACAACTGTTAATTGGATTAGCACCGAACACAGCAGTGATGATATATTAGCTTTTAAATAAATATCAAACTGACAGAGTAGTTTATTAATATGAAATTCAAGGTTATTTGTTGCAGAGTAACACCTACTGTACGTGAAGTCAGAGAGGGATTAGTAGTTACACTCCACCTCACATCATCAGACACCATCCACACTCTGCAGCAGCCAGGGCTTCACCTGGACAAACACATACACTGAAACACCGTGTCTTTCTGAATCACACACACTCTGTACAGGTCAACAATGGTGGTTCAAACTATATATTTGTGTCTCTTTGTAGTTATTTGGCGTCTCTATGTGGCTGTTTTGTGTCTCTATGAAGTGATTGTGTGTCTGTCCTTTAGTTGTTTTCTGTCCCTTCGTGGTCGTTTAGCAGCTATATGTGTCTTTATGCGTCTCTATGGAGTTGTTTTGTGCCTATTTGTGGTCATTTTGTGTCTGGGTACTCTCACAGTATCATTGTGCACTTTTCATATTCGACCGCACAGGTGAACCTGCTGGAATGAGGAAACACCTGGTCATGTTACATTCATTGCCAGTCTCACTTCTAACAGCTTTAGTGTTTTATCTGCTGAAGTTTGAGGGCGTTTTAGTTTCTATACAGGCTGTGATTTTAAATCGTAGTGAATGAACCAAACATTAATACAACATTTTTGTTAGTTTAGTTAAGTGGAAAAAAAAGAAGACCTAAAAAGATCTGAATATCAAAATAGGCACATTACTGAGTCAAGTCCAAGATATGATGAGAACAATATTCTGGAGACAAACTACAGTTTTGCAGTTCAAGCTTATGGAGTCTCCAGTGTGCCACTAGAACAATCATATAATTTCCCAGGATTTATGTGTTATAATCAAATTATAAATGTATACATTTAAAAAACAATTATAAAGAAATTCCTTATAAAATATCATTGTAAACATAACATTTTAAATCTAGCAACCAATATATTTATTTACTTATTTTGTCTATAAAAATGAAACTAACTAATTTTAAAATAATTTTAAAATCATTTAAAGTGAATTATTAAGATGTAGATTTACAATTATGTATTTGGTGCGTTTGTCCAAAACGACATGCAAATGAGGTGCAATCCGAGCTACAAATGATTACATTATCAACTTTATTATTATTCATATTTCATGTAATCATATTTTTTTGTATTATTAATTTAGTTCCATATATTTATTTTACATTTCACATTTATCAACTGATGAAAATATATAAAAGTTACTTCATTTGGCACACTCAAGACTCCAAATAAAGACTCATTCCTGAGCTGAACAACGGTCACATTGAGCACACAAGTCGTCTCTGGTAGAAAACATAAGAACATGAAAAGAACATAACAGGCAAACAGCAACAACAACATCAGGACTTGCTTTTGTTTCTGTTTTGAAGCGGGATCATCAGGCAGCGTCGTTTTAATCATTAATAATAATGCACAAAAAGAAAAACCAAAATGTATTTTTGCATAAAGAGCCTTTACGCACACATCTTGCAAAAGTTGTTGTCGTCGGCTCGGGTTCGTTCTTCATGGCCGGCGCCGTTGACCCCGGCGCCGTTGACCCCGGCTGCGGCCAGAGCGGCAGGTCTGCAGCCTTTTGGTCTACACGTTGATGGCGTGAGCGTGCTTCTTGCAGAGAGGTTTGTCTTTCTTTGAGTAGAAAGGCTGGCCCTCAAGGTTCACATGGCAAACCTGCAGGTACAACAAATATTGCAAAGTCGTGCAAATTCATTTCACAGCGCTACTTTCTGGACATCACACAACACTCAGTTGTTCTTCGGCAGAAAGATGTTGTGAATAAAGACTCTTGAGTGATGTCTCAAGAGTTTCTGGAAAAAGATGTTGCTGCTGAATTATGTAAATACAATTTTCCAAAGCTTTTGAGTGCCCTAAACTCAAAAGCTTGAAACGATGTTTGTTTCTGTTTCTTACCGCACAGACGAAGCAGGTGTCGTGCCAGGTGTGGCCCAGAGCCTCAATGAACTTATCACCCGCTTCAACAGGGAAGTCACAGCCATGACACTTAGTGCTGAAGAGTGAGATGTAATCTGACAAGAGAGAGAGAGAGACAGAGACCATGAAACACGACAATACAGTCAGTTCACAGTTCACAGCCCGACCCCGTGTGAACATCGTTGTACCTTTTTCGCAGTACGGTTCTCCGTCCTCCATGTGGAAGAGGCTGTTTCCGAAGGGTTTGCCGCAGGCCGCGCAAACAAAGCAGGTGGTGTGCCATGTCTGCCGCAGGGCGTGCATCACTTCCTGTAACACATATTACACAACGTGTCAGACGGGCTGAAGTGTGTGTGTGTGTGTGTGTGTGTGTGTGTGTATGTATTCCAGCGTCAGGTATACAGGTGGACAGGTAGGACAGGTGGACAGGTAGGACAGTGGAGCATCTCACCCCCATGATCTTGGTGTTGCAGCGGGCACAGGTCGGAGCGAAGAACTCCTCGTAGCAGTTCTCGCAGTAGACGTTGTTCTGCTCCTCCACGAAGCTGACGTCAGCCAGAGACATGTGGCAATAGTGACAGTTAAACTCCTCGGGGTGCCAGGACCGGCCGAGGGCCACCAGGAAGGGGCCCCTGGAAACACCAACAACAACAACAACAACAACAACAGGCTCTCAGGTCCAGTCAGTTTGAGGTGACATGTTTTTATGGTGTTCTGACTTTAAGCTTAATACTTAACAAGTCTCGTTGAGATCGAGACCTTGTTTTCAAGACAATTATTCATAATGATAAAAAAAGCCAGAAAACACAATCAAACAAAAACTGGTACAAACAATTCATAAAGTCATAAAAAGTTATTAAAAAACATCAGATAAAACATCTTTAAAAACACCAGAGGAATGAACACATATATCTTGAGGACAGTTCTTATTAATGGAAAAGTTTCACGGTGATTAGCATAATTACGATAATATACATATTCATTAACAAAACATATTTATCTGTATGATAAAGCATTCCAAACCAGAATACAGTGCAGCATAATATCATATATATATAATCAAAAATGGTGTAAATTACCTGATGATGCTGTTACAGGACCCACACAGAGGCGTGCGGCTGCTGGCGGCATACCTCTCCGCCCTCTGGGCCACACCCCTCGCCACAGGTGAGAATGGGGCGGGGCTTGGTGTGATGGGGGCGGGGCTAGGAGCTGCAGGTGCGGAGGAAGAGGGGTTGGGGATGTATGCTGGAGGAGGAGGGGCGGCCTGGGGAAGCGGCTGCATCTTCATGGTGGTTGTCATCTTACTGGGGTCGAACTTGCCGGCGAAGTTGGTGTCGGACACCCAGGGGGGTCGGTTAGAGGACGCGGGGCCACCTGGAGCCGGGGATTGGGCAGCAGGTGGAGGGCGGGGCTGAAGTGGAGCATGAGCAGGAGGTGGAGCTGAAGCTGGAGGAGAAGAAAACGTTTTGCGTAAAAGCTTCCGATCAAGTGAAATCACAACAATAACTGTTTTCCAGGTGTTCTCACCTGGTTGCGATGGGTAGATGCACGCGGTGCTGACCACCTTGGGAGAGGGGGAGCCAAGAGGGATCTGAATGGAGCTCTGCTGAGTGGGCGGGGCCTGTTGCGTGGGGGGCTGCTGGTACTGCTGTGGGATTTGCTGCTGGTACTGCTGCGGAATTGGCTGCTGATACTGCTGCGGAATTGGCTGCTGATACTGCTGCGGAATTTGCTGCTGATACTGCTGCGGGATTGGCTGCTGATACTGCTGCGGGATTGGCTGGTACTGCTGCGGAGGCGGGGCTTGTGGAGCCTGATGCATGGCAGGAGGTTGACCATATTGGCTAGAGAGGGATGACAGATTGTTGATTCATTATCAGGGTTTTGTGAACAGTCGGTTTTGAGCCTCCTGCAACTTTAAACTCATTGAAGAGATGAAGTTGTAGTTTAAACATCAGTCTAAATGTGCACCGCACTAAAGGCACTGATTTGTTAATTTGCAGGTCAAAAGTCGTCTCGGATACATAAAACTATTGTTGTTGTTATATTGAAATGCTGTTGTATGTAATCTAGTAATTTCTACTTCTCAACTTCATCATTTGACCTGCAAATCACCAAATCCGTGTTTACTGGGTTGTGTAAATCTTAGCTTTGTATACAGAGAATACATACACAAGACACTTAAAAGTTAGTGGACGTTTTAATAAAGAAAGCTGAGGAAAACCAGCCTGGAAGAAATGAGTGTCAGCATCTCCACAATTCAGATAAAGATGTAAGCGGGACCGTCATCTTTCAGAGCCAGTTAAACGAGATTCAGCATGTTATTCAGCTGATGAACGGATGAAGTTGTTACTCCACAGTTACATGGTCCTGGACTGAGCGATGCACCAACGCTGGCAGGGTTAGGAGTTCGATTCCCATCAGGGTCATCCATTTTAAAATAAAGGCCTCAGTCTGCTTCAAACGAAGTGCTTGTTGGATCTTCTAACAGTGTCTGAAAGTCTCTATTTGAAGGCGGAATCAGGTCGGACTCTTACTCCAACGTTACACAGAGAAGATTCATTTTTCATTCTTTAACTACTTCTATTATATCTATAATATATATTATAGTATATACTATATATAGAAATTATTTTTAACTGTTTAATCTACAGCAATGCATCATATTCTACTAGATCTTTTCAGCTTCATGATGATGCATTTTCCAGCTGATCCAAGAGACATTTGAAATAGTTTATTTATCTTAAAAAGTAGGAGCCAAGCAGAATCCAGTATTCACCCAGACCAAGGTATGAAGTAGCATAAAAGACTTCAGACGAGGTCGAACGACGTCATGCACGCTAGTTAACGTGAAGCGTACTGAGGCCTTAAGTCCACTCATGGTTCTGCAAAGGAGTTTTAGATGAAGAAGCCTCCGTTTGACGGCAGATGTTGTGTTACGTAGCGGAGGACAAGAGGCAGCATGAAGGGAGATAAAGAGCAGCATGTGGACTGGAGAGCCGGATCCCTGCAGGTGTCGGTACCTGGACACTGCAGCTCTGTGCTGGAGGCCGTAACCAGCGGCAGACTGTCGCTTCGGGCTGCAGGTGTAGAGACAACAACAGCAGTGGTCACCATGATGATCTGCACCTCCACCAGGGTCCCGCCTACTGCTGCCGATGCTTCGGTGGGCTGTTTTCTAACCACAGCTGCCTTTTTAAGATCGTGTTTGTTATGCTTCTCAGCCTCTACGTAACATGTTCTCACATTTATCTGCTGTCCCAAAAACAGCAACAACAAAACAAAGCACCTGAGATACAACAGCAAAGTATCGTCAGCACCTTCAAAGAGCCGACAGACAAGGACATGAAAACACTTCGACCCCTTTCAGATGACATCCTGTGAGTCCAAGATGTCCCACCAGCACTTGAACGCAACACACCTGTCTCGCCACAAACTCAAAATCCTCCAGTTAACGGGTTAAAACACATCATCATATTACTGACATACTGTCAGTAGAGATTTGCTTATGAATCCAAACAGAGGGTCAATATAGTATCTCTGCAGTAAAATCAAGAGGAACAACATTTATTAGTTAAACGCAAGAATAGTTAAGACATTACTGTCGTGAAGAGACAGTGAAGCTTTCTTTTAAATGTTTCAGGTCAACACAAATCAATCATGCGTCCATTTACCTGCAAAATAAAGTCAGCAGAAAACAGGCAAATATCCTAAACAACTGTTTTAAAAGATACTCAAAGTCTGGTGTTGTTTTCTCATGTGTGGACTCAAACCAACAACACGCTCGTCGGTCTCTCAGTGCTTTCTGGCTTCCTGTCTGAGCTCCGAGATAAACACACAATCCTTGTTGGTTTAAAACGTTGGTGTGAGTGTGCACATACGAACGCGATACGAAGCCCAACGCTGATTGGTTACCTGTGAGGGGCGGGGTCAGGAGAAGCTGGGTTCAGAGGCTGCGGAGAGGCGGGGGCGGAGTCGGCAGAAGCTGGAGCATGCTCAGTAGGGCTGAAGCACAGGAAGCGTTAGGAGCAACAGTGAGAGCTGGAATCATGATATATGATATATTTACAGTATATATATATATATATATATATATATATATATATATATATTTACACATGCAGTCGTTACAACCCTGCTTGCACATACTATTTAGATCAGATGAGTTAAAGCATGAAAAGAGAAAAATATAGAAGATTGTTATTGGGTCATGCATAAATCAAAAAGCTTGATATTGGTCAGGTTAAACATGTGATCAAATTAAATTAGCTGGTAACATTGTTTTTTAATTTTCTATATGATCTGTATATAGGTGCGTATCGGGGGGGGGGGGGGCGACTTCAGTACTTCTAAAATTGATGAAGACAAACACATTTCTTTGTGTTTCATCTTTCTGTGAGTCACGTCTGAGCTGCTCCCCTTCAGGATGACTCTTTACTGATAACAGCTTGACCTGCGCTGCTTCTGATTCACGTTGAGTCACTGCACGGCGAACACAGACTGACGGGAGGAGGAGGAGGAGGAGGGTGGTGGTGGTGGTGGTGGTGGGGGCAGCAGGGATCGATGGTGCATGATGGAGGGATGATTAAATCAGTGTGCGGAGCAGAGAGAGCTCCATCCATCACTCCGTCCACTCAGGAGGCTGAGCAGACCTCCACGCTCTGATGTACGGCGTCTGACTCTCCGTCAGCTCGGCTGCTACGTCACAAACACTTTGACAACAGCAGCAGCTAAAACACAAGGACAACAAACGGAGAGAGCGACAGCAGGCATGGACCACAATCCAGAGACCACACCTCGACATTACTACTGATGATCAGCAGGCCAGGGTTAACCGCTTCTCTCTATTTTAAAACTGAAATGAAGGAAGTGGGAACAAAGACGTACAACCAATCGCTTACTACGAATCTGCCGACATAACAAATCTGCAACCAGCTGATTCGTTAACATCGACTCCAGACTCGAGCTTATTAAAAACTTATGTAAAACATTTCCTACTGGTGGTGTAAGAATAGGACAATAAAGATTTCATTAAGATGGATTAATTTAATCACAATTAAGACGTCTACATGTCAACCTATCACAACAGTGATCAGAGCTTATTACTTATAGCCTTCAGGGCTGGTAGAAGTATTCAGATGTTTTACTTCAGTGGTGGTAGAAGTATTCAGATGTTTTACTTCAGTGGTGGTAGAAGTATTCAGATGTTTTACTTTAGTGGTGGTAGAAGTATTCAGATGTTTTACTTCAGTGGTGGTAGAAGTATTCAGATGTTTTACTTCAGTGGTGGTAGAAGTATTCAGATGTTTTACTTCAGGGCTGGTAGAAGTATTCAGATGTTTTACTTCAGTGGTGGTAGAAGTATTCAGATGTTTTACTTCAGTGGTGGTAGAAGTATTCAGATGTTTTACTTTAGTGGTGGTAGAAGTATTCAGATGTTTTACTTCAGGGCTGGTAGAAGTATTCAGATGTTTTACTTCAGTGGTGGTAGAAGTATTCAGATGTTTTACTTCAGTGGTGGTAGAAGTATTCAGATGTTTTACTTCAGTGGTGGTAGAAGTATTCAGATGTTTTACTTCAGTGGTGGTAGAAGTATTCAGATGTTTTACTTCAGGGCTGGTAGAAGTATTCAGATGTTTTACTTCAGTGGTGGTAGAAGTATTCAGATGTTTTACTTCAGTGGTGGTAGAAGTATTCAGATGTTTTACTTCAGTGGTGGTAGAAGTATTCAGTTGTTTTACTTCAGTGGTGGTAGAAGTATTCAGATGTTTTACTTCAGTGGTGGTAGAAGTATTCAGATGTTTTACTTCAGTGGTGGTAGAAGTATTCAGATGTTTTACTTCAGTGGTGGTAGAAGTATTCAGATGTTTTACTTTAGTGGTGGTAGAAGTATTCAGATGTTTTACTTCAGTGGTGGTAGAAGTATTCAGATGTTTTACTTCAGTGGTGGTAGAAGTATTCAGATGTTTTACTTCAGTGGTGGTAGAAGTATTCAGATGTTTTACTTCAGTGGTGGTAGAAGTATTCAGTTGTTTTACTTCAGTGGTGGTAGAAGTATTCAGATGTTTTACTTCAGGGCTGGTAGAAGTATTCAGATGTTTTACTTCAGTGGTGGTAGAAGTATTCAGATGTTTTACTTCAGTGGTGGTAGAAGTATTCAGATGTTTTACTTCAGTGGTGGTAGAAGTATTCAGATGTTTTACTTCAGTGGTGGTAGAAGTATTCAGATGTTTTACTTCAGTGGTGGTAGAAGTATTCAGTTGTTTTACTTCAGTGGTGGTAGAAGTATTCAGATGTTTTACTTCAGTGGTGGTAGAAGTATTCAGATGTTTTACTTCAGTGGTGGTAGAAGTATTCAGATGTTTTACTTCAGTGGTGGTAGAAGTATTCAGATGTTTTACTTTAGTGGTGGTAGAAGTATTCAGATGTTTTACTTCAGTGGTGGTAGAAGTATTCAGATGTTTTACTTCAGTGGTGGTAGAAGTATTCAGATGTTTTACTTCAGGGCTGGTAGAAGTATTCAGATGTTTTACTTCAGTGGTGGTAGAAGTATTCAGATGTTTTACTTCAGTGGTGGTAGAAGTATTCAGATGTTTTACTTTAGTGGTGGTAGAAGTATTCAGATGTTTTACTTCAGGGCTGGTAGAAGTATTCAGATGTTTTACTTCAGTGGTGGTAGAAGTATTCAGATGTTTTACTTCAGTGGTGGTAGAAGTATTCAGATGTTTTACTTCAGTGGTGGTAGAAGTATTCAGATGTTTTACTTCAGTGGTGGTAGAAGTATTCAGATGTTTTACTTCAGGGCTGGTAGAAGTATTCAGATGTTTTACTTCAGTGGTGGTAGAAGTATTCAGATGTTTTACTTCAGTGGTGGTAGAAGTATTCAGATGTTTTACTTCAGTGGTGGTAGAAGTATTCAGTTGTTTTACTTCAGTGGTGGTAGAAGTATTCAGATGTTTTACTTCAGTGGTGGTAGAAGTATTCAGATGTTTTACTTCAGTGGTGGTAGAAGTATTCAGATGTTTTACTTCAGTGGTGGTAGAAGTATTCAGATGTTTTACTTTAGTGGTGGTAGAAGTATTCAGATGTTTTACTTCAGTGGTGGTAGAAGTATTCAGATGTTTTACTTCAGTGGTGGTAGAAGTATTCAGATGTTTTACTTCAGTGGTGGTAGAAGTATTCAGATGTTTTACTTCAGTGGTGGTAGAAGTATTCAGATGTTTTACTTCAGGGCTGGTAGAAGTATTCAGATGTTTTACTTCAGTGGTGGTAGAAGTATTCAGATGTTTTACTTCAGTGGTGGTAGAAGTATTCAGATGTTTTACTTCAGTGGTGGTAGAAGTATTCAGATGTTTTACTTCAGTGGTGGTAGAAGTATTCAGATGTTTTACTTCAGTGGTGGTAGAAGTATTCAGTTGTTTTACTTCAGTGGTGGTAGAAGTATTCAGATGTTTTACTTCAGTGGTGGTAGAAGTATTCAGATGTTTTACTTCAGTGGTGGTAGAAGTATTCAGATGTTTTACTTCAGTGGTGGTAGAAGTATTCAGATGTTTTACTTTAGTGGTGGTAGAAGTATTCAGATGTTTTACTTCAGTGGTGGTAGAAGTATTCAGATGTTTTACTTCAGTGGTGGTAGAAGTATTCAGATGTTTTACTTCAGTGGTGGTAGAAGTATTCAGATGTTTTACTTCAGGGGTGGTAGAAGTATTCAGATGTTTTACTTTAGTGGTGGTAGAAGTATTCAGATGTTTTACTTCAGTGGTGGTAGAAGTATTCAGATGTTTTACTTCAGTGGTGGTAGAAGTATTCAGATGTTTTACTTTAGTGGTGGTAGAAGTATTCAGATGTTTTACTTCAGTGGTGGTAGAAGTATTCAGATGTTTTACTTCAGTGGTGGTAGAAGTATTCAGTTGTTTTACTTCAGTGGTGGTAGAAGTATTCAGATGTTTTACTTCAGTAAAAGCCAAAAATGCTCTTTTACAAACTGAAATTCAAAATGTTACTAAAGTGAAAGTAATTAAGTATTAGCATCCAAAAGTACTTACAAATATGTAAGTACTAATTGTAATGCAACTGTATCACATATTATATTATGATTATTACAGTAATTATAATTATGATTCTGATCATTATTATTTTTATGAACAACAAACACTTGAATTAAGTTAATATTTAGTCGTTCAACTGAACTCATTATAGGTTTTAAGTAACTAAGCCGGTATAAAGTACTATGCTTTGGGGGGTAGAAGTATAAAGTAGCAGAAAAACGTTACTTTGGTAAATGTACTGTCCACCGCTGCTGTATTTCAAAATAAGAGTCTAAAAGCAGGTCAAGATGAGTTTACCCGAACGTTCAGGATCATTTTCAGACAGAAGTGACCTTTAGGGGCAGTGAGAAGAGGTGAGGGGCGGGGCGAGGTGTTCGGGGGCGGGGCAGAGTGTACAGGTGAGTAGCCAGTGGGAGGGGGGGGGGGGGGGGGGTCAGCAGCTGTTTAATGGAGCTCTGCTGCCTACCTGCTCCTCCTCAGAGCCTCCTCCTCCTCCTCCTCCCCTGGTACTGTAACAGACAAAACACAGCGGAGAGCAGACGTCAGTGAGCATCCTCATGACACACCAGTGACTCTACGCTAATAGAAGCACAAATTAAAAAGAATAAGACAAATGAAAATGTTCAAACAGTATTCTCTGCAACAGGAGACTTACAGGACTCAGTGCCGGTCATGTGGGCCAGGACCCGGAAGGACTTGGACTGCATGTTGACTGCACCGCTGCGACGGCCCCATTCGCCCAGGTCCTGGTCCTTCTCTGCGCTCTGGACGGCCTGATAGACCGGGGAGTCGCTGTCTACAAGACCATCTTTAACTGGGAGAGGACTGCAACCCCCCCGACATCAAACCAAGTCAAACTCTGAAGCCTGAGTGGACTTTAAGGAGGGCGTTTGTGTTTTGGGTGGATGGAGGGTAATCTTTTCACTAGAACCTGGAAAACGCTTTTACGATTTAAATAAGTGTTGACGGTGCGTGAGACGACGAAAGACAAAGAAAAGGAGCTGGTAGTGATTTGATCATGCATGAAAATGAAAATAAAGATGCAGGCAAATGGAGAGGAAGAGTAAAATATGAGAAATGAAACATGTTGTCATGAGTTTCAGGATTAGATACAGAATGACCAGATGAAACCCACTAGAAGAAGGAGAAGAGGGTTCAGAACATTCAGTTTGTGAGCAGTTCAGCTTCAGTCTGCTTCATGTCTCTTTAGTTTGGTTTTGTACTTTCTCAGTAAACAACAGTTCGATGACTGGAGGAGGACGAGCGTAACGCACACCAGTGTAATTGGTTTTCCTGGTGAAGCTTGGGTTCATTCAGACCAACACTTCAATTAAAGCCGGCTGTGAAAGAGTGAATGAAGAACGCATGGAGACGTCCAGAGCAATTACAACGTCTTTGTTCTCTCAGGGCGGAGAGAGAGAGAGCAAGAGAGAGAGAGAGAGAAACAGAAACAGAGAGAGAGAGAGACGGAGACAGAGACAGAGAGAGAGAATGAGAGACAGAGAGAGACAGAGAGAGAGAGAGAGAGAGAGACAGAGAGAGAGAGACGGAGACAGAGACAGAGAGAGACAGAGAGAGAGAATGACAGACAAAGAGAGACAGAGAGAGAGAGAGAGAGAGACAGACAGAGAGAGACAGAGAGAGAGAGACGGAGACAGAGACAGAGAGAGAGAGACAGAGAGAGACAGAGAGAGAGAGAGAGACAGAGAGAGACAGAGAGAGAGAGACGGAGACAGAGACAGAGAGAGAGAATGAGAGAGACAGAGAGTGAACTGATTGGTCATGTGAGAAGAGGAAGACGAACACACAGCAGTATTTTTCCCATAATTGCCACGACAACAACAACAACAACAACAACAACAACAACAACAACAACAACAGATGGATCTCTGTAAAGCTTTAGAGCAAAACACTCAATGAGCTGTTTTCATGTTTCCAGCACGCCGCCCTGCAGCCACAGATGTAATGTGAAGGTAAGTCTAGAAGATGTCCGTGTCATAGAGGTGATGTCTGAGGTTATGAATCACATTTGATGTCATAACCCTGTATCTGAATGAGATGAGACATGAGCAGAAGCACTGCAGCATCAGCTCTGAACGCTCCACGAAGAACCTGCTTCAAAGCCTCCAACGATCACATGACCCTGAACACTGCAGCCACATCTGTACAATCGCTGCTTCCTTCTTCCTAACCCTCAGAAATCATCGAGACCAACAAGGCTAACAAGGAGGAGGAAGAGGAAGAGGAAGAGGAGGAGAGGACTGGGGAAGGACAGGAGAGTGTTTGGAATTAATTAACTACTTTAATATCCATCATCTTCAAAGAAAGAAGACATAGACAGACAGACGGAGAACAGCTGTGATGAAGAGGAGGGAATACAAGAAGAGGAAGAGAGTCAACCCTGAAGTGAAGTTAACATATACTAAATATATATATATATATATATATATATATATATATACACACTACACTACACAAAGTACTTTCTTTAAAGTGTTTAGCAAAATACTTCAGTATTTGGCAATTATTTCCAGAATAATTGGCCGCATATAAATGTCCTTTTGAAGAGGAAGAAGAGAAAGTGGGAGAAGGTGGAAGCATCAGAAGAAGGAAGAGGAGGCAAAGAAAGAAGGATGGATCTTTGGTGAGGAAGAGGAGTACATGGAGTGATGGAGAGGAGCAAGAGTAAGAACAAACAGAACAGAAGAGAACAACAAGGACGAACGGTGGCGGAGGAGGATGACGAGGAAGAGGAGGTGTTCTTACCCGCCGTCGTGCCCCTTCCCCTGCGTCTGCCCTGCGATCACGTCCATGATGGCGTCCTGCGAGTACATGCTGATGGGCGTGTTGTACTGGGCGTGGATGATGGTGGCCTTGCCGCCGGGGCCCTTTACCTCGATGGGCCTTTGGGCGGGGAGGGCGGCGGGGTTGAAGCCGGCGCTGTTGTTGGCAGGAAGGGGGGGGGGGGGGGGGGGGGGGGGGTCGACGGTGAGAGGGAGGAGAGGACGAAGGAGGACGGAGAGGTGGAGGGAAAGGTAGAGGGGAAGTGTGTGAGGGAAGACGGAGTGTTAAGAAGAAGAAGAAGAAGAAACATCCAGCCATGCTCACAGCAAACAGCAGCAGAAGTCTGCTCTCGTTCCTCAGGAACAGCTCATAGAGCATCACTCAACTGAACGAAGCTTCATCTTCAACCTTTACTGTTTGAGTAGAAACACACTTTCTCTCATCCAACCCTTTAATCTGTTGTGGTCATCCTTCGCATGAATCAAGACTTCTGCATGTTCAAACTGCTCAGCGAGAGCCTCAGATAAAATGCGTCAAACTGTGACCTTTGTATAAATGCCAAAGAGACGTCACATTTCTTTAAACACACGACTGTCTGAGGAGGATGCATGCAGAGCCGATCAGCACACCACAAACACCAGAGGGACGTCACAACACTCGCACAAACCCAGACGGAGACTCTGGCAGCTAGCTGACGCACGGCTAATGAATCAGCTGGAGACTCCTTTGTCTCTTTATTTTAAAGAAGCCATCACCAACAACAACAACAACAACAACGTCTCAGCCTGAAACACACAGACAACCATGATGATGCGCAGACAGCAGAAATCTGTCGGTTCATGTTTACCAGGTGGGTTTAAGACGCACTGCGGAGTCAATCAAACGCACCTGGTTGTGACTGAGTGGCTCGTAAACTCCACCCGCCCGGTGCTCCCTGCAGGTCAAACCAAACTCTAAACAGCACTTGGAGGTGTAACTTGTAGTAACTGGGATTTGAGAGAGAAAATGAAGGACCCATGGACCCCAACCAACATTCTTCAGCTTCCATTTTAGGGGATTTTGCGAGGCACCGTGAAGTGCGAGGAGGAGTCTGGAACCTCCTCCTCATATCTGTCAGACATCAGACGACGTTTTTACCGTCTAGAAAGCGACAGGCTGACCTTCACAGACACTGAACATGGTGACGGTTCAGCTGGGTGGAGATGTGACAGCAAGCCTGTCTTTAAGCTCTTCTCTCAGCTCTCTTTTTTCATTCTTTTATTCTGAAAACTTGACCCGATGTTTCCCGACGCTGACTCAGTTTACAGCATTAAAGCAGTCGAGGGTAATGTTCTATAAGGGGCAGGGAAACCGCTGGGGCTGATGGGAAACGTGTTAAAAACAGAGGCAACCAACTATCCCCACCGCGGTTTTTATTTGCGTAACTTTACCCAGTCGTCTATTTTGGGACATTGATGTAGTGATGATTAAAAAAGGCCTCAGGCAGCACTTCATCCCAACAGGGAACACAAAGACACCCACAGATCCAAACCATGCCTTACAAGGACCAAGCGACACAAGATGCACTCGGCAGGAGAGGATACTAACTTGGGAGCAGCTGGGGAGAAAATCTTGTTCGACCGACATCGAAGGGGCAGAAGAAAGAGAAGATGAAGTGATTAGAAAACAGGTTCACACGTTGGATTCGTGAGCAGGACAACTTCCGCTACGGAGAGGACAGAAATAAAAAGGTCAGAGGTGAACCCAACGTCCTCGCACTGTGAGTGAAGAGAGGTTCTTCATTCAGGAGGAGACATCTTCTCCACGTGACTTTCACAGCAGAGACAGGAACAATGGCAGAAGAAGAACAGCCGGTCTTCTCCCTATCATAAGCCATAACACATATCTGTTTTTCGTTTGGATGCACACGTTTACTGATGTATTGACGTGTATATGGAATAAACTGTTCATACCAGAATGCTTTGAAAAGGGTCACAGGGTCAGAGATGAGAGTGACCTTAAGGCCCGTCCAGCGCAACACTTCTAACGTTCTGCTGATCACTGATGTGGGGTTGAAGGAAGCTTGAAGATGAGGTTTTCAGCTCCACATACTGCAGCGACACGTCGCTTCTTTTGTGGTATGAATAGCAAAAAGAAGAAGTGGACTTCTGTGCACCCTCAGATGAAAGGAGCCAGACTTGTTCCTACCGGCTTCTTGAATTTGCATTTTTAGGAGTGTAAAATATACTTGATGTATTTATACCTTTGCATGGATGGATAAACAGGCTGATTGTACTTTCACTGTGTAGGATTTGGCGTCATCTAGCAGTGCGGTTGAAGATGCTCCTGTGCCCCAAAAGAGCGTCGGAAAACTACGACGGCCGACACGAAAAAGGTGACAGACGACCCGGTCCAGAGCCGGTGTTTGTCGGTTCTGTGCCGCTGCGGAGACATGGTGGCCGCCTCTCGTTTTAAGATGACGAAAGCACAACGATTCTCATTGTCAGGTGAAAATACACGACAGGAAGCATACACTACTTCTTTAAAGGGACGGTTTGACATTTTAGGAAAATGTGTACGCTATTCAGTTCTCATTTCCAGGAGACGTCTGTGTTTAGGAAGATACGAAGTAAGCCAAGAGAGAGAGTGTGTGTGTGTGTGTGTGTGTGTGTGTGTGTGTGTGTGTGTGTCTAGAAGGTTCCCTGACCTTTAACAGCAGCCAGAGACACAAACAGGTGTTTGGCCACTGCAGTGACACTGTAACCGTATCACACTGTGAACTGAGGAAACACCAAAGGCATGCTGGGTAACAGTGTGTGTGTGTGTGTGTGTGTGTGTGTGTGTGTGTGTGGCTGTGATTACGCATAGTTATGGTAACAGTCACACACTTCCCCTCACTGCTCTGTGATATTCCAATGTAGAAACAGTTACAATTAAAAGTACAAAAGTTTTTGCATAAAAATGCACTTGAAGTACCAAAAGTAAAAGTACTTATTATGCAGAACTAATATATTATTATTAGATTATAATTGTTGCTGCAAATATGTGTTTATTACTTTAATGTAAAGGTTAATTTTCTGTACTTTAAATACTGCTGGTTAGGGTAATCTATCAGTTGCTTATATTTTGCACATTTTGTTATTGCTAATACTGCTGTGAGTCTTCTTCTTCTTCATGTTTCTCAGCACACTTCATGGATCGTTCATCGTTGTATTCAGGTGCAGCCCGTGTTTCCATTTTTGGGAGACTTTACGACACTGAATGTCCCGATGAGTCCACTTTTCTCCTCCTTCTCTGGGTTAAAGGTCAGCAGAGCAGAGGTTTTAGAGGAGTCAGTCATTAATCTCTAGTCAGTGTGGAGTCTTTCTCCTACAAGGTCTCAGGTGGGACATGTTGGTCCACATGGCGGGATGAGGCTGCTAAAAGGTAGCAGAGATCTCAGAGGCGGAGCTGCTGCTTCAGGTTCAGAGGAAACCAAAGAGCGTCTAAGAAACGTCGCTGATGTCAGCGTCTGTTCTCGTTTCTCATCATGCTGGAGAGGTTCAATGTGTTCAAACATCTGCATCCACGTCGTGCAGAGCTGGAGTCAGGGCGTGGTTAGCCTAGCTTAGCATTCAGACGAATTAGGGGGAAAACAGCCAGCGTGTCTCCGTTAATAAAAGGCCGTTTTACACCTGTCCAAACCAAGGTTGACGTTTTTGATTACGTTGTTCAGATTTGATCCGGTTAATTTCGGTTTCACGTTGCAATGACGCGAGAACATCTAAAGAACTCTCCATGACATGCTGCGTATAGGTCCTGTCATCATTGACATTGATTGGTTCACAGACAGACTCTTCCTCTCTCTCTCTCTCTCTCTCTCTCTCTCTCTCTCTCCTTCGTCTTTTCCAACTGACTCTTCATCAAAGTGGTCAGATCATACGTCAGTATATCTGTCATCTGGTCTTCTCCTCTCTCCATTTGCTAACAGCCTACCCCAACTTCCTGTAATTGGTCTGAACAGTCCAAAGAAACAGTTTGATCTGGAAAGAGGCCGCCTCTGTTCCTCAGGCCGAGGTCCGGCTCTTTGGTGCTTTAGGGAGCAACAAATCTGAATCTGACATGAATCAACTCAGAAGAGCTTATAGGATATAAATTAAATAGAATTAGCCTGAAAAACGTGGTTCTTTAGCTCCTCATTCCCTCCTCCAGCAGCAGCTCTTCCTCCGAGAACAAACTCCCGCCATGTTTATTCCTCCTCTTCGTCTCTACGTACCCAGAAGGCCGACCCGCCCGACCGGCCGCCATCTCCCTCAGAGTCTCCTCTGAGTACAGGCCGAGCGGTGAGTTATACTGCTTCCTCTTAGCGGGGCTGACCGCCGCCGACCTCCTCCCGGGAGAGTCTGCCTCCGCAGGCCCGGAGGAGGCGCTGCAGGCCGACAGGCGGCCGTTGAGCTGCGCTGACTGAGGCTTCGGGTGGAGCAGGAGGTGGGAGGAGACGGGGCGGGGCGGGGGAGGGAGCAGAGAATGTCGGGCAACAACTATCAATATCTGAGCAATGTTTTCTAGAGACAAATTATACTGTAAATGCTGTAAAAATGTCTTATTGTAGGAACCGTAGAGTAAAACTGTTTCCAGTAGAACAGAGTGTGTGTTGTGTTTTAGGTGAATTTGTCTGATGGCATGTTCTTCTTCCTGCAGCCACCAGGAGGTGACACCTCATTACGTTGAACTAGTGTGACTGAAAGTGAGATTATGGAGTGAACCGTCCTGATTCAGATGCTTACGAGGAGAAAACAAAGAATCAATACATGTGCTGACAAAACTCCATATGTGACTGACTAACATTGTGTGCCGCAACATTGTGATCAATACCAGGTAGCAGCTGTTCAGTTTCACCGCAGTATCCAGGGCGCATCGGGCACAACAGGCATCTACTGTACAGCTGTGTGCAGCGGCAGAAATGCATTATGGGTAAAGTCACCTGTTGGTGTGGGATCATGGGGATAGAGGCGTCGATTCTCGGTGTCTGCATCGGAGCGGGACGCTTGGCCCTGAGAGAGGAAAAAGAAAAACGCAGTTGATGATCAGTGAGATGACTTTTGATTATCTTTGTCATAAACATTGATATCCAGACAACCAGGGAGTTCCTGATTTAACCGTTTACTAACTAGAGCATACAATTGTTTACAAGAGCACAATATTTTTCATTCATTTTGCTCTCAAAGTTCACCAGATTGACTTTAAAATTGACCTTTTCTTCGGAAGGAGGCGCCAAAGTCAACCCACCGCAGTCCCACAAACTCTCGTGGGACACACTGGGTTAAGCCATTGGGAACAACCCCCCCCCCCCCCCCCCCCCCCCCCCCCCCCCACAATCATCCCAAACATGACATTTTTAAACACTTAAATCGTGAGTCCAGATTCCCACCAGTCACCCAAAAAAAAGCTCTTAAACCATCAACAAAAGTGTTCAGACGTGAGCTCTAAACACCAGTGTTACAGAAGTGATACGATGGAAGCCAACAGGCACAAACAAACAAACAATGTCTGTTGTTATGGTGATGTCATTGTGATGCAGCTCAAAGTCAAAATACGAACCCGTCTGAAGGTTCGTTAAGAAATGACACTGTTGTTAACGAGATAGTAGCTCTGAGCGGTTCATAAATAATTAACCAAAAACAATATGTGTGCTCTCTTTCAGTACATTCTCCCTGGAAGTAGTTCAATTTTCATAACAGCTGCTCCAAATTTTACAGCTATGAAATAATCAAATTTCACGTCGCAAGATGGAAAACAATAAAGGAAATCGTTGATCGCTCGAGAACCATCCTCTCCCGTGTACGAACCGCACAAACTCAGAGGACTGCGCTGTGTGAATGTAAAGTCAGGGCGCATTAAGAGATCAGTTTGCAGGCATTTCATTCTATCCTTCAGTATGCGGGTCGCTGTGATGGAAACGTTCTGGTTACTGATCAACAGAAGGACGCTTAGAGAACGTAGTGTCAACGTCTGTCATTCACCTACAGAACGAAGGCAGCGGTAGAAAAGCCTTCAGGGACAAAGGTCTGGACCAGCTGGTAGAACTCAAGGACGAGGACGGATGTTTGCTATAAGGTGTTTGATATATACCAAAGAACACACACGCTCCAAATGGGTCTGACTAAGAGGGCATTCTTAAACAACCAAAAAGATGTACTTCTCATGTTTATGAAAGCTTTGGTTTAAAGTTAAAGATAGAAGAAGATATCTGGGCTTCAGTTATGGAAAAACGTACAACTCTGCACTGAAATACTTTATCAACAAACCAGACAATGAAAGATTCAAAAGATCAACCTAAACACAACACATTTTGTGTTTGTTAAGTAAAGAAAAGGAAGCGTTTCAAATCGTTATTTTAGCTTATGACGGATTTTCTCAACACATAAAGGAACACTTCATCCTTCAGTTCATCACACGCAGCAAATGCTCATATCCCTCAAGGTGAGAGAAGTGAGAACGTAATAGACGACGTGTCTTCTTGTTTATTTTAGACGACTTGCTGCAATGAGTCCAGAAACGACTGACAATAACAGATTCATAACCGTCCTTTTGTGTTGCTTGGAAGAAATAAAACCCACCCAGTGACCCTGAATTGAAAATGGATTGTATTTTATGTTATTCTGTGCATTGTGTGTTTTCTGTGTCACACATGTCATCAGAGGAGGGAGTGAGAAGGGTTCAAAGCTTCACCTCTATTTCCTGACCCGTGTGTCCTGCAGTCCCCCACAGACCTCGATGTCCACTTTACACTTAAAACATGAGAAAATGAGGAGGAAAGGCTCCTCATCCTCAGCCCAACGTCGTGCCTTCATCACCCAGAGGGTTTGCAGTTATGAAACTCTGCTGTGGACCAACATTCATTTCCTCACCGAGCTTATCAGATCTCTTCTGTAAGACACCTTCAGGTTACCAGAAGGATGGTTTCACTCTGTGTTGGTCTTGAGTGACACCAAAACGTCCTGATGTTCAATATCTGCAGCAGCCATCTTTTCCCTTTGTTTACCCTGAAGCATGTAAGATGCCCAGCAACCTCAGAACTCTCTCTCTATAATCCTGCTTTATTAGTACAATATCAGACCAGTAGTGGAATGTAACCAAGTATATACATTTAGGTAATGTATTTAGGTACACATTTGAGGTACTTGTACATTACTTCACTGCATTTATCAATGACAGCTTCAGTTATTTTACAAATTAAGATTTTTATGCACAAAGCATATGCAGAGTTTATAAAATATGATGTTTTGTTATAAATTAAACCCCCAAACAGTTTAAGCACAGCTGAAACAATGTCACATGTTCCTGATTATTCTTTTACAGAAGTAATATTTTAATTTGTTACAGTGTGGTATGAGTATGGTATTCAGTTGATCAAAACGTTGTTTTAAAAAGGCCACACTGGATCGTCTGGAACTGTTTTTTAAGAACTGGTTCACCTCTTATCTTTCTTTGTTTCAACAAATGATCAATAATCATATCTCCAATTGTTTTTGGGGTTCCTCAAGGCGCAATTTTAGGACCACTACTTTTAAATCGTTAAATGATTCCTTGGTGGTTTCATCAGGAGACTCAGCATCTCTTTCTATGCTGATGACACAGAGGTTTAACTAATCTAATTAGCTTATTTAATGAAAAGTACATTTGTTTGGAAATACAGGAGAAGAATATCAAGTATTAAAAACTACTTCTCGTTGAGTCGATGAAGTAACAGGAACTGTTTCTTGCACAGAGAAGAAAAGAAGAACAGTTACGTTTCGCCATTAGTTTCTGCCCTTACTTGGTCATGGTGAGCGCCAGGTTGTAGTTTGCCATCTTGATCTTGTTCTGGGCCTCCAGGTGAGTCATCCCGTCGGTGCCGACGCCGTCTATGGCAACGATGACATCGCCCTGGACCAGGTTACCCTGCGCCGCTTTGCTGCCCGGAGTGATCTGTCCAAACACAAAAACAGAGACCGTGAGACCTCAACGTCTGCTCTGAGACTCTTTAATCGGACACATGATGGGATGAACAAACCTGCAAATCAAGTCCACTCTGCTTTATGAAATAAAGAACAAACAAGTTCAATAGAAGAGTAAACATGTCCTGTCTTTACGTCATCATTTAGAGATATGCTGAGGGAGGTTCAAGTTACACCACAGGTCAGCGCACACTTCCATCACATAATCAGGAGAAGCTGGATGGAAAAAGGTTCCCTGTTTCACGTGAAACAATCAATCAAATGGGACCAGAATTAATCAATGAGTTAAGGATTAATATGTCTGCATGCTTAAGTCCCCT
>NW_027176861.1:1038378-1053378 GCF_023349555.1 Cebidichthys violaceus
TTGTGTGTCGTTTCGTGCCCGTCTGATTACGTTTTCCAGACGAAATGTTAATAGTCACTTCAGAAAGAGGATCTGGCCCAGCTGGGGTCCCCCCTGAACCCTCTGGGCCCCTGTTGCCTCTGGGCACTGTACCCTGTGTGCCCACTCAGTAATCAGTCCACGCCTGCAGACCCTGAAAACAAGCATAATCTGTCTTTCTGTAACAGAACTGGATCAAACTTGGGGGTTTCCTGATGCGAAAACCGTTTGGGATCCCTGATCAGTAACAGGATGCGATGGGATCAAGAGCTCACGGAGCGCTGAGGCAGCTCCATGTGTACAGCAGGAGTCTAGTTAACTGACAACTCGGCTTTCACACTGACTGTAAAACCGTATTTAAGCGGCTACAGAGCGACGCCCAACTGAACACAGAGAATTCAAGTTGCACTATAAGAGCGGGATCTTTTAAAATCAAATTAATGAGTTGTTGGACGGTTGAATTCAAAATAAGTTCATGTCTCTAAGAAATATTCTTGTATTTAATCTATTATTCAACTAATTATTTGATATTTATTTGTATCGGCTACAAAATAAAGCGGAGAGATGCAGCTCTACAGACAATAAATAATAACAAGACCCAGACTATCTACATAACACTGAACAATGCGCTCACATTAACCCTGATTCTCTGGACTGAAACACGAGATACAGGAGCTCTAATATACTTTAGTATTTCTATTCATTCTTTCTGAAAGTATTCTGAAGGCCGAGGTCAGGCGTGTGTTGTAGTTCACACATCATTTCTCTCACTGCAGTTTGAATGCATGAACCTTCCTCTTGTTCTTTAGTCTATCTGTGTTGAGTGTTGTGTGTCTCTGTTCTCATCGCCTGCACTCAAACTCAGAGCTCTCCTGACATTTCAGTCGGCTCTTCGGGGGAGAAATGTCGGTCTGCTTTATTGCAGTCATATTAAAACTTAAAGAGCGTCTGTGGGGAAACTAACAAATGAAGCCAGTGGTGAGGCTTCTAATAAGGTTTCTTCTAATAAAATATCCACAATCAAAGCTGCAGCCTCTATTGGGGCATTTTTAATCTCCCAAAATGTGAAGTAGCTCATATTAACTCAAACTATCTTCTGACCAGAGACGTTTCCACCAAATATCAGCCTTTTTAATCGATTTAGGACTCTTGTGTTGCGAGACTGTTAACTGGATAACAATCTGCTTGTTTTTCACTGACAAGGATCTTAAAGTATAAATCTGTTTTTATTATCAACAAAATCCCATGAACTGTCTGACTTCCAACTGTCTGACTCAAACTTATCAACGGATTAGAAAACAAAACTTCCACCTAAATATTGTTCGGAGAGTCCAGCAGATTGGGGGCCGATTCATCCTCATCTGTACCGTTTTGTCTCACTGTTTTTACGTCTACTCCCTGAACCTCTGCTCCCTGAACCTCTGAACCCCTAAACCTCTGAACCCCCGAACCTCTGAACCCCTGAACCTCTGCTCCCTAAACCCCTGAACCTCTGATCCCTGAACCCCTGAACCTCTGAACCCCTGAACCTCTGCTCCCTGAACCTCTGAACCTCTGCTCCCTGAACCTCTGAAACTCTGCTCCCTGAACCTCTGAACCTCTGAACCCCTGAACCTCCTGCTCCCTGAACCCCTGAACCTCTCTGAACCCCTGAACCTCTGAACCCCTGAACCCCCTGAACCTCTGAACCCCTGAACCTCTGCTCCCTAAACCCCTGAACCTCTGATCCCTGAACATCTGAACCTCTGCACCCTGAACCTCTGAACGCTCTGCTCCCTGAACCTCTGAACCTCTGCTCCCTGAACCTCTGAACCTTCTGGTCCCTAAACCCCCTGAACTCTCTGGTCTCCTAAACCCCTGAACCTCTGATCCCTGAACCCCTGAACCTCTGCTCCCTGAACCTCTGAACCTCTGCTCCCTGAAACCTCTCAACCTCTGCTCCCTGAAACCTCTGAACCTCTGAACCCCTGAACCTCTGCTCCCTGAACCCCTGAACCTCTGAACCCCTGAACCTCTGAACCCCTGAACCTCTGAACCCCTGAACCTCTGCTCCCTAAACCCCTGAACCTCTGATCCCTGAACCCCTGAACCTCGTGAACCCTGAACTCTGAAACCTCTGCTCCCTGAACCTCTGAACCTCTGCTCCCTGAACCCTCTGAACCCTCTGCTCCCTGAACCTCTGAACCTCTGAACCTTTGAACCCCTGAACCTCTGAACCTCTGAACCTTTGAACCCCTGAAACCTCTGAACCTCTGAACCTCTGCTCCCTGAACCTCTGAACCTCTGGTCCCTGAACCCCTGAACCCCTGAACCTCTGAACCCCTGAACCTCTGAACCCCTGAACCCAGCGGGACGATGGGAAGCGTCTGCCGTCCCTCGCTCGGTCCAGAAACTCTCTGCATCCAGCATGAAAGCTGCCGGTGGCAGAAACCGCAGCGTAAATCCAATTCAAAGAGCACGTCTGCTGTCACGCTGACGGCCAGATTAGAGCCACGTGGCACCGCACACTGAGATGAGGATCTGTTTTACCAACACAGCCCAGGTTTGTCTGTCGTTACCAGTGTGTGTTGTGTGTGTGTGTGTGTGTGTGTGTGTGTGTGTGTGTGTGTGTGTGTGTGTGTGTGTGTGTGTGTGTGTGTGTGTGTGGGCTCGTGTTTATTTCCGTAATACGGGTACATTTGTAGTGAAAGCGGATTTATGCGTGTCCTAACAGGCCTTTTCTGTTACACACACACATATACACACACACACACACACACACACACACACACACACACACACACACACACACACACACACACAGATTTACAGTATGCTAACAAGTGCAGAACAAATCAGAGGCGGAGGGCACTTTGTTCACGCCAAAATTGCAATGAGTGATTGAACGAGCAGGTCTTGTGCGGTGCATACAGATCGCCGGGTTTGGTGATTATTAAATATTCTCTCAGCCTGGTCACATGATTGAACAAACTGGAGAGTTTCTAAATCTAAATGATGTCGTCTGAATGGTGCAGAGCTGCACGATGGTGAACTCACAGCCTGTTAGAAGAACGACGAGTGAATCAAATGAAAACATTACATGTTGAAGCAGTTCATATATATATATATATGAATATATATATATATATATATATATATATATTACTAATCGCATCGCGACTAGTACTACCACAGTTAACATCCAGAACAGATTAGTGCAGAGTATTGATTAGATCCAATCGATCAAACCAATCAGATCAGAGCACAGTGAGCTTCAGTCCGTCGACTTTTGGCCTGAACGTCACGCTGAACCGACACAATGACATCCAGCAGCTGTCTCTCACCACACACACACACACACACACACACACACACAGCAGTCTCAGTCATTCAGGAACAGCTGACGAGGAGCCTTCCCCTCCGTTTCTCTCTCTCTGAGCTTCATCGTATTCCATGACATCATCCCGCCGCCATGTTGGAAGACAGACCACAGCTGACATGATAAAGACGCACGCTGAATGGAGAGGGGCTTGAAGTTTACCATCTACAAGTGCACCTTCACAAGCGTGCACAACGATCCATTAGCCAGATCCTGTTTGCATGCGCAGCCGCAGACGTACAGACGGCTACGACTTCTAAGATCCGTGGATTTATTTACAGGGCCTCCATTTCCTTGGTGCATTAGACTGAGGGACAATAGTGTCTCTGAAGAGCGTAACGTAGTGTTAGGAGTGCACTGTATGTGAGTTTATGTGGAGCAATATTGAAGAACATCTGCAGCTAACAGGGAGCGAGAGAACTGCACCTCTGGTCTCTTGGAGATTTTCTTCTCTGTGCAATAAATATTTTCCAGGAATAAAATATATATATATATATATATATATATATATATATATATATAGTATATTTCTCTCCACTCGGGTCGATCTCTGCGCCTTCCTCACTGAAGGCCGGCGGTCAGTGATCAGATCACACACACTCAAAGAACACACAGCACACCTGGTGTCACACAGACCTCTGAGGTCACAGATCCTGGGAGGGTTTCAACCTGTCCGTCTGCAGCTACAGCAGGCACTCATTGCTTACTGTACATTTTACACACTGACTCAGATGAAGAAATATCCCGTTAGTCTCTGTTCAGCTTCATCAACCAGCATCACAGGATGAACAAACTGTCACCTGGCCTTCAAAATAAAAGACTAAGACCAAACTGCCCTTGGTTTATAGCATTTGGTTCCTTTCTTGTTTAAAAGTGTCCAATGAGAGTCAATGGAGTAGAAGAAACACAGGACTTGACTAAATGACGTGTCATTGATGTCAACTTTCCAATGCTTTCTGTAAACACTTGCATCACGATCCACCAAACCACCAAAGTTCATTTTTGCCCTTTTTTCTATTTTCTTTCGAGAGCTTTACTTGAACTTGCAGCTAATCACAAACCCACCAAGAGCTGCACATCTTCTCCCCATCAACAGGAAACGTCCCCCGACAACAGAGAGCAGATAACGTGCCGGAAGAGCGAACGGAAAATTCCTCCGTTGCCCGGAGCGGCTCGCAGCCAACGGGGGAAGTTAAAAAGGTCACGGATCACAGCGTCCCCGACGACGCATGCAGCGGATCCAGAAGAAGAAGAAGGAGGAGTGGAGCAGCGTTTTCTCTCTCCGTCTCTGCTCTATTTCAGAGAGACCAGGCTGTGAAACCAACACCAGCTCCGGTTTTAGGCCTCCGGCTCTGCTTTCGGCCTCCTTGACACATCCTGGCAGCCGTTAAGCCCTGCGGGTCTCACCCTGACAGGCTGCATGTGCGATTCTGAATCGTCCGCAAATCAACACTTTATCATCAAAACGAGCCGGAAACAAACGACCAACGTGAAACGGGAAGCAGGCGACGGGAAAAACTGCAGTTTCAGGTTCCCAGAGCGGATGTAAAGGAATTGCCTGCAGCCATTGGTTTCCATTCATTCAGCTTTCAGAATCCACTTGCAGAGACTCTCTGTGAACGTCTACTGTTATCACTGAACACTCCAGATTCATTTCACTGGCTTCATTCAAACCTGAATAATTGAACTGAAACTAAAATAAAGTTTCAGCGAGGTGATTTTGATTTTCATACAAATCACCGAACAAAATGCAAAAAATCTCCTTCTAATGAAATCATCGTTTCCCTATAACAAGTGAACACACCTTCCAGTATGATAAGAACATTAAATATGCTTCCAGTGTAAATCCTTTCATTTATTAAATGTCGCTCTTATGCATAAAGACGAGAGTGTTATGTAAAGCACGTTGAACATGTTGAAAGGTGCCACACAAACAAATCTTATTTTGATAGTGGACAGAAGAGAGGTGACAGGAAACTGAGGACATGCAACAAAGGTTTCCTGCAAAAAACTCCAACCGAATGGAGACGTTTTCAATGACAGGACCAGCGTCCTGAACCCCTTTGACCACCAGGAGGCCCGGCCTCCATCTTTTATGACACAAACTCCAACGAAAAGTCCTCAAATGAGCTTATGTTAGAAACAGGTTGAGATACTCTGACTGCACCAACAGATTTCTTTCACTCGATCAAATATTATGAAGAATAGATTTCTTTATTCCCTCTGTTGAAGATATAGAGACATTCAAATGATTTACACATGCTCAAAATGTCAAAGTGAGATGAGGTGTAGCTGCTGATGGAGGGATTGCAGTTTCTGAACTAATAAAGTTGTGTTTTAAGTGTCTCACCCTGGAGATGGTCAGCGGCATGTTGAAGTCCTTCCCCCCCTGCAGCCCTGAAGCCCCAGGGCCCTGCGGGCCGGGCAGCGACACGGTGTAGGCGCTCATTGTGTGTTCCGGGCGACGAAAAGATCCTCCGAAAACTTTTATTTTAAAACCCCCGCAGCTGCTGGAGGGGATGTCCGGCACCGAGTAGCCTCTAGAAGGAAACAGAGAAAAGACGCTAAATACGTGAAACGATGACGAAAAATAACCTGAAAGTCAAAATGTGTGAAATGCACGAACCAAAACTATGAGAGAAAGAAAGAAGAAGCTGAGAGAGGAGACAGAGGAGAACTTGCCTGCTCAGAGGAGCTGAAGTGACAGCCTAAGAATAGCCAGAGATAGCACTGGTGCATTGTGGGGGGTGGAGGGGTGAGGCGGGGTGAGGCGGGGTGAGGCGGGGTGAGGCGGGGGTGATTGAAGGGGAAAAGGAGGGGGGGTGGACTTATATGGTGTGAAAGGGGACACCCAGTATGCCAGGCTCGCCGTGATTCACCGGGGCCAATATAGACCCGACGGATTCTTCTGGACTCCCTCCCTCACCTCACCCCCTCCCTCCCTCCCTCCCTCCTTCCCTCCCTCCCTCCCCTCGTTACGCTCAGGGTCTCCCTCGGACCCAATCAGGGGTGATGGCAGGAAACGTCTCATTATCGTCGCGGTGATAAAAGCCCAAACTGAAATGCCACGAGTTAAGTGGCTCCGATAGCTGAAAGGTCAGCAGCGGATGAGTCACTACGGCGAGGTTGCAGGTTCACTTCCCCCATAGGTCACTGCTGGAGGTCCCTGCAGCGAGGCATCAAACCACCAGCCTGCTCTACGAGATGTACGACTGAGCTCCTTCATCTTCTTTAGATGGATTAAAGCACGTCCCGATGGCGCCGAGTCTGTTCCAGACCCGGGCCTCTTGCTGGTCCCCAGATGTGCTGCAGGGTCCCTAACAGCACCTCCAGCAGTCAGTGAGCCTGTAAAGCCCCGACAGCCCTGAACCTCAAATATGCTCAAGTTTATTATCATAGATGTCAAAGAAAAGCAGCAAAAACAGAATGTTTTGCTTGAAAAATGACCGAAACGGTTGTTCAAATATCAACAACATGTTGGTCCGTCTCTCAATACCCGTCTCACTTCCTGTCTGCGGCTCTCAGCTGCAAGCCCATTGCCTCTCTACCGAGGACGCACACCTTTAACAAACACAAATCTATAACTCCATGTTTAAAAAGGCTCAGCACTTTCCTGTGACAGCTGGTCACAGTAGTGCTTCATCAAATATAAAGGGGATGATAGTGCATTTGTTGGGGACTATTTTCAGCGGCAGATTAATCCACATTTGGTGCTCCGGTGAGTATTTGCGGCAGCAGCACGGCGTGTGTGGGGATTGAGTAAAAATAACACGACAGTGTGTGGTCCTGGTAGAGGAGGAACATGTCACCCGGTGCACCGGGGAGGCTCATGGACGTCTCCTTTGTGGAAAAACAATAGAGCTGTACGGCCCAGAGGAAGAAGAAGATCAGCGCTTCAACTGTTTGCTCCAGACACACAAGTGAAGGTTGACATCGTGCAGCTTCTGTCTGTAGAGCAACACAATGAATGTCGGAGCGACGCTCCATTCATTTTCGCAGAAGCTAACAACAGGTGGGGAATTCCCTGACAAACGCACACAAACACACACACACACACACACGCACACACACGCACGCACACGCACGCACGCACTACGCGCGCACACACACACACACGCACGCACACACACACGCACACACACACACACACACAACACACAGAGCTGATCCGTCAGCACGTGTGAGGTTTCATGTAGTTGGTACAGAAACATTATTATGTTAATTAATAACTCGACTGCGACTCATTACCCATAATCCCTCTTGTTGTTGCAGTTGGACTCACCCTCATCTTGATTTTTAGTGAAATCAATGTTGACCCTGGTGACTGTGAAGAGTTCACTGCTCTCATTGGAGTCAATGGACCTTTAAGTCAATGTGTGGACCTTGTTTGTGTCCATCTGATGAGAATGAGTCCACTGTGTCTCTCTCTCTCTGTCTCTCTCTGTCTCTCTCTCTCTCTCTCTGTCTCTCTCTCTCTCTCTCTCCTCTGTCTCTCTCTGTCTCTCTCTCCTCTCTCTCTCTCTCTGTCTCTCTCTCTCTCTCTCTCTCTCTCTGTCTCTCTCTGTCTCTCTCTCTCTCTCTCTCTCTCTCTCTCTCTGTCTCTCTCTCTCTCTCTCTCTCCTCTCTCTCTCTCTCTCTGTGTCTCTCTCTCTCTCTCTCTTCTCTCTCTCTCCTGTCTCTCTCTCCTCTCTCTCTCTCTCTCTCTCTCTCTCTCTCTCTCTCTCTCTCTCTCTCTCAGCTCTTCAGCTCCTGAATGATCCACCATGTTCTCCCCGCTGGACTCTGACTACAGCTGTTACAAAGACGCTGTGAGAGCAGCGTGAACCAGACAGTACCATTGTGGACCGGACAGACAAACAATGAGCTGAGACTCACTGTGAAGTATTCACCACCAGAGACCCCCTTCACAATAAAAGACCGACACTCTGACACTCTGGATGACGGATGTCTCTCTACTGTGTTGGAAAATAATTAAACCATATTGACATGTCAAATTATCCAAATGAGTTCATGTTGCATAGTTGATGAATGTAACAGGTCTGTGGGGGGGTGGGGGGGGGGGGGGGGCAAGAGACTGACAGGCTGATCCCAGAGCAGCCTGATCTGCTCAGCCTGTTTATATCACCCGGCTAAGTTTAGACGCCTTTTGTCACCGAGAGGAATCTGATGGAGTGAGCTTTCCCAGGGTGCAACACTCCAGCAGCTCTAAATAAGTGCACAACATTCACCGTTACCCCCCGAAAATACACACTCAACAAATGTGTGTTGGATGCAATATTTCAAATAGTACTTCCATGTTAGTTACACCTCCGCAGTACTTCAGTTCAGTACTTGAGTACTAGTTGATGTACTTTCACTTAAATACAAGAAGTAACCACTGCATGTGAATGCATGAATGAGCTCCCACAGCCTCCTCCTGTGAAATATCACCCTGCAATAATCCACAGCTTCTGTGCTTTGACTGTAACAATAATAAATATTATAACAATAATAATATAGTAAAACAACATCACTCTCTTTCATAACGCCTCGTCCTGCAGCTCTGCTTATTTTAGTGAAAGTAACACAAAACTAGTGTAACCAGTCAACACAAAACAAACACTTTCAACTGGTGTGTGTGTGTGTGTGTGTGTGTGTGTGTGTGTGTGTGTGTGTGTGTGTGTGTGTGTGTGTGTGTGTGTGTGTGTGTGTGTGTGCGCGCACTGACCTGAACTGACCTTTAACTCAACAAGGCGGCTCAATTAAGAAGCTGTTTAAAATGACAAACTATTCACAAGTGCTCTGAGGTCAGTTATGTGTTGTTAATGCTGAGAGAGAGATCCACTATCACACCACCCTCGCCTTTCATCACACACACACACACACACACACACACACACACACACACACACACACACACACTATGTAGCACCCTCCTCATGTAGCTGTGAATTGTTTCGCCGCTGCTCACTGCTCTCTGTGAGCGGTTGGCTCGGTCTGTTTTTCTAAACTTGAATCTCCAAAATGTCGTGAACTGAAAACAATACTTAAGAGTCTAAATTTGCACTCGCACCTCCTGTGGTGGAGGAAGTATTCAGATCCTTTACTTCAGGATTAAGTGTTAATACCACACTGTAAAAAAACATGTAAAATGTTACTTTAGTAAAAGTATGTAAGTAGAACTTTAAAGTATTAAAACAATGAACGTCCCCTGTGACTGTTCTTCTACTATACATTACATCAACAGATGAGTATTACTTATGCATTCAGGTGAAATGATGATTTTACTGTTGCAGGTGGTTGTAAATATGAACTACTGATTGTGTTTATGATGAACTACTCCGCGGTGTATTGAACGCCCACTAGGACCCGAGAACAGCTCAGAGTTTAACGGTTTGTTTCCTCGTGAGGGGCCAGCCTGTCACCTTGATCTCTCAGGTGTTCCGCAGACAGACTCCGCCCACCTGCTCCTGCTGCTCCCGGCGCTGTGCTCCGCCCAGCAGGGCCGCTCCGTGCGCGGTGCTCCGCGCGCAACCTTAGAGCAAAACAAACCGAATATGAAACTTACAAACCTGGAGAATGAGCCGGGGGACAACGGGGGACGGAGGGGGGGCTCCTGATGAAGGAGTGGATTAGAGCGCAGTGGCACGCGGGCGCACAGACAGGTGTGTGGGGAAAGGTGTGCTGGGGGAGTAGCCTACCTGCAGCCGCTGTTTGTTGTCTCCCTGCAGCTCCTCGAACCGAACACACCGACCGTGACAGCCCGCGGTGCCCGGCCCGGGGCAGAGAGCAGGGCGGCCGAGGGGACGACGGGGAGGAGGGGTGTTAACGGTGGATTATCATTAGCGGGGTTTCTATTTAAAGGGACAGGAGTCACACCGCCTGCTGGTGAACAACGGAATTACATCCACATAACTCTATACGAAGCACGAATACTTTACAGAACAATGCATTCTCTGCATCTATCTAATATACATGTGTATTCGTGAAATGAAGTTTACATTTACAAATATTGTGATTTTAATCCAAATCAAGCTGCATTTTATTCATGGTTATTTATTTCATTTTGAAACATGCAAATTGTCTCAATAGCCTGTGTGAGACACACACACGCACACACACACACACACACACACACACACATACACACACACACACACACACACACACACACACATACACACACACACACACACACACACACACACACACGTCTGTCTCTGCAGAGATGAAGGCACAAATAGAGGTGTTCCACAATGCACACAGTCAACAATAGATATTTATTTAGAAAAATAAATGAGACCAACATTGACATAAAGAGGAAACAGATCTACAATAAATCATCTTCCTGTATCCCAACAAAAGTCTTTTGGACCATAAACTCTATTACACCAGAACTAAGATGACAACCACCTCCATTTATATGCAGCACTATTACTGATACTGCAGTACTATTACTGTAGAGTACTTCCTTCTTTCTGATACCAGCAGGAGGAACGATTAGGACGCTAGTCGACGCTGACAGACAGTAGAGTTGTGTGACTGCAGGCCTCAGAAATACAGTGTCAGATGTTTGAAGACCTGGGAGTGAAACAGTGAAAACAAACCGTACGTAGCACTGGATTCAGGTTACCTTCTGCTGAAGCTTAGCAGTTAAAACGTTTCATGTTTATAGTTTAGCAGCTAACTGATGCACAGGCAGAATATCTTACTCTGTATGTTTAACTTTAGCTTAAGGTGGGTTTACAGTCCGGTTTATCTGTGGTAAAGGTTAGCTAACGATTTAGCTTAGCTCCACTTGGCTTGCTACTTGTATTAACTTGAAGTAATGCAAACTGCAGCAGAAAACTGTGTTATTGTATAGAAACATTGAACTAGACTCTTGAAGAATGCACACGTAACTTCACTGAAGAGCTGCTTTACAATCAACAGGTGTGTCCCGTGTTCAGCCAACACCAACAACGTCACGACCGCACTAACTCTGAACCGTCCTTCAGCACAGCACACACGTTAAATAAATCAAGAAGAAGAAGAAGAAACACACACAAACTGAACAACAGGGACACGTTTCAAATGTCTTGTTCCTTAATGAAAGTGCAATGGCAGACCTGCGCTAAGGAGAACGTGATGTTAATGATCCCATCCATTGTTCTCATGCATTATTCAGAGCTGAAACAGAAATCAGTTCCATCTCCGCGTGTCCAGTACAGATGTAGGCCTACAGCAAGTCCAGGAACGTGGAAGCAGAGGAGAACTGCAGCTAGCTTAGCATCAGCAGAAGGTCTATTTGAAATGATGGCAAGAAGAGGATTTCCCCAAATTATCAAGCGGTTACGTTCCTTGAAAAGTGATTATATTTAGCTGTTTGCAGGCTGAAGATGTTTCCATGTAGCATCTCAGTTCTTAAGTTTACACAGAAAACCTGCAGAGGGTTAAGCTGGAAACACACAGATACATCAATCAAAAGCAACGAGAACACAAAGAGGAAACATCGCTTAGTCCACTGCAGAAAAACGTCTCGACACAAACAGTGACTGACGTTTCCTGAAACATGAAAAGACGTTTGCTAAAGGGCAGAAGGGCAGAAGATCCTTCTCTTGTCTCAGAGGAACTAAGACAAAGACAACCCGTCTGTCTCTACAACAGGGACAGGAGATCAGGTGCAGGAACATCATTTTCTTTGGGTCAAACTAAAAGCAGAAAAGTTTGGCTTCAGAACTATAAAAGTCTTTTGATTTAAGTTGCCTGATTAGACCTCTTCCTCCAGACCGAGTGGACTCTTAGTACACTTGCTTCTACTTTCTTTACTGAACCTTTTTCCTTTAATGCTGCAGACACTCGGGTGTTTTCAGTCGTTCTGTTTGACCCGAGTGTCTGCAGCATTAAAGGAAAAAGGTTCAATATTTTGGGGTGATTTGAATTCTCTAACCAATAACTCACAGTATTTCTAAAGAGCAAAGTAAATACATTTTGACATTAACGACGTAATGGAGACGTTAGAGTCCCGCTCACTCAGATCTGGGCCTTTTCTTTTCTTCCTGTTCTGCTCCACATTAGTGTCATCAGACCTGACATCAACACAGCTATCGGATTAACATTACAATATTTGTTGCAAAGTTCTGCACTAGCTAGTTTACGACGGCATTAATTGCCCCGCCTGATGAGTGATAGTGCAAAAAACACCCAAAAGGTTTTGCAGCTGAATGCAATCTGCATTGTTATTTTTGCAGAGAGGGAAGAAATAATTATTTTTTTTGCCGTCTACATAATGACCTTATTTTCATTTTTTTTCTAAATGATATGTAGTGGAGCGTCATGCATTACCTTTGCCTGACAACAGCCACCGCTGGGCAACTGTGCTTCCGTTTCACTATAACTGCGCGTGGCCATTAGCGCACATCTTTGTAAATTGGACTGTTTTTGCAATGAGGCTCATTTGCATAGAAAGGGGCCAAATCTCCAGGCTCATTATGCCGTTGAAATAAGTAGAAGTAGCACAGGGGAGCACAGCTCTCTTTTCTTTTATTGTTTATTGTTATTCTTGTTTAGCAGCTGCTAAAGCTGCACGATGCTTTTGAGAATTCGCAACTCTGTGTGTTTAATGTCACCCCTCTACATTTTGCCTCCACTTACTTGTGCACACTGGTGCAATCCATGTTTACAGTGTGTGAAGGGTGTTTGTTCAAGCGTATACAAGTTGCTCTTTAATTGATGCCACTTAGACTGTCTGCTGTCATTCCATTGGTCACTCTCTGTGTTCTGGTGAAAACTAAATTCAAGACATTGACATAAAAACTGGCTCAGAAATGTAGTCATGACTTCCTCTACTGCAGTTTTGTTTGTGGTCTACAGGTGAACCCCGTCTACATTTCTAAACATCTGACCGAACATCTGCTGCAGGGTCACATGGCTGCAGGCGCTCTACCCAGACCCCGCCCCCGAGTTGCTGCTATTGGCTGTCTTTGGGCGAGCGACGCCGGATCCGTTCCGTCCAGTGGGGAGGAAGGGGCTGGACTCCGAGGTGATGACGATGCTCGGGATTCGACCAATCGTGCCCCTCCTCACGTGTCCGTCTGCGCAGTCGGCCTGTCAGACAGAAACAACACAGGCATCGCTTTACTTTAACTTTTTAAGATTTTGATGATAATCCATCATTCATGTTGTGTTTGTTTTATCTGGATTGGACCAAAGCTCACAGCAGAGGCTGATTGAGTGCCTTTGGTTTTGCAGGTATTAAGTCATAAATGAAAGTGTTGTGATCCTGATGACGCTCTGAGCCTGATCTCTCTGCACCAATATTATCAACTCAATATACTAATGTCAGAGCAGTATCAAATACAAGTTTAGAAACACGTTGGGGTTCATACGCTCTTTAATATCTGATATCTACAATCACAATGACGTCACCAAAATCTGAAATATAACATATTTAATAAATACTTTATCTTTGAAATGGAAACAAGTCGAACAACGACTTGATAATTCGGTGTGTTTGTGCCGATGAATTAATCCCACAGTACTCACATTAGGGATGCTGCCGCGTTCACCGACTCCTGCCATGGAGATCTCTGTGTCGAAGGACGTCTGGAGGAAAGAACAAGAACAAGAACACGTGATCAGACCGACAGCGGCAGCCATGATTGAAGTCCTCAACGCTAACATTAGATAAGATAACATGAGATCATTATAAACACCTGCTTGCACTAGATTTTAATCAGCATCAGAGAGGCCGAGCAGCGCTCATCACACTCATCTCTAATCAACTGCCCAGCATGTTAATACCGCTTCTACAGAAACACGGACGTCAGTCAATGATCAACATCAAAAGGAAAAGAGAGACGTTCTGATCCGAGATGAAAAGCACATCAAGCAGATTAAAAAGCACAAAACACACACAGATGCAGGTGCAACAGATTAACATGAAAGAAGATGTTTTTCTTTCACCGCTGACCCTCGAAATAACCCCGAATCCCTGTGACTCCCTCTCAGGTGACCCCCTAGCATCCCCCTCTTTAGAAAGCGCTGGAGCAGAGCAGCCAACTACAACTCCCAGGGTGCACTTCACAAAGAAAGAACTGAGTCGTACAGGTTTTGTAGTTGGGGGGCTGCACAGAGTCTGAGTTAAGCACCAACAGTCAAATCGAAGGAGTTGAAGGAGGCGTTTACTTTTTCGAAGATGCCCGAGTCGTGGCTCTTCATCTTGGACTTGAAGCTGGAGGAGGGTTTGAAGTCTGGGAGCTCTGCGGTGTCTCTGCTGATGTCACAGGACACCTGGCGGCTGGCTGGTCTGGAGCCCATGCTGGACAGGTCAGCCTCCGTGTCCGTCAGACCCTTTCAGAGGAAAACACACGCTTTGACGCCACGCACACATCTACACATTTACACCACTTCCATATGAGGTCACGGTCTCCGGTTCCCAGCTCACCGATTCGCTGTCGGAGGCGGAGGAGAGGCGGGACTTGCGGTTGCTCTGCCGCCTCAGCTGGCCGCTGATGTCGGAGGTCTGGCTGGTCACGGTGGAGCGCCGCGTCGACATGAAGCTGCTGCTGGCCGAGCGGAGGTCACGAGGATGAACGCAGAGCAGAACGCCGAGACACGGGATGTACTTAGCCAACGCTATCCTGCACAGAGAGGGATCGTAACAC
>NW_027176861.1:1058378-1068378 GCF_023349555.1 Cebidichthys violaceus
CCGATGGTGTAGTGGGCGTGGTCGGGCACGTCCGCTGTGGGGTAAGGGTGCGGGGCCCCGGTCATCATCGCCACCTGGAGGACCAAACGGGAAAAATGTGAAACACGACGCCGCTGATAACGCCATCGCCACGTCATGGCTTCCTCCTCTTTACCTCCATCACGGTCACTGGCTCTGTTTACTACAGACCTCTGCATGTCGACCTCTGACCCGGACGTGAGAGCAGTGGACTCATCAGCAATTAAATTAAATGAAGCGGGATTAAAAAGTCCTTCATATCGATGGCATCGTTCCACACCAGACCTCTCTAATCACCAGCTACGCCGGCCTTAATTCTTCTTGATGGACTATTTGATCTCCACAAGTTCTGCCCATCACTGTTTCTAATTAACTCTGAGCTCCGTCTCTTTGTCCTCCACACGTTAAGGGCATAAATTACTCCACCGCCAGCAGAAATATGAGGCACACATATAGATAAGCTAATCTAGGACGGAGGTCAGCCGGAGCAGCAGCCTGTTTAGTTTGACGGAGAAGCACACTGAAGCTGTGACGATGGAGACCAGCAGACCTCCACTCTCTGTTATTAACCTAAAGTCGGGCTGGACGGTAGGGCCTTATAACGTTGAAGCGTGGACGGTGATGGTATGTATATCACCGTATATTTAAGTTTCCTTAAATGTCAATATAAATGCTTTTCAAGGGGTAGAGCCCTGGAAACCTTTTATACCTTCTGTACCTTCTATACCTTCTATACCTTCTATCGCTTCTGTACCTTCTGTACCTTCTGTACCTTCTATACCTTCTATACCTTCTGTACCTTCTATGCTTCTGTACCTTCCGTACCTTCTGTACCTTCTATACCTTCTGTACCTTCTATCGCTTCTGTACCTTCTGTACCTTCTATACCTTCTATACCTTCTGTACCTTCTATTGCTTCTGTACCTTCCGTACCTTCTGTACCTTCTATACCTTCTGTACCTTCTATTGCTTCTGTACCTTCTGTACCTTCTGTACCTTCTATTGCTTCTGTACCTTCTGTACCTTCTGTACCTTCTATACCTTCTATCGCTTCTGTACCTTCTGTACCTTCTGTACCTTCTATTGCTTCTGTACCTTCTGTACCTTCTATACCTTCTGTACCTTCTATTGCTTCTGTACCTTCTATACCTTCTGTACCTTCTATCGCTTCTGTACCTTCTGTACCTTCTATACCTTCTGTACCTTCTATTGCTTCTGTACCTTCTGTACCTTCTGTACCTTCTATACCTTCTATACCTTCTGTACCTTCTATTGCTTCTGTACCTTCTGTACCTTCTATACCTTCTATCGCTTCTGTACCTTCTGTACCTTCTGTACCTTCTATACCTTCTGTACCTTCTATACCTTCTGTACCTTCTATACCTTCTATACCTTCTATCGCTTCTGTACCTTCTATACCTTCTATACATTCTCTACCTTCTATTGCTTCTGTACCTTCTGTACCTTCTATACCTTCTGTACCTTCTATACCTTCTATCGCTTCTGTACCTTCTGTACCTTCTGTACCTTCTATCGCTTCTGTACCTTCTGTACCTTCTATACCTTCTATACCTTCTATACCTTCTATACCTTCTGTACCTTCTATACCTACTTTAAGGCAACAGTTTGAAAGCCTTTTGTGGAATCTGGTTTTAGTGTTTAACATTTAAAAGGAAAAAGCGAGTTAGTTCAGTTATCAGTTATGTTGACAAGCTGCAGGAAACTCAAGTTTGTACTTAAGTACTTCTTCTTTCTGCTCTATCACATATGGAGGGAGTGTTCATGTCCACATACAGTACCTGATCACTTCAAATGTGTAAAAACACAAGAATTCACTTGATTTTGTCAAACATTTTTACTAAACTAAGCTCAAAAGCACTAATCTCAGTCATGTTTCTGGGCTTCCTGCTTTTCAACACATGGTTGCAGAAGATGGTTCAGAAGGTGTGATTAAACTGGTGTCACTGCAACGGTTTAACACACACACACACACACACACACACACACACACACACACACACACACACACACACACACACACACACACAGACACACACACACACACACCATCAGGCCAATCAGGCTTCAGTACACTCGAGCACGCTGTTGATGCTGTGGTGACCCGTGAAAACCAGAAGTCACATCCGCTGTGTTTGGGTTTAAATGTGCATTAAGAACAAGACAGTCAGCATTAAAGAACCAGGAGGAAGAAGAAGAAGCTGCGGAGGACGCGGTGACAGTGATGGAGGCAGACGAGTTGCGACAGCAGACGGCTGATGCAGCAGGAAACAAACGAACGCGTCAAGGACACGCATCCATCTAACCGGCTGCAGCAGCTGAGCCGAACTGAAAACTCTCAGCGTTGTGGTGAACGTCGTGGATCATCTAGCAGCTAGGGAGACAGATAATATAGTGGAGTGAAGTCTCCTCCTCCGGGGGGTGGGGTGACTTCAGCCTCTACTTCTGTAGGACGGTTATTGAAATGTGCAGCAAGAGGACAAAACAATTCATTCAAAACGCTCATTCTTCATTATCCCAATGTCTTTCCATCTCGTCAGCAGCGAGTGTTTCCTGCTGCAAGGACACCGATCTGTCACCGCATTAGAGCAGCGTGGCCTGTCACAAAGGATTCAGCCGCCTCAGCTTCACCCACCACCACCACCACCACCACCGCTGCCTCTGACTCCATCCTCACATCCCCATGTTTCTCCTCCTCCCTCTGGTCCTCACTGACTACATGACAAACAGAGCTAATGAGTCTGTTGAACTGCTGGCAGGACGTTCTTTGGTTTTAGAACAGGCTTCCTCAAACGTCCCGGCCTGTGACGTCATAAACTGGCCTTTGTGTCACCTTAGTGCTGCACATTGTTTGTAATTTTATATATTTATATGTTATTCTTGTAAAGCACACTGTAAATGGTGCTCTGTGAGAGGAGCTACACTAAATAAACGGATAGTTGTCACGTTTATGCTCCTTTCAACGTGGAAACAATCTTCATGTGTAGTTTGTTTAGTTTCAGTTTCAACAACTTACTGTAACTGCAACTATTATTCTGTTTTTAGCTTTTTAGTGTTTTAATGACTGTTTTTAATGTTTCAATGAATGTTCTTAATTGTTTTTAAATCTCCTTTTCTTTTGCATTATGTTTTGATGCTTTTAATGGTTTTATGTGAAGCACTTTGAATTGCCTTGTTGTTGAAATGTGCTGTACAAATAAACTTGCCTTGCCTTGCTATCAACTCATTTTGGATGGGCGAGGATTATTATTGTTTGGCTTCCATGATAGAAAATAGTACAACTAGATTAATTACTAAAAAACAGCCCTAAATGTCACATGTTCCTTCTTCTCCAGTGACATGTAGGTACAACAAGTACTATTGGGTCTTTACTAAGATTGCAGCTACCTTTACAAGTACTACCAGTACTTGTACACCAGTACTTTAAATGCTACCTCCACTATAGCGCCTCTATCACTGCTGTAAATTTCACTTTTAATAAGATGTAAATAAGTTATTGGGTTGATGTGTCAGTTTAACTATCAATCTTTAGCTGATGAGAATCTCTAGTGTCTGTTTGTTTGTGCATGTGTGTGTGTGTGTGTGTGTGTGTGTGTTTGTTAGTGTGTGTGTGTGTGTGTGTGTGTGTGTGTGTGTGTGTCTGTTAGTGTGTATGTGTGTGCGTGTGTGTGTGTGTGTGTCTGTTAGTGTGTGTGTTTTTCTGTTAGTGTGTCTGTTTGTTTGAATTTGTGTGTATTTGTCTGTCTGTTTGTTAGTGTGTGTGTGTGTGTGTGTGTGTGTGTGTGTGTGTTAGTGTGCCTGCTGGCTCTGCTGGGTCGTCGGGTCAACAGCCACCTGCAGCGATAAACAGACTGAGGCGACAGGTGCATGATGGGAAGAATCAGAGCAAGGCAGCACGATGTGTCGATTCCTCTTCCCATCAGCCCTCGGTGTGATGCTGGTTTTCACAGACAGGAACTGTACTTCAGAGCAGGACCAACACTTTAGTGTGATTTAGTGTTTAATGTAATGTAGTGTGTCTGAGAGCAGAGACAGAGTACTAACACATTGTACCAGACAGAGTACATGCAGTACTACTAGTAACCAACCGAATCCCAACTGGTGCCAATGAAGATGATGAAACATATTGACCAGTTTACCTCCAGCTCACCACCAGTTAGAGGCCTCGAGGTCAGAAAAGCAAGTGGTCCACACAAAGATAGGACACACACACACACACACACACACACACACACACACACACACACACACACACACACACACACACTCTGGCAAAGTGCCATGTACCACTTGCACACCTGCATGGCACAAACACACACAAACAAACACACAAACGTTCCACCTGAACACACACACAGTTGATGTATTACAACAAGATCAGACGAATCAAACTGTGAATAAAATCTGTGGAGAAAATTCAAATCACAGGCTTGATAGGGCTTAAAACGCAAGTGTGTGTGTGTGTGTGTGTGTGTGTGTGTGTGTGTGTGTGTGTGTTTAACCTTTAAAAGGAGAACATTTTTACAGTGTTTTGAGGGAGCATCTCTCTTCTTATTACATTTGGTTGAATAAAAAGGGATTTTCGGAAATCTGAACAACATTATTAGTTGCATCACCTAAGAAACGTCCAGGGAGCTTCACCGTATCAGTTATGTCATAGATTCAAGGATTTATTGTTCTCATTACACAATACAGGATTGCACACAGTGGTAGTTGTAGCCCCCAACACAGAACATGAAGAAACAACAGATATTCTAAATATCGATATCTATATCTATTTATATCAGCGACGGCTGGACTCAACGTCACTACTGATATTTTATTGACAAAAACTGAATGAACTGGGCGAAACGTAATCAATAAATTGCTAGAGATGAGATAATCATCATCAGCTGCATTAGCTGTGGCTGAGAGACAACGAGGCTAAAACAACTGCAATGAACAACATGGCTGCTATCAAGTATGAATAAAAGAGAGAGAGAGAGAGAGCGAGGAAAGAGCGTCCTCTGTTCATCAGTCAGCCTTGAAAGCTTCCCACGCCATAGCTGAAACACATGCCAACCATACGCATTATATATGTGTGTGTGTGTGTGTGTGTGTGTGAGTGTGTGTGTGTGTGTGTGTGTGTGTGTGTGTGAGTGTGAGTTCACCGTCTCTTATACAACAGACACTGTAACACAGAACAGAATCAGGTCAGGGTTTGATCAATAACTCCACCAACACTGAGTGGAATAATCTCCGGAAGTCTCTTCCTGCTACTTTAATAAAACACCAGAAGAAGAAGTTATTTGTTTGTACTCTTTTAAACACGCTTGAAGAGATCAAATTAGTCGAGTTAAGGTCATCTGGTAAAACAGATTTTCTGTTTTAAATACACATTTATATATATATTTAAGGTATAAGCGTCTGATGAAAGGCTCGTCGGTTGTGTGCTGTGAGGACCTGACAGACCTCGTTCAGAGACAGAAGACTTTATCTACACATGGCTTCACCTTCAGAAGGACGGACGTGGAGCTCTGCATCCTGAGACTCACTGAGCCACAGAAGCACTTTGAATCCACATCGTCTTTGTGTCAAACACACAGCGCTCATTCATCACACGGCGGGGGAACCAAACCGCTGGACGGATGAAACGTGGAGAGGCAGCTTTGCTTTTCTTTAAATCCTCAACACTAGTCTCTGAATTTACCGTCCACGCTTCTTCATTTTTAACTGCCACCCCCATCAGGCCCCGAGTTGATTTGAAATGTAGCTTTTTATCCACTCTTCAATAACTCTTTATTGAATGACACGATAACAAAATGTCATGTAACCTCAGTGCAGAGACAATATATTGAAGCTCAGAGAGATAACGTGACTGAGAAGCACAAGTATGTTCCCCACAGGGTCAAGCCTTTGTTCCCTAGACTTTTATATATATATAAATAAAAGTTGTCCTAAAACATCTCAATGTTCCAGAGCTCCGTCCTCTCAAAGTTGCTGTGTAGCTATAAGTTGTAAACACTGTGTTTTACATCCTTTATTCTACAAAATAAGCAGTTTTATGAAATAAACGAGCTAACGCTAAAGCTAAAGCCAGTGGGCAGGTGTCACTCATACACACACAGCGGCGACCAGTCATTCTAGAGCCTTCTGTTGTGTCCTATGAAGCTGGGGAACATACAGTAGAACCCAGGGAACATGGATACGCTCCCTTCATAGCTGGCTAGTGCGTTAGCGGTTAGCTCGCTAGTCCACCAGTCCCATTAATCCTCGGTCTGAGATGAATGCTAACATCGGCATGCTAATGTGTCAACTGTTTTTATGTCACAGATTGTGGAAACATCTGGATGCACCTCACAGCTGGACCAGAAGACGATCAAACCTGTAAAATCACAGGTTTGCGTTTAGCTGGATCATGAGCTGACCTTTTGAACCTGACCCATCCGTGAACTCCATTCCTCAGAGACGAGTCAACAGATCGTGGACTTCATTATAATCACGGCAGCTTCTATGACACCAGGATCCTTTGGCGTTGGGTTAGATACACGTTTGAAGGATTATTTACAGAACGTCAGTATGAACAGAGGTCTCAAATGAGCTTTTGACTCTTTCCCACGTCCGAGGTCCAGACAAACCGCCTCGTTATTTAACATTTAAAGCATCGACATGTTTATAAAACATCCACAGGTCTGATTTTCATCTTAGAACCAACAGCTTCTCCGTTATGTTGAAATTCGACAGCTCAGATTTTAGAAAACAACCGAATACAAATCATCCCGTTCACCAAAGCGTACTGTCTGACGTCTCACCTTTCATGTTCTGGAGACGGAACTCTGCAATGAAGTGCTTTTTTAGCAGCCGGCGCTCTAATTCTGGATGTCAAAGTGTTTTTTTTTCAAACTGTCTTTCCATAACTGCATGACCACATGACATGAACACAGAGTTAAATAAAATAATAAATGAATGAGCCGCTTTATTTGTAGGAAATTGATCTTAGAGAACCAGACCGACGGCCGCCTAGAAGGAAAAACATCAAAACCTCGAAGCTTATTTAGGCAACGATCAACAGGAACGCAACGTTTATGTGTTTTGGACAAAAGCCTCCAGTCCTTGATGTTTATAAGATGATAAAAATCGTATTATTACATCTGAGTTCAGTTAGATAATCAGGGTACAGAGGTTTACTCAGCTTCACACACTGGAAGTATCAGCAGTTAAACTAAATGTCATAGAGTATAGCAGTAAATAAGGACTCATACTGTAGTACAGGACTTGAGTGAATGTACTTTAAATAATACAGTCTGGGGGTTTGCATTCCTTTAAACCTGCTTCAGTAATCCTGAGTTTTGGTCCAAACAGAGTTGAACATGAGATCCTGTGACTCTGTAAGTCCAGCCCTCAGCTTCACCTGCAGGCGATTATCTAATACACATATGAAACAGACTTCGACATATCTCATTATGGCCTCAAATCCCTGCTGTGTGTGTGTGTGTGTGTGTGTGTGTGTGTGTGTGTGTGTGTGTGTGTGTGTGTGTGTGATATGATATATATTAGCTGCACATATTTCCTGCTATCAATGGATCTTTTTATCCTGGCTGTCTGTTTTCATTCCCTTCATGCCTCCTTTTATTTGTTCAGAGAGGACTTCCTGAGCGCCGTGCATCATCTGTTGTTTATCATTTAGTTCTCCAAAGTGACCGGGGGTGGAATGTACCTTTACTTAAGTACCTCATGCACGCACCGATTTCAGGTCCTCGTCCTTCAGTCTTTTCTTTTCACGCTACCTTCAATATTTGACTTTTTACTGCGCCAGCTGGTGAACGATCAAGCGGACCTTACCGAAGCCGACTCAGTTCAACTAAAGCTCTGCTCACGATCCCCGAGACTCTGATCGGTCTTTATGTTTCGGTCTGGCTGACTGCAGACGAACAGCCACAAACACAGAGAGATGCATGCAGATACTGCATCCACACCGCTGTGCATCGTATGCACACGTGTGACACCTTCACTATACGTCTTCAGTTATCACTTTTGACGACCGGAAGTTGTTTTGTCGTTGCCGGTCTGGGACTCGGCGTCCGCGGTTCAGGTTCAGCTTCAGTTCAACTTAAACCTCCTTCTGTTCAGACGGAGACTTTCTGAAAAGTGACGATTGAAGATCACATTCCTTCTCCTCACAGAAACGTTTCCATCGTACTACAGCAGAGTAAAGACACTACCGAGAGAAACGTACCTCCTTTACTGACGGGGGCAGAAGAGTCCTGATCCAAACTGTTGATGACGTTCACAGAGCAGAAGTAGAAAGCATCCCGTCTACTCGGCACAACAAACAGTAGCAGCAGTAGTATTGGTTCAACAAAACTCAACAAAATACCAAACGATTGTGAGACGTGAGGACAGACGTCTCAGACACGCATCACAAGAGACAGAGAGACAAGACACTGAACGTCTGCAGAGGGTTTAATAAGAAGCTGCTGGCGGGTCAGCGGATCGGCACCGGAGCTGTGGGTCACAGATACGAGCTCAACCATTTCAGGGGACGTCCGGGATCTCCAACACCAATCCTCCACGAAGTGATGGAATAACCAAGTACACTAGTTCTGCTACTTTATACCTCTCAGAAGTACATGTTGCACCTTCTTATTCCACTGCTGTTCTCACTTTAGTGACTTCTCAGATCACAGCTGTTCATCCCGTCTGTCCAGTGAGAACCACGTGTCTTCATGTTTTCAATGTATTATCTACATTTGTGCTGTTGTTGTTCATCAAATCACCTCCGTGGTATCGAATACAAACAGGAGTCAAACTAATTATTATGTTTCATGAATATGTTTCATATCGGCCTCATGTCACGCTTGCAGACAGTCACAAAGCCACGCGGCTAACGCTGTGAAACTACTTAAAAACAACATCTTAAGTTTGACTTTACATACGTCGAGGGCGTCGGCTCACACCTGCAGCTCATCCTCCGTCAACGAGTCACAGAGAGAAGCCATCAGACGCCACTGGAATGGCATCATGCCGTCCGTGCACAGCTTCACTCTGACATCATGGTGACAGAGTGAGGTGACAGGAAGCAGCTCCAGCATGTGTCTGCTGACACAGAGGTCATGTGTTCACGTCTCCTCGTGGAACTAGACATCCAGCAGCTGAACACACGTCTGACTTTGAGTGTACAGTCCACACTGACTTCTACTGTACATATTGTGTATATTAGAGTATTTATTCTTTCAATAAAAGCTATTTTAACCTACATGAAAGTATACAGTATTCTGACACCAGATGTGTTATTTACGTTTGGAATGCTAATACTTAGACTAACGTCACACGCCTGTTGATTCCAGCTTGTTGTCGGCTTATTGTTGTTGTATTCTGCTGTTAAAGTAGACGCTATCACAGTACTCTTATATGTACTTTTTCTTACTTTAATGCTTCTAAACACATAACTTGAGACAGTACTGCAGTATTAGTTTAGTATTAGTGTTCGCATTGTATATGCGTCTGATGCACGTTTTATACACGTTTGATGCACGTTTTATACACGTTTGATGAACGTTTGATGCACATTTTATACACGTTTGATGCACATTTGATGCACGTTTGATGCACGTTTTATACACGTTTGATGCACGTTTTATACACGTTTGATGCACGTTTTATACACGTTTGATGCACGTTTTATACACGTTTGATGCACGTTTTATACACGTCTGATGCATGTTTGATGCACGTTTTATACACGTTTGATGCACGTTTGATGCACACTTACAAAATCACGTTTAAAAGCAAAGAATCATCACGTTGGTGCATCTGCATCCACTCTGCTGCTGGAGTTATTGCTGATTACTGTTATTACTAGGGCTGTACCTAATAGTCTGAAGCTTCATTCGTAACATTGACATTCAAATTATTACTATTAATAACTTCCAGAAACAATGCGCGTATTAGTCGACCTGCTTCTATCTTCTGTGTGTGTGTGTGT
>NW_027176861.1:1070878-1088378 GCF_023349555.1 Cebidichthys violaceus
AATATCACTGATTACTCAATTCAGCCCAGTTTAAATGTCCATTGAAGATGTTCTCTCAGAAGAGACCCGCTCATGACATGATGAATTAAATGCATGCATGAACTAAAGACTTTTGAGCAGTGTATTGCCTTCATATTAAATATTAAAGTGGTTTCTATGGAGTTACTGACCGTTGGGGCGGCCGAGGCGCGAAGCTGGAGCTCCGCGAGTCGCGACGCGTCCATTGCGGAGCCGTTGCCTCTCAGCGCGGATGCCGCAGACAGCGCCAGGGTGTCGGTGGTGCGCGCCGTGCAGTTCGGCTCGTGGTCGCCGCACCAGATGATGCTCTGCCGCGTGGGCAGCAGCAGCAGCTCGCTCTTCCCGCCGTTCATCCTCCCACGCCTCCTCTCCCTCGCCCCTCCTCTGTCTGACAGAGAGAGAGAGAGAGAGAGAGAGAGAGAGAGAGAGAGAGAGAGAGAGAGAGAGAGAGAGAGAGAGAGAGAGAGAGAGAGAGATGACTGACAGGTGACCGGATGTGCAGCAGGTGGACTTAAAAGGTGCATTGATTAGATCCACATTAAATCTATTGAACATGTCACTAACTGACCCTTGAGACATCTCACCACATTTCTACAGCTTGGATTACATCATGCATTATATTGTGCATTAGGTTAATGCAATATATAAAGTAATTAAAACGAGCTCCACCATAACCAGCTGCAACATTAAAGTGATGAACACATTAATGCATGAATAATCATGACCCAATGATATAACCCAGGGGTCTTCAACGCTTGGTGAAGGTGGAGCTCGTGTTTGTGGTTCCTCGTCTTTCTCACTTCCTGTCGTCGTTTTACTGTTGCTCTCTAATAAAAGGCTGAAAGAATAGTTAGAAAACATTATTGTTTCATAATTAATCAGTACAATCATCAGTATGTCATGGAGAAGAGGGGGTTTCTCTGTACCTTGAACCAGTCTTGAGAAGATGAACGTGAAAATCCAGGACCTGGACCAGAACCACAACCAGGTTCGATGTTGTCAGGATGAGTAACTGCAGTCGGACCCTGGTGACGCTCTGGGGGATGATGGGTAATTCAGCTCCTGGCTTTTGTCTTCAGAAGTTCTGATGCACTGAGGGAAACGCTCTCCTGTTCACCATCCTCTACCTGTCTGCTCAGGTACTTCACTCTAGGACTAGTTAACTGTCAGGTACTTAACTCTAGGACTAGTTCACTCTCAGGTACTTAACCCTAGGACTAGTTAACTGTCAGGTACTTAACTCTAGGACTAGTTGACTCTCAGGTACTGAACCCTAGGACTAGTTGACTCTCAGGTACTTAACTCTAGGACTAGTTGACTCTCAGGTACTTAACCCTAGGACTAGTTGACTCTGGGTCGATTAAACCTGCAGGAGACCCACAAAGCTCAGAGTTCACGCTGCAAAAACAAAACAAACCGATGTTCACGAACAGACGACCGGCCGTCAACTCCTGCATTTGTTCAGAGATTCAAAAGCCTGAAAGTGTTTAAGCAGATTCATTCAGTCAGACATGTTTATAAGACAGAGACACACACACACACACACACACACACACACACACACGTCTGTGGGCTATGTGTGTCTCTGGGTCAGCACTCTAATGGAAAGTCATTACGTTGATTATCTGCTGACCTGCTCATTCACCTTAATGCATATGATGAGGCAAGGACAAACTCTCTCACTGATGAACACATGAGCACACTGTGTGTGTGTGTGTGTGTGTGTGTGTGTGTGTGTGTGTGTGTGTGTGTGTGTTAAACTGTGAACTCTGAGAATCTTACCTCTGATCACTTTAATGGACAACAGAGATCAAACTGAAATCCCTTAAAGTAGATTTGGAGCACAAATCTGACAAAGTACAGAGACTGATCTCATGGTGCTGCTGTTTACCTTCGTACCAGAACACTGGTGGAAAGTACATGTAGTTCAGTACACGTTTGAGGTACTTGTACTTTATTTGATGATGTATTACTGTAGGACAAGATCAGACTATTGATCCGCGGGACATGTTTTGAGTTATTCTGTCCTTAAATTACCACCACATGGTTTTATGCCTCCATCAACGAGTCATGTTACAGTTTGCATCCAGGTCTTCTCAAAATGTCATCACTTCATCACTTCATCATCTCATCATCTCATCAGCAGCTCATGAATTATCTGCGACATTTCTGCCAAATTTGAAGAAATTCAACTGGAGGCGTTCCTGAGATATCACAGGAACAAGGACGAACCTTGCTCCCCGTTCGTCCTTGAGTCCAGGTGGATGTTGGAGCCAAATTTGAAGAAATTCCTTCAAGGTGTTCCTGAGATACCGCGTCCACTAGAACCCCAAAACTCTGTTGTTGTTATTGTCGTTAAGTGTCGTTAAGTGTCATACACAAGAGGACGTTTCTTCTTTTCATGGATCTAGAGAAACACGTCTAACACTTTAACTCAGCTAATTAAAAAAAAACAACCAGAAGAGAAGAGCTTCAGTCTCAGCTGCTGACGTCAACGGGCTGAATAATATTCACAATTAAATGTGTGTGTGTGTGTGTGTGTGTGTGTGTGTGTGTGTGTGTGTGTGTGTGTGTGTATGTGTGTGTGTGTGTGTGTATGTGTGTAACCTGCATCCATTTAATCACCTGAGCTTATGGAATGTAGGACACTGAATAATTAACAGGTGACAGTACACAATGAGGATACACACCTGAAGGTTGTGCCTCAGTTTGAATCTATAGAATCTACAGTCTATAGACTCCATACACATACACTATAGAATCTATAATCTATAGACTCCATACACATACACTATAGAGGTATATAGTCTATAGACTCCATACACATACACTATAGAGGCATATAGTCTATAGACTCCATACACATACACTATAGAGGCATATAGTCTATAGACTCCATACACATACACTATAGAGGCATATAGTCTATAGACTCCATACACATACACTATAGAGGCATATAGTCTATAGACTCCATACACATACACTATAGAGGCATATAGTCTATAGACTCCATACACATACACTATAGAATCTATAGTCTATAGACTCCATACACGTACACTATAGAGGCATATAGTCTATAGACTCCATACACATACACTATAGAATCTATAGTCTATAGACTCCATACACATACACTATAGAGGCATATAGTCTATAGACTTCATACACATACACTATAGAATCTATAGTCTATAGACTCCATACACATACACTATAGAGGCGTAGAGTCTATAGACTCCATACACATACACTATAGAATCTATAGTCTATAGACTCCATACACATACACTATAGAGGCGTATAGTCTATAGACTCCATACACATACACTATAGAATCTATAGTCTATAGACTCCATACACATACACTATAGAGGCGTAGAGTCTATAGACTCCATACACATACACTATAGAATCTATAGTCTATAGACTCCATACACATACACTATAGAATCTATAGTCTATAGACTCCATACACATACACTATAGAGGCGTAGAGTCTATAGACTCCATACACATACACTATAGAATCTATAGTCTATAGACTCCATACACATACACTATAGAATCTATAGTCTATAGACTCCATACACATACACTACAGAATCTATAGTCTATAGACTCCATACACATACACTATAGAATCTATAGTCTATAGACTCCATACACACACTATAGAGGCGTAGTTTGAATAGAAGAATAGCTTTTTGCTTAAAAATGAACAGAAAGCAGTCTGATTCCTTTTTAGGTCAAAACGTTTGATTGCATTTAGTGAAGCAATAAAAAGTTGTTATAATCCAGAGTGCAGATAATCTTTGTTCAACCGCTTTCATCCGCTCTGACCTAAATATACAATCTCCAAAAGACGGAGAAACATTTATGCTTTTTTCACAGTCGGGTGTATTAACTCAAGTACCTTCAGTACTTCTACTTTACTGTACTTTTACATGTTCCTCTTCCTTATAAGGCAAATATTATACCTATTACCTCCATGGATTTTAAAGCTTGATAATTACAAAACATAATGAACTAATTCATTATGATGTATTATTATATATTAAACTACCCAGCAGTGATAGAGTAATACAAATGATCTCTACCTCTACCACCTATATTTATAATTCAATACTATAATATGGATTATTCTGGAGAGTTTTGATACTTTAAGTATATTTTGACTGTAATACTATTTTGACTGTGTACTTTTACTTCAGTAAGATTCACTTTTAACAGATTATTTCTTCTTATTTGACATTTTATTCTTCATGTAAGATGAACTGTACATGCTCAGCTGACCTGCTGACGTTCTGACTGAAACTAACTATTAGAAAATGATCAGTCATAGATATGTTAGTCTGATATTCACTCTCCTCTTAGCTCTTTGATGTGATATAGATTCAGTTGATTTGACTCTATATATAATGTATGTATATATTGACAGGTGGAGGAGTTCACCTGATGGAAACATCATTCATCTCAATACAGAATAACTTCCATACATCTGGTGTTCGTCTGTCTCTCAGGACTTCTGCTTGATTGCCGGCTGATGCAGTGTGTGTGTGTGTGTGTGTGTGTGTGTGTGTGTGTGTGTGTGTGTGTGTAGGGTGATTAAAAAATGTAATGAAAAAAACAGACTCCATCTTCAGGTCAAAAGCACAAGAATAAGCCGTGAATATTAAGTGTATCGGCTCTCTTATTGGTCACGGATACATTTTCAGTCTGACTAAAGAATACAAAATAAAACATGGTGTCGGGTGGAGCGCTGCAGAACGTAGCTGTACGGAGAAATGGATAGAAAGATCCAAGTTATTTATTTAAACAAGGTAGTTAAAGGAACAACGTGTTCATTTAGTAATAACAATTATTAATATTTAACTGCAGCAGGAAGAACAATGACACACACCATGAGGAAGTGAAGCAGATCTCTATAAAACAAAAGGGTGGACGGCCGGCACGCCTGCTGCTTCTGTGTCAGCTGTCAATCAAGCCGAAGTCCTGTGTGTGTGTGTGTGTGTGTGTGTGTGTGTGTGTGTGTGTGTGTGTGTGTGTGTGTGTGTGTGTGTGTGTGCGTGTGTGTTCCTAAACAAACGGCAGCTCAAGAGAGGGAGAAAACATTTAATGTAGATTTAAAGTTGAATTATGAGCAGGTTTACGTTAAAATCAGTGCTGGATGTACTTGTACTACTTACCTGGTACTTGTACTACTTACCTGGTACTTGTACTTCACTTAAAGTATTTCCATTCTATGCTGCTTTATACTTTATCAAACCAGGTGTCTCCAGACGTGTTGATGTTGAACGTTTGTGATGAAGTGTTGAAGCCTCGCCTGCCGCTTCAGTTTACTCGTTATAAGAGCGGCTGTGGCTCAGGAGGCAGAGCGGTCGGTGGTTTGATCCCTGGACCCTGCAGGGATCATGGAACATTCCTTGAACGATCAAGACAAACGTTTCGGTGATGTACAACAGTTCATGTTTCGTACACTTTGTGCTTCTGACTCGTCAGCGCAGTTCTTTACGTGGAAAAGCCCCGTCTGTTAGCATTAGCTTACTTACCACCACTGTACTGTAAACCAGCTGCTAAACGCTGGATTTCTACCTAGCAACCAGTTTGTCAGACTCAGTGGAGAAATGCAGCAGTGCATCCTGCCGTGCCCTGGGAACAAAGTGCAATCACAGATCCTTTCTCTGCCTCCATTCATCCTGTGCAGTTGGAGTCCATCGACCTGGTCTGTGTCGGTGGTTTTCCTCTGAAGGCCGCTTCACCTTGTTGTCTGCTTCTTGAAGGTGTTGCAGTCCAGCTGGGGAGGAGAGAGCTCAGTGCTAATGAGAGCTTCTTGACAACAGCGCGGAGACCGGACAATAACAGGAAACCTTCAGAACGTGTACGAACACACGCGCACAAAGAAGCCCACATAATGCACACACAATGACAAATAACGCACAACAAGGCATCGTCAGTGACGGAGGAGGTATTCAGATCCTAAACTGACACTTTAAGAACACTACTTCTGTTACAAGTAGAAGCCTTTAAAACGTTACTTCAGTAAGTCATCAGGAAAATTGTTAAAGTATTAAAAAGTATACAAATGTCCCTTGTGAAGTAGTAGGAAAGTAGCATGAAAAGAAAATACTCAAGTGAAGTACAAGTACCTCACACTTGTAATTAAGTACAGTATTTTCTCTCAGTGGTGGAACGTGAAGTACATGAAGTCGAGAATTGTCCTCATTTTAAACTTCACTTCTCATGCTCAAGTGTTGTAGCCTTTTTAAGACTTTAAAGACTACAGTACCCATCAGCCTCAGCGGCTGCAGCCACAGAGAAGACGTCATCGTTCCATTCAGGAACAAAAGTCAGCAGAAAAGGTTCCAGCGATCATGTTAAAAACACAAATATAATACATTAAAATGAACTTCTGCCGCAAACAGCTGAGAGTCTGAAGCTCTCTCGTTGGATGCGTCTTACAGCAATGCATTCTGGGACTTGCAAGTGGACCAAAGTTGTATGACTTTGTATCATTAAAGCAGGACATATTCAGCTCAGCGTCTCATAGTCTACATATCTGTTGCTCTTAGGTTGGCCTCAGAGGGGTTTGACGCTTGGATGCAGCCACGACCCAAATCTCACACGGTTGCGTAATGTTCATTTGCTAAAAGCGCGACGGGTTCAGCGACGCTAACCTTCAGTGTTCCGCATTAAACTGGGTCATTGTGGCGACTCGGTGCCTCGTCCATCACGGGCCAGAACGTTTCACGGCACACGACGTTCAGGCGACGGTGGGACGCCGCCGACGCGGCCGTCAGTGTGTCTCCACCCACTCGGAGCTCGGCCTGAGGCGTTTTTTTCCGCTCGTGCGCAAAACTTTGGGATGCCTTCCGACTCTGGAGCGGAAGAACGTCCATGAATCTGCTCAGAGAAAAGAGATCGCTCCTTATACCTGCAGACGCTATCCAGTGATTGTTGTCTGTACATCCATGGGTTCATTGTAAACAGGAGCTGCTCATAGCTAATTGAATGTACTTTTTACAAAATGTAAAACCAATAAAAACAACTCGTGTTCTGATCTGATGAGCATTGCAGAAAAAGAGTCCATAAATCCATATAGTTAGAGTAGAAGTAGTAAGAGAGAGAGAAAGTGCTGCAGAAGTTAATAACCATAAATCTAGAATAGATTAAAATAGAATACAACATATGTAATAGTCCACATAAAGATGATGTCATATTCTAAATACATTGATCCACCCTGTTTACAAGCATGGCTGCAAAAGTTGAGACTAATGCAAATAAGAAAGAGAAAACCAAAGTGAAATTCATTCACATTGATTGGTCATACATCCCTTTGAGTCTCCGTCCGAATGAAGCTCACATTTTAACCGAGGAAATTCCAGAAATTCATCAAAATGACGTGTGTGTGTGTGTGTGTGTGTGTGTGTGTGTGTGTGTGTGTGTGAGCTCTAGTCATACACTTCATGTACTTTTACATCTCGAGCGTAAAAAGCTTTTAATTATGTTCTCGTTTAGTACATTAAGATTGTATGTAGGCCTGATTAGTGTTTAGTTTTGTCTGTGGATTGAGTAAACTATTGTCACCTGTGGTTGCGTATGTAGGTCTAGGACCAGCATGCACCTGGGTGGCTCTGTGGTTTTTAACTGAGGCAGCGATATCCATCATTTCTTTGTTGTTATGTTTGGTTAAATCATGGGGAACGTGGTCATGATCGCTGGCTCTGGGGTTTTAGGTAAAGCGGTGGAACGTAGTAAGAAACTCTTTTATCCAACACTGCCATCAGGTGGACACACGGTGACTCACACGTCTACAACAAAAATAGAAAAACATAAATAAATAACATAAAGAACGAGGGGACACTGAGGCACGAATTCTAATTGTGTCAAGACATACATATATCACAGGCAGTGCATGCCATTACTGTTTTTATGGACATTTCTTTTGGTACAGCATTTAATAGTTTTATAAATGGTTCAAACTCTCTGTCAAAAACACAAGAAATAGGTCTATGGCTTGTAAACGTACACTTGTGTAGATAGAATTTGTCAAGAGTAATCAATAGATGTGTGATATATGCTCTTTCCTTAATTAAATGTTCTGTTATAGGTACAGAATCCAAGTTAACGTTAACGGGGCTTTAACGGGCGTGTTAGCATGTTAGCATACAGTTAGCTTCCAGATTGTGTGCCAGTCAGCATAGATATTAATTTTACTTTAAAATAGGAAACAAATAAACGTATGTCGTTGCTCTATATGAATATTGTAAATCGATTAATGTATTGGTTATTAATTAGCACTTCCGTTGACGTGACTCTCTCTTTACACGGCTCTAGTTAGGGCCTGCTGCTAATGTGACGTTAGTAGGTTTAACGGGCGTGTTAGCCTGCTAGCATACAGTCAGTTTACTCTCTGGAAACCCGTAACATGTTACTGTATGTGAGATGATCACTCTTGGTGTGAAAAGGCTCCATCTGAGCTTCCTCCACCTGTCGCCCTGCCGAGGCAGGAAGTCCCACTCCAGTGCCTCCACCGATCCCTGCCACAGTTTTCATCTTCACGGCGTAAATACTGTGTTGCCTGGTTTGAGTGAAATCCTCCTTTTTCACAGCGGAGAACTCTGAGTAGCGCTGTGTGGCGTATCTGTGTGTAACGGGTGCAGTTATGTAACGTCATGTGTTTGTCTTATGTGGACCCTGAGTCTGAAATAGAGTCTGACTGATCCAGTGATATTCCTCGCGCGCATGTAGCTTGATTTTGAGGGATAAGAGAAACCGGATCTGGAACACCGGGAAGCTAACGACAATCCACTGGAACGGATTCCAAAACACGGTAGTGGCCGAGGAGTGAAAACGACTGGCGGAGATGGGGAGAGCGGCGTTTATTCGTTGCGTTTGTCCACACCGCTGGATGCGTGACCAGTCATGTTGATTGTTTGACAGCCGTCAGATGATCTTCGCTGTCTGAGGTGGATTCATGCAACAAGAACAACAACGAGAAGAACAAGAGAAGCTTCCTTCTTCCACATCCAGAGGATTGACGGCTGGCCTGCCATCATTGGCTGGTCGTTGGTGAATGAATCATCGCCTTCATCAGGAGGTGGTGGGGGGGTCAGGGATGCTGTCACTGTCACTGTCTCCTTAAAAACAGAATACCTCCCACGTAACACACACACACCGAGCCCGGTCCCGGTCCCGGTCCCGGCGTCTCCCTGTTCTCGTTAAACGCCTGCTTGTTTCCTCGGAGCCAGCATGGAGGAGATCCTGCGAAAGCTGCAGAAAGACGCGTCCGGCCACAAGCACAGAGGTATCCGGGATGCCTGCGTCTACGCCCGCGGTGAGTGCACAACGGCGGCCGCCCTCCTCCTCCTCCTGCTCCTCTTCCTCCTCCGGTTCTCCGGCTGCAGGAGGGCGGCCAAGGGGGGGAAATCTGCGGGGTTTTCGGTAGCATGGAGCCGCTACACTAATCCAGGCCTATATCTTAAAGGGTGGTGTAGAAATATATCACAGAAACCACGACATCTTCAGGGAAATCAACGTTAATCACAAGTTAATTGAAGGTGGTCTGTGTCTGTGTGTGTGTGTGTGTGTGTGTGTGTAATATATCTTTTTATATTAGTGTCATCCAACACTAATATAAAAAGATGCACCTGCTGTAAGTGATCAACAACCAATTTCAAACTCTGTGCAGCGTCACAGTAACTTCCAATCAAGAGGGCTCAGTTGTCCTGCGCGCGCGCGCATGACGTCATGTGATGACGTCATGTGATGACGTCATGCACGGAGCCGCTCACTCGGCGGTGTGTACATCGGTTGTGCTTCTTTTGACAGAGGACGTGGGTCTTAATAGCCCGTCGTCGGCGCTGGCTGACGTTTTCTGCTGACTCACCAGTCATCAGCTCGTCTCCTAACAGCGTCGTTCAAGTTGTAACCGACTCACACAAGTACCGTGACGCCAAACGTCCAGAGTAGACACACACACACACACACACACACACACACACACACACACACACACACACACACACACACACACACACACAGGACACGTGTGTGATAGTGTACTTACAGTACGAGGGCAAGGCTAGTGTCTACTAAACCTTGAAGTATGCAACATGACGGGAGACGTATGCCGTGTTTTAGAGACGTCAGCAAGTCTCATATTTCAAGTTGATAGGAGGGAGACGGCGGCAGCAGTGAGACACTTGTGTGACGTCACGGTTCCTTAGATACAGTTAGAGGTACTTGTAGCGCGAGACGTGATGAGATGCATTGTTCTTAGTAAAGCTGTGAACACCTTTGTGCCGAATCGTTCCATTTAAACTGAAAGCTTTGATTTCGTACCCGTTCTCAGCTAATGTTTTATGCTAACCAGCTAGCTTCTGTTGTCTGTTGACATTGGGGTGAGTGTAACAACTAGGAATCCATTGGTTTGATGAAATGTAATGCGGCGTGTATCTGATGTCCTCTGTCCTCTGCTCCGTCTCACAGAGACCCTGGAGTCTCAGAATGGACCAGCCGACGTCTCCCCTTCACAGCTCCGGTAAGTTGAGCAGCTGGTGGCCAGGAGGTTCATCAGAGCACCGTGCTGGACAGTGTGTGATCACTGCAGAGGACAACCACATGTTGAGATTCAAAGGGTTCCTCTGTGAGCCGCTCTTCTTCCTCTGCGTTACACACCGCCAATGATTTGAATGATCTAATCATTCCTGGGATGGAGATGCAAAATATTGAATTGAAGCAGCTTGTCTATGCATCAGTGTTGCTCATCACTGTTTAAACACAGCTGGAACACCACGACAGTATACATGAGAATACCAGAGAAAGTAGAGTCGAGACAGTGTCTCTCTGTCTCTCTCTCTCGTCTCTCTCTGTCTCTTTCTCTTGTCTGTCTCTGTCTCTTGTCTGTCTCTCTCTCTTCTCTTGTCTCTCTCTCTCTCTTGTCTCTCTCTCTCTCTCTCTCTTGACTGTCTCTCTCTCTCTTTTCTGTCTCTCTCTCTCTCTCTTGTCTGTCTTGTCTGTCTCTCTCTTGTCTGTCTCTCTCTCTCTCTGTCTCTTGTCTGTCTCTCTCTTCTCTCTCTCTCTCTTGTCTCTCTCTCTCGTCTGTCTCTCTCTCTCTCGTCTCTCTCTTGTTTGGCTCTCTCTCTTGTCTGTCTCTCTCTCTCTTGTTTGTCTCTCTCTCTTGTCTGTCTCTCTCTCTCTCTTGTCTCCCTCTCTTCTCTTGTCTCTCTCTCTCTCTCTTGTCTGTCTCTCTCTCTCTCTGGTCTGTCTCTCTCTCTTGTCTGTCTCTCTTGTCTCTCTCTCTTGTCTCTCTCTGTCTCTCTCTCTCTGTCTCTCTCACTCTCTGTCTCTCTCTTGTCTCTCTCTCTCTGTCTCTCTCTTGTCTCTCTCTTGTCTCTCTCTCTTGTCTGTCTCTCTCTGTCTTGTCTGTCTCTCTCTCTTGTCTCTCTCTCTGTGTCTCTCTCTCTCTCTCTCTTGCCTCTTTGTCTCTCTCTCTGTCTCTCTCTCTCTCTCTCTCTCTCTCTCTTGTCTCTCTCTCTCTCTCTCTCTCTCTCTTGTCTCTTTGTCTCTCTCTCTGTCTCTCTCTCTCTCTTGTCTCTCTCTCTCTCTCTCTCTCTCTCTCTCTCTCTCTTGTCTCTTTGTCTCTCTCTCTGTCTCTCTTGTCTCTTTGTCTCTCTCTCTGTCTCTCTCTCTCTCTCTCTTGTCTCTCTGTCTCTCTTGTCTCTCTCTGTCTCTCTCTCTTGTCTCTCTTGTCTCTCTTGTCTCTCTGTCTCTCAGTTGTTGTTCAGAGACCTCGTGAAGGTGTCTGAGACGTGTTCCACTGATGAAGCGATGATGATGATGATGATGAAGAGTGTGTCAGCCTTGAAGCTCACTCTCGTCCTCCACCTTTTCGTTGAAATGGTTTTGTATGAGATGTAAAGTGAAGATTGAGGAAGCAGCTCGGCTCTCTGTGAATTATTCATTCAATGACCTCCGTTGTTTTATTGGGGATTGTTGGATTAAATATTGATGGTAATGTCTTTGTGATTCTCGTCCGGTGAGCTCCTCCGTCTCTACTAAAGACCTCTCAGATGTTGTTCTGTTCACGCTGTCCTCTACAGGACTACGATTAATAGACAGCTTCTCTGTGCGTTTGGAGGCCGGATGCTCTAGTTGTGTTGCTCTATGTGCTCACAGAGAAGGAGTCTGATCCCAGCAGACTGATCCTCACAGCACATGTGGACCGGTGTAGAACCCAGACATGAAGCAGCAGAGCAGCGAGACTCAACCCACTACAGATAATGAGGGAGAGAGAGAGACAAGAGAGAGGGAGAGAGACACAGAGCAAGAGAGAGAGAGAGAGAGAGAGGAGGGGGACAGAGAAAGAGAAAGGGGGAGAGAGACGGAGAGAGGGAGAGGGACAGAGAGAGAGAGGGGGGGAGAGAAGGAGAGGGACCGAGAGAGAGAGACAGAGGGAGAGAGACACAGAGCAAGAGAGAGAGAGAGAGGAGGGGGACAGAGAAAGAGAAAGGGGGAGAGAGACAGAGAGAGGGAGAGGGACCGAGAGAGAGAGAGAGGGGGAGAGAAGGAGAGGGACAGAGAGAGAGAGACAGAGAGAGAGAGAAAGAGAGACACAAGAGAGAGAAGGAGGGGGACAGAGAAAGAGAAAGGGGAGAGAGAGAGAGACAAGAGAGAGAGGGAGAGGGAGAGAGAGAGGGAGCAGCAGAAAACGAGACAAAGAAAGAAGGACTGCAGACAGAATGAAACAGGTGCTTTGTTGTGTGACTGACTCTGTCCTACACTGAGTATAATACTCTTATCATATTACATTTTATTCTCGTACTTCGTAAACAAAGGCTGGTTTGTTCTGAACCTGTAGCTTCCTCATCCCGTCACGGACCGTCTACACCTAACAGAGTCAAAGAAGAACTATATCAACAGCACAGTGAGTACGGCATCACTGAGAGCAGGGAGGAGGGAGGAGGATCTGCAGGTCTTGATGGAGGTCAAGAACTGAGACCTTCTCATATTCCGCTGATCCGTCTCCCCCCCCTCAGTCCTCCGAAGTCCTGCCGGCTGCAGGCCGGGTTTGATATGTTAGCGTCACACCGTGAACCCGCCTGTGTGACTGAGGTAGAGGGTCCAGACGGCTCTTGGCAAACATCTGCACGGCGTGATGGTGAGCTGCTGCTGTAACCTGCTGGTGCTTGTGCTCCTGTGCTCCAGGGAGCGCTGTCTGCTGCCTCTACAGATGGCTCTGGAGTCCAAAAACACCAAGCTGGGACAGGCGGCGCTTACTGGGATGCAGGTACGTCACCGTACAGCGATCCATTCATCTGGTTCTGGGTTGAGTCTGTGGTTCTGAACAACGTAAGCTTCATACGACACAGAAAAATATGAATTACTGCTTCACTTAAAAACTCTCTCTCTCTTTCCGACTGTGCCGTCGTCCAATCAGAAGCTCCTGTGCGAGGACAGGTTTGTGGGCGGCGCCTGCGTGGAGGTGGAGGTCCTGGAGAAGCAGCTGCTCAGCCAGATGTTGGAGGCCATCAGAGTCACCCCATCCCTCCACGAAGACCTGCAGGTGGAAGTCATGAAGGTAACAAAAGCCCTGTTGATCCTGGTCTTATATATTCTATCAGAAGGTGCTGAGCTTGAGCTTCTGGGTCCTGTGTGCAGGTCCTGCTGTGCATCACCTACTCGCCAAACTTTGACATCAACGGAGACTCCATCCTCCGGATCGCTGAGGTAGGACGAAGGAACGTTGAGGCGCAGGTTCTTCCTTCCTCGGTCGCTGCATTGATCCGTCCGTTCGGTACTCGAGCTCCGTCTGTTTTTACGGGCGAAGCTGCGCTCCCGAAGGCCTCGTCTCATGCTGTGCTCTCATCCATTATTCAGAAGGCTGAGATGAGTGGTCCCGCACACACACACACACACACACACACACACACACACACACACACACACAAAGGGAGATGTTTGCCACATATAACAGGCCTGAGAAACACTGGACTAACCTGGTTGTTTTATGACGGAGTATAACTTAGATATCTGATCCCAACATTGTAACAAACTGGATCACTTTATGACTCTATGCAAAGGCAGACGCTCAGAAGGTGGTCCGTTGATAAGGGTGATTCACTGGAACAGTCCACAGGTGAAGCCATAACGGGTGCTCCACCTGAGCAGACATCAACCACGTCACCTCCACACTCCAGCCTAAGTGAGTGCTGTCTGCAGCGCCTCCTCCTGCAGCATCACTTCAATCAGCAGCAGCTCCTGTACTGTACTGAACGGGTCTTAAACACCCGGTCGACGTGTGTGTGTGTGTGTGTGTGTGTGTGTGTGTGTGTCATAACTACCTGATGAATACACCACTTTGGTTTTGGGAGGCAGCAGGCCTCACACACACACATGCTGGTGTGGAAGGCTTCATGGTGCAGGAGGTATTGATGCTGCATTGATTGGGTCCAGCTGGTGGAGGTGGAGAACCTCCACCAGCTGGTTGTTTTGTGACTCAGACATTGGCAGGATCACACACTGACTGATGTGTGTGTGTGTGTGTGTGTGTGTGTGTGTGTGTGTGTGTGTGTGCGTGTGCGTCTAGGTGTGTATCCAGACCTACGTGTCCAGCTGTCACCAGCGCAGCATCAACACGGCGGTCCGAGCCACGCTGAGCCAGATACTGGGAGACCTGACACTACAGCTGAGACACCGACAAGAGGTCACAACACAACAGACACAACACAACACAACAGACACACAATACAACACAATAGACACACAACAGACACACAACACAACACAACAGACCCACAACACAACACACAACAGACACAACACAACAGACAACAACACACACAACACACACACAACAGACAACAGACACACATTACAACACAACAGACACAACACAACAGACACACAACACAACACACAACAGACACAAAACACACAACACACAACAGACACAATACAACACACACAACACAACAGACACAACACACAACAGACAACACACAACAGACACAATACAACACACACAACACAACAGACACACAACAGACACACAACACAACAGACACAACACACAACACACAACAGACACAATACAACACACACAACACAACACACACACAACACAACAGACACAACACACAACAGACACAATACAACATAACACACACAACAGACACAACACAACAGACTCAATACAACAGACACAACACAACAGACACACAACAGACACCACACAACACAACAGACACACAGCACAACAGACACAACACACAACACAACAGACACACAACACACACAACACACAACAGACACAACACAACAGACTCAATACAACAGACACACATATATACATTGAAAACTGAATATAATGCTATAAAATACTATCATTACTATTACACTGTGTATAAAATACTATCATTACTGTTACACTGTGTATAAAATACTATCATTACTCGTGACTTTAGACTCTGTAGAATTGTTTTGGTTATTTTTTTTACTGATTGCATCTTTTATTACAGGCGTAGTGAGAACTCACTGTGTGTGAATCCATAAAGTGGCATAAAGAGTACGAAGAAATATATTTCATCAGTATATTTAAATACACATGTCTCTAGAATGCCTCTGCTATGTTCACAAACACACACATGTACACCGTGAACGGACGAGTACGAGGCTCAAGCGACCCGCCGGGTCTGCAGACAGCAACACTTTAGAGCTTTAGTGACCCGCTGGTGACCCGCTGCAGTGACCCGCTGCAGTGACCCGCTGCAGTGACCCGCTGCAGTGACCCGCTGTGCTGTGCTCCTCCACAGGGTGCAGATGGAGACGAGGTGATCGCCCCGCCGCTGCATAGAAGAGGTAGGCTTCACCTCTCTGTCTATCCCGACACCGATACCGACCGCTACCGACCCAAATGACCCAAGGACACGCACTGATTCACTTGTGGTGTGTGTGTGTGTGTGTGTGTGTGTGTGTGTGTGTTTGCAGACATTTCGCCCACCAGCCAGGCTCTGTGTGAAGACGTGGTGACGGTTCTGAACGTTTTCTGTGAAAAGCTGGAGTCGGTGGACAGGTGACTCTGCAGTTGTCCCTTTGATTGAGCCGGATGAACTCACAACGCTGGTTAGTTTAGAGACGCTCAGTCTAACTTGTGACATGTTCCTCCGTCCTCCAGTGAGAACCAGCTGCTGCAGCTCCTCTACCTGGAGTGCATCCTCTCCATGCTCAGCAGCTGCCCTCCCACAATGCACCTGTCCAGAGGGTTCACCGACCTCGTATGGTGAGACGTGTAGCTCTCCTGACTGACTGACCATTTGACTGTTTAGGAGGTGATTCATGTGACGTTGTTTGGAAGCCTTTTGGATCCTAAACATCTGTAATGTGTTCCTTCACCCAGGAAGCAGCTGTGTCCGTCCCTCGTGGCGATCATGGGAAATCCCGTCAACGACAAAACCATCGCTTCCCACCACGGCTACTCGGGCGCGTCGGACCGTCTCTTAGACAGACACGGTCCAGGTAACTGGATCCGCCCGACTGTACAAAAACACCAGGGCTGGTTTGAGTCGGGCTGGAATGAAAGCGGCTCGTCTTCACCTCCCTTCTGTGTTTTCCCCGCCTCCAGGAATCAGCCAGGAGGCGGACTCCTTTGGCGGTGGGGTGTCCGATCAAGGCAGGGGGTCCGGCTGTTCCTCCAGCGCCCCCGCCAGGATCGCGCCGGTGGTGCGCACCGTGTGCTACGTCGCCGCGGAGCTCGTGCGCCTGGTGAGCTGCGTGGAGTCGATGAAGCCGGTGCTGCAGTCGCTGTACCACAGGATCCTGCTGTACCCGCCTCCTCAGCACCGCACCGAGGCCATCCGCATCATGAAGGAGGTGGGAGGAGGAGACGGAGGAGCTCAGCCTTTTTGTCCCGTTATAACAGATTGATTTACCACCTTCAGGCAGCCATTTGTTTCCTCTCACTACAGTATAAATAAGTATTACGTTGCAATCTATTTCTGTGTGTGTGTGTGTGTGTGTGTGTGTGTGTGTGTGTGTGTGTTAGATCCTGGGCAGTCCCCAGAGGCTGTACGACCTCGCCGGTCCGTGCGTGGCTGAGCCTGAGACCAGGAAGCGCTCCTTCTCCAAGAGGAAGTCCCACCTGGACCTCCTTAAGCTGTCAGTAGCTCCTCCTAAAATAATGCATCTTATTCACTATGATACAGTTGATTTTGGTGGTTTTCATTGAGGATGTGCGTTCGTGTGGTTCTTCTTCTTCAGAGTGATGGACGGGATGACGGAGGCCTGTATGAAGGGGGGCATCGAGGCGTGCTACTCCTCGGTCTCCTGTGCCTGCGCTCTCCTCGGGGCGCTGGACGAACTGTCCCACGGCCGCGGCATTCAATCTGAGCAGGTACGCTACTGAGACAGGACGCCTCAGACATCAACAGCAGTCTGAGGCGGTCTAGCAGAAATCTGTGGTTTTAAGTACAAAAAAAAA
>NW_027176861.1:1100878-1118378 GCF_023349555.1 Cebidichthys violaceus
TGTTGGACACCCAGTGCTCCCCTAAGACGCCCAACAACAAGGAGGGCTTTGAGCACGCTCAGTCCTGCGTTCTCATCATCGAGCTGCCGGCCGACCAGCAGTCCAACGGACACGCTCAGAAGAGGTAGAGGTGGACAACGCAAACGCTCACACAACGAGCACGTCTAAGTGACGCGCTTTCATTTTCTAACTTCCAGCTCTGAACACTGAACACACAGCCCTGCTGCTGACCAACACTCTGACACACAAGACGCATGCTGCTGTGTTACTGGCCTCATTGGGTTTCAAGGTGCACACAAACGCTGACACTCACACTAGCCAAAAGTCAATTTGAATTTCGTGGACTACTGTAATGTATTTGATATGTTCATTTTATTTTGTAGGGGCACTACCAGACAGACTTAATCGATAGAGATGATGCAATCACTGTGAAAGCCCAAGAGTGATTTAAAAAAATAACCAAATCATTTACTATAACTCTGACCATCCTTATTATTAGCATGCCAAGAAGACGTGTGTTTCAGAATTATTAAATGTGTTCTGTTTGCCTTCTATTTGGGTATGTCTTATTGGCTTATGTCGTACTAAAAAGCCAAGATTTCAGCAGTTTACTACAATAGTAACAGCTATTAAGTATAAGTTATTACTTTTGTAAATCTCAGGGCTAGCGTTTTGTGCAGATTTCCTAAATCAAAGGAATACTTTAATTTATTTATTCATTTATTACCTTGAATTCTTGAAGAAAACTTTTATTTTTTTCTTGCATGCCTCCGTGGTGAACGGACTTTTCTCTTTTTTTTTTTTTATTCTGCGTTCGCCATAGAGGAGGCATGCGAGCAAAAAAAAAAATCTTCACAAAATCAAAGTAACACAGGGTGAGCAATTGAGATACAAACGGTAATTGCTTGGGTGACGTATTCCTGTAAGAAAGAAAACCACAATATGTTCGTCTTCTTTTGTTCAAAACTGTAAAAAAAGAACATGACTGGAAAACCCTCACTGTCTTTGCTTGTCGTTCTGCTGCTGTGGTTGCAGGAAAATTGGGTAAGGCTGTTTTCTTTGACATTGTTCCTGTATGAAAAGAATGTGCATGAACAGTACGGCTCTGCATGATCCCAGCAGTCAAACTAACTCATCCACCTGTGGAGAAAATATGTGGTGTGTGTGTGTGTGTGTGTGTGTGTGTGTGTGTGATGCATCCGTGTTATGATGAGTCTTATGATTTACTGAAGCTTCTAATGTTTAACCAATCATTGAGGTCAGATAGTAACAAAAATGGCTACAAGATTTCCATTGACGGGATGCTGAATCTGAGCTCCTCTGATATAAAGTCTACTTGTAACAAAGTGATTTCATGACTGCCAGTCTTTCCCTTATCTAATACAAATCATTCTGTCTGTCTACAGTAGCTATTAGATTGTTTCATCACAGCCTAGTCACAGTAGACCATTGTCTAGTTTTTACTTGAGGCAAAGAGATTGTCCTTATCATTTAAAAACTGATTTGACCGGCTTCCTGCTCTCTGAATCCTGCAGTATCCCGTTCCGGACCATCGTGGTTAGCCTGTTGTCGCACCAGGTCCTGCTCCAAAACCTCTACGACATCCTGTTGGAGGAGTTCGTCAAGCAGCCCGACGGAAACGAAAAGGTCACACCCGTGACGTCTGACCCCAGCCGGGCCACGGCGGGCTTCCTGCGCTACATCTCCATGACTAACTTAGCCATAATCCTGGATCTGCTGCTGGACTCTTACAGGTTACTGCAACAAGAAAATCAGACGATATGCAGATGATGGTGTCATATGGATCTGTAATCCCGCTGGAGTCGCTTCATCATAATAATAATAATAATGATGTTGATCAGCTTCACACTCGGCTGACTTATCTCCTGATCTCTTCTTCTGCAGGACGGCGCGGGACTTTGACACTCGGCCGGGTCTGAAGTACCTGCTGATGAAGGTGTCGGGTGTCTGTGGAGCGGCTAATCTGTACCGTCAGTCTGCCATGAGCTTCAACCTGTACTTCCAGGCCCTGCTGTGTGCCACACTGAGCCAAGCCGACAGCATGACGGCACAGCAGGTATGAGAGACTCGTTGGTCCATGTTCCTCTTAAGAGACAGATATTGTTCTTAGACGTTGGTGGAGACCAAGTAATAGCTAGAGGGAGAGTAAATATTGTACTAAAATCCATCAGTGGCCCAGGGACACATCTCCAAAGAAACACTAACGTTGCTCTGTGTCTATTGAATGTGTACACTGTTAACGTTATAAGGCTATAAGATGTCAGACACGTGTGATCTTCAGCTTGAAAAATGATGAGTTGGTTTTTATTTTACCTTTGCTAGCTTTAAAAAAAATTCAGTTTTATTGTTTTCTTTTTTGTCTTTTGTATTTTTGGTAGGTGTAATATTTTTTTAATTCCAAAAATAATACAATACAATTGACTAATTCATCTAATTGATTACATTTAGTATCTAATAATAACGGCATCCACCTGCTGAAGACATCACAACCGTGAAACACTGTGATAATCACTAACGAGGCATTAGCAATCAAAACTCACTTCGTTGTGTTTAGGTGAAGAGGATGCTGTACGAGGAAGAGGAGGGCAGCTCTGATTCCTCTCACCCTGGCTCTGCTTCCTCAGAGGACGAAGACATCTTTGAAGAAACGGCACAAGTAATGCACACACACACACACACACACACACACACACGTCATAAAAGGTAGAAGAACAACGGTGTAGAACGGTGTAGCAGTGATCGCCGTTAGTAATGTCCTCTGGCTCTCTACAGTTTAATGAGCTCAGTCCTTAGAGGGTTTCTTGAACTCTTCACCCTCCTCGTGTAAAGAGTGAGATGAATTACGAATGTTTTAATATCACAAATCAACTCGTCCGCCGTGCTCTGTGTTTCCTCGGGCAGGTCAGCCCCCCTCGAGGCCGGGATAAACGCCATCACTGGCGGGCGCCCATCCCGTCTCTCAGCGTTCAGCCGCTGAGCAGCGCCGACTGGGCGTGGCTGGTCAAGCGCCTCTACAAGCTGTGCATGGATCTGTGCAACAGCTACATCCAGATGCACCGCGACCTGGAGAGCACGCTGGAGGAGATGGCTCTGCAGAGAGGAGGAGGAGCAGGAGCAGCAGCAGGAGGAGGAGGAGGAGGAGGAGGAGGAGATCACGTCTTCTTCCTGCCTCTCTTCCAGTCCGAGACTTCCACCCCGACTTCGGCGAGCGGGCTGTCGGCGAGGGGGACGCCATCGGAGGAAGGCGGGTGCAGGTCTCAGGCGGCCGACAGCTCGGCGTCGCCAGGAGACACGCCCACCCCCAGCCCGGGATTCAGGTTTGACTTCAGCCATTGTTATGTTGTTATGATGGCGACTTGCCGAATGTCTGTCTCCATCCTGAACACACAACCTGTCTGTAGGGTGCATCTCTTATCCATCTGATGAACACCTTCACTGTTTCAGTTACACACTCTCACATCACTCAGGCTCAGTGTAGCGCCTGTCCGTTTAAAGTGACCCGCTCGTTTCTCCTCACAGCGGCACAGGCAGCCTGCCCCACCACCTCCGGTCCGAGGCCGAGAGGAGGGACTCCGGGATGACAGGAAGCTCCGTAGGAGGAGCTCCCGGCGTCGCTGGACCGGGAAGGAGAAAGGAATGGTGGGAAAGCGCCGGGAACAAACTGTACACCATCGCCACGGACAAAACCATAAGCAAGCTGATGATGGAGTACAAACGCAGGAGGCAGCAGCAGCAGCCGCAGCAGCAGAGCCACGTCAACCTGTTCATGAAGGAGCAGGGCCGGGGGGCAGCAGGAGGAGGAGGAGGAGGAGGAGGGGAGAGGAGGGGCCTGGTGGAGCCTCAAAGGCCCCTGCAGAGGCCCCAACATCTGGTGGACCAGCAGGGTCCCCCGTTGAGGCACTCGGTCAGCGCGGGTCCTGAGGTTCTGAGGCAGGAGAAGAGACCACGATCGGGATCCACCATCAGCTCCCACAGCATCTCGCTGAGGGACTCCGAGGCTCAGATACAGGTGCTGATACACTTTTATCGTCGAGTTTAGAGTTCACACATTGTTTTGTCTCGTCTGGCAACAGGAAGTGGAAAGGGAGGGTGAGCTGAGGGGTTTTCAGTTGGCTTGAGTGTTGAGCTTTGTTGACATGTTGTCTCTCTCTCCCCCCCCCCCCCAGGCGTGGACCAACATGGTCTTGACCCTCCTCAATCAGGTCCTCCTGCTGTCAGACGCCTCCTTCCTGGCGCTGCAGCCGGCGCTCTACCCCTGCCTCAGCCAGCTCTCCTGCCACGTGACCGACGGCCGCGTCCGCCAGGCGCTGCGCGAGTGGCTGGGCCGCGTCGGCCGACTCTACGACATCGCCGTGTGACACTGCGGCGAGGAGAGAGCGCCGACGAAGAGCGGCGGCCGCGTCGGGTCAGCGAAGGACGTGAGCGGACGAAAGATGAATTGGATGGGTTTGATGGCGGCGCCGTGGCGGCGGCGCCGTGCGGTACATAGATGAAGGGTTCGCTTGATGATGCGACTCAAAGGCAGACTGACGTGGTGACGTGACGGACCGGGAGGACATCGACGCTCGTCATGTGACGTTAAAGGAACAGTGTTTAGGATTTCTAGCGGTGGATACTTCACCACGAACGTGTCGAGAAAGGTTTGTCCGCTCTGGGCTACCGTAGAAACATGACGGAAGCATTCTGAACTATCAAAGGAACGACGACTCTTACCTTCAGCTCGCTGTAAACTAATGAAAACACAGTTATCAATATTATATTCCCTTTTAATTCTAATGGAGCCCACAGAATGCTCAACACTGGCCCTTTAAGAGTTTGATTGGCAGATGAAATGATGAAGGATTCTTTGTATGTCACGGACATTCAACACACACACACACACACACACACACACACACACACATACTGTGTCAAGCATCCAAGGAGGTAAACAATAACATTCAGTTATTGCTTCATGCTGATGTGGTGTGATGAGTTATGATCACTAGTTTATTTGCATACTTTTTTCAGGTCCGCTGTAGAGTTCAGAGAATGTGTTTCTTAGGACTCCACTAGTTCAATGACATGAAAGTAGATTCTGCTGGCCGTTTGTCCGTCAGTGTGAGGGTTTAATGGCTCTGTGTATGTACTGTATATACTGTATGTACATACATACTGTACATACTGTACATACATGCATACATATAGTACATACAGTATATACAGTACATACATACATGCATACAGTACATACTGTACATACATAAATACAGTACATATATACATACAGTACATATATACATACAGTACATATATACATACAGTACATACAGTACATACAGTACATACATACATACATACAGTACATACTGTACATACATAAATACAGTACATATATACATACAGTACATATATACATACAGTACATACAGTACATACATACATATATACAGTACATACTGTACATACATAAATACAGTACATACATACATACTGTACATACTGTACATACAGTACATACTGTGCATACAGTACATACTGTACATACAGTACATACATACAGTACATACATACATACTGTACATACTGTACATACTGTACATACAGTACATACATACAGTACATACATACATACTGTACATACTGTACATACAGTACATACAGTACATACAGTACATACATACTGTACATACAGTATATACAGTACATACAGTATATACAGTACATACAGTACATACATACAGTACATACTGTACATACAGTACATACATACAGTACATACATACATACAGTACATACTGTACATTCAGTACATACAGTACATACATACTGTACATACAGTATATACAGTACATACAGTACATACATACAGTACATATATACAGTATATACAGTACATACATACAGTACATATATACAGTATATACAGTACATACAGTACATACATACATGGGTTAGTTGAGCTTGAGACTCGATCATCAGAACTTAACTCCACATGGTCCAGAACTCTACAGAGTAGCTTTAAGGAAAGGTATTCTTCCTCTGACACCAGCGTTACCACTCGTTATGATGATGATGATGATGATGATGATGATGCAATGAGGGAAAATATGTCTCAGATCACGAGCATTACCAAAACACACATCCGGCTAACATGAGGTCACCTTCAGATGCTGTTCTGTTCATTCCTTGAGGTCAGAGGTCAGAGGTCAGAGGTCCGTCACATCGTTTGAACTGACTGTACATGAATGTTTGTCGCTGTGATGCAATTTCTACATGGAGCTTTAAATACTGAATGTTTATTCTTCACTCTGCAGGAGAAGAGCGAGTATTTATTTGAACCAAAAACCACGCGCTACGAGTATTTATACAACGTTTATGTGCGTACATGTATTTATGTAAATGCTTTATTATTTAAGATATTTATCGTATCATTTTGAGCATTTTCTATTATTTTTCTATTATTGCCGACATTCTGCTGAGGATCTTCTCAGTCTCATGTTTCACGACCAGAACGCTCAGATTTCCGTGAAATTCACCGAGGCTACTCGTGCTCTGCAGAGGACGAACCCCTCGGGTTCCGATGACCACGTGATCGTGATCGTGATCGTGATCGTGATCGTGATGGTGATGGTGATCGTGATCGTGATGGTGATGGTGATCGTGATCGTGATGGTGATCGTGATCGTGATCGTGATGGTGATGGTGATCGTGATGGTGATGGTGATGGTGATCGTGATGGCGCCCCGTTATTCCAGTCTTTAGGTCTGTGCGTTCGGATCAAAGAAAGCAAACTGCGAGTGAGATTCCACCTCAGAGTAACAAAGCATCAACTCTGTACTGACCTTCATTCATGCCGCTGTGCATTTTCAGGACAGATTATGAGCGTTATGAAAGAAGAGCGTGTTGAAGTGACGCTAACTTCAGCAGCTCTGACCGTATTGAGGGCGAGGCGGGGGGGGGGGGGGCGCGCATGTGAAGCTCCTAAGAAGATTTACTCCTCTTTTTTTCTTTTTTTTTTTCCCCTCCTTTCGTTCGTCCCTCTCCTCTTCCTCACTTCCTCTGCTGATTCGCTGTTCATCTTCGACCAGCTGTCTCTCTGGATAACGAGGCTCCAAAAGCACCAAAAGACGCTCCGCGGTTCTGCAGCTAGAACCCGAGCGTCTGGGCCAAAAGCTCAGCCCTGAAGGAGGTAGATGATGAGACGGAAACACGAAGCGTGTGTCTCAGCTTACTGTTGACCCCAGCATTGGACGCAACCGCCTGTAACTCAAGCGGTGACAGCGGAGCACCAGGAGGTGTAAAAGCAGTCAGATTGATAAAGTCCAGCAGAAGACTTCTCCTTGATTTATCACCTCAGTAAACACTGAACTTCACATTCACAGACCTGCTGCCACCGAAGCAGCGTCAGATAACAGAACGTCTGACATTTGCTCCCAGGAAGCTTTAGCGCGTCTCTAGCTGTCTCTCAACCCCAGTCAGTGTCCCTAACCCGTCCCCCCCCCCCCCCCCGAGGACGAGCAGCGGGTGGACAGATGTTGTCGGCCGTCGGTGTGATCAGCAGCAGTGAAGGGGAGGATTTAGTCGGTGTTAAGTCCATGCCAGCGTTTTCCATCTATAAAAAAAAAAAGAAAAGCAGTGGACTCTAATGCGTCGCTGTCATGCAACAGCAGGTCTGCTGTGATGTTCGTCCTGCTCCACGTCTCCAGGGCCTCGCTTTGTGTCTCTCGTGTCGGCGGTGACTCCTTTGTCCGAGTTGTACCTCTAATGAGCGCAGAGATTAAGACGGGGTTGATCATGGCCGCCGTTATCTCTGCACTCTGAGCAGATTTGCTGCTCTTGGGTAAAGTGTAGTTCCACGCTGAGGAGAAGCTCCAAATCCGCCAGAAAGATGTTCCCACAAAGTCTGAGATGTTAAGCTCTTATTGCTTTCTGTTGTTGTTGAAAGCTCCTTCTTTTGTCCTTTTGCTGGGAAGCTGTAATCGCATTTGTGCCGATAATTTACAGTAAAACCATCTCCAGTGTAGTCGAGGGATTACCGGGTCCCTGAACAGATTGAAGGCAGCGACTTAATACGCTTTGTTTTCACTCAGAGCTGCGACAGACTGCATATCTTAAAGAAGAAGGAGAAGAAGAAGGAGAAGAAGAAGAAGTTGGACAACTCTCCACAAGATATCTGGTTTGTTCTGCGGGACGGTTGAGCGTCCGCCAAAGCAGCTTAAGCTACAAATGTCCTGTTGTCTGACATGAGCCAGACTTCTGACGAGCAACGTGACGGAGAAGCAGAGAAACAACAGCTTCTAGGTGGTGTGTGGTTGTTGGCTTAGAGAACACGGGATTCTATTTCATGTTTCATAACTTTCTCTTCTGTTACCTTAAACTCTATCAACCAGAAAACCTGATCTTGAGCTCTGGCTGCTGCACCTGAACCACAACCACTTGATTGTTGACCCTCATGCAGTTAAACACGTGTAACTAGGTTCTTCACTCCAAAGAAAAGGTGTGTGTGTGTGTGTGTGTGTGTGTGTGTGTGTGTGTGTGTGTGTGTGTGTGTCCGTTTGCTTCCCTCGCTGACCGTTAAGCGCTTCGCTGCTGGACCGGCATCAGCAGGTCGGCTGATGTTGTGACTGATTTATAAAAGTGTATTTTTCTTTTTCTTTTTCTTCTGCTTTTGATATCAAAGAGCAGCTCCTGTAATCTCTGCTGCTGAACTTTCTAAGCTGCTCTGGCTTCACCCGTCTGCTCTGTGTTCAATAAAAGCAGTTTATCTCACGTTTGTCGGCTCTCGTCACACACTGACCCTCACACACACACACACACACACACACACACTGACCCTCACACACACACACACACACACACACTGACCCTCACTCACACACACACTCACACTGACCCTCACTCACACACACACTCACATTGACCCTCACACACACACACACACATTGACCCTCACACACACTCACACTGACCCTCACTCACACACACACACACACACACACACACACACACACACACACACACACACACACACACACACACTGACCCTCACTCACTCACACTCACACTGACCCTCACACACACACACACACACACACACACACTGACCCTCACTCACACACACACACACACACACACACTGACCCTCACACACACACACACACACACACACACTGACCCTCTCACACACACACACACACACACACATTGACCCTCACACACACTCACACTGACCCTCACTCACTCACACACACACACACACACACACACACACACACTGACCCTCACTCACACACACACACACTGACCCTCACTCACACACACACACTGACCCTCACTCACACACGTTAGCGTCCCTTTCTAGCTAACTTAAAATCGCTCCATGAACTAAGTAAATTGTGAACGACGTATAATGACCCTCTGATCAGGAGTAAACCTCTGGTTCTGATGCAGCTTGGACGTGGACCAGGATTTACTGGCTACGTGTAACACTGCACATCCGTTTAGAGTTCAATCAGTGTTGAGTTAAATGCACATTTTGACAGCGACCCGTAGGTTAGTGGTTAATGCGTGTTTCATCCTAAACAAAATGCTTTGAACTTGAAATGCAATCGTAGTGGCCACAGATGGAAGTGCAGGTCATGTGACGCCCAGGGGCCAAACACACTAGAACATTCTTTGACAACCTTCCACACATTCAAACGTCGACTTTTTGACAGTCGAGCTCTTGAGGACGAGGCAGAAGTGGATCCTTTGTGAATCATTCTCCGTTCATCTCTGTCTCATTTACACACAAACACACACAAACACACACACACACACACACACACACACACACACACACACACACACACACACACACACACACACACAGCGGTGTGTTGCTGCTGCTGACCGGCTTCCAGCAGCTGTAAATCCTCCCATCAGGACCGGTGACGTGTCTCCTCTCAGCTGGACACACGGACGGTCTGCTGCCCTCGTTTCTCCCTCCTCCTCCTCCTCCTCCTCCTCCTCCTCCCTCCTCCCCTTCGCGGTTATTATTTCAGGCTGATCACTTCAGCTCAGCAGTCAGTGACCCTCTGAGCTCGCAGCTGAACTCGTCCTCCTCATCTCTCCGTCCACCACGCGTCTCTCTGAGCTGTCTCTCTCTCTCAGCCCCTGTCGCCCCTGAAGCTCCGGCTGGGCTTCAGATCCTCCACCATGCGGTCTCTGTTGGAGAGCAGCTGGATGAAGTTCGGACCGGCTGGCCGGGACTCTCTGGACTACTCTCCTGGACCCTCGTCTCTGCCCTTCACCAACGGACAGGCTCCGGTGAGCTGATCTAAATCTTTTATATATCATATATCTTTATATGTTATACAGCAGAACGCTGTCATAACTCAAATATCACTACTTCATGTAGCTTCTTACTGGATAAAGTTCACACCTGCAGCTTAAAGATTATTAAAGATTTAGACATAGACATTTCTATACCTTATCATAAAATTATAGTTTGCAGAAACGTGGGAAACGCAACTTTAAACGTTCTTACTTTACCCACAGATGGTTTGTTTCACATATTTTATTTTTAATATCACTTCTATTCATTCAGATTTGACGCTCTACGCTCAAAAGACGACAGTAACACCGCTACTTGATTTATTCAGTCTTAATCTGTTGTTCAGAGCGCGATCAACAGTTGAAGTATTTCAGTTAGACGTGTGCTCACACTAACACTCAGCAGGTTGTGATGGTCCAGATTGTGCAGATTAACTCACATGAAGGTCAAACAGATGTTTTGTGACTGGCAGCACCCTCTGATGGCCAGATGTCTGAACACCATCTCTTTACTCTTTCTTTTACTAAGAAATTATTGTTAGTTTCTCTGTTTTTGTCACCGTCTAAGCCTCCTCCACCTTTTGTCAAATATTGTCAAATTAAATCGATTAATGCACAAAAAAAGGACGACAACTTGTGATGCAATGATCATGTGTCAATGTGTCTTCTGGCTCACAGGGCCAGAGCTCGGGTGAGGCCATCATCAGCGCAAAATCCATCACCTTCATCGCCCTAGCAGCCGTCTCCGTGCTCCTCCTCTTCAGTGTCCTCGGCTTCCTGATGTGGCGCCGCAGGCACGGCTTCGGCTTCAACGGCAAACTGGGATTGGCCAACGTGATCGCCCTGGAGGACCTGCAGGACCCGGAGAGGAACTGCGAGCTGCTGTCCTCCATCCGGCGCCAGTCCAGCAGACGGCAGTCCAGCAGACGGCAGTCCAGCAGACGGCAGTCCGGCAGACAGCACCGACTGCCCAGCACCAGCTCCGAGCAGGACGCGTCGGACGGCGTGTTCCTCATGGTCTACCTGCCCTCGCCGTACGAACACACGCTCACCAGGATAGCCAGAGCCGCCAGCACCAGCAGCTCCAGGGACTTGGAGCTGCTGCCGCCGAGTCCCGGACCAGAGACGGACGGCAGAGATGAAGAAGACGGGATGAGGCCGAGCGACCGGGCGACCCTTGAGGAAGAAAACAAGGACTGAATCAAGGCAGGATACGAAAGAGAGAGGAAGATGGAGTGTGACAACACGTCCACTGAGTTCCTGTTGAGGAAGACATCATCAAACCGTTCTACCTAACAAGACTGAGCATCACTGTAGACCTCGAGTTAGAAGAAGAGACTGCCATCACACGGCCCTGACCTGCTGCACCAGCACCTCTTTTGTAGATCCGTATAGATTGTCAGATGTGGTTTGGTTGGATCGAGGATGCCGTATCCTCCGTGATTCTCCCTCTGACAGACATCTTCACGCTGCTGAACACTCGTGACTGATACAGAACGACTGGTTTTATTTTTGTAGGCGTCCCTCTCTTGATAACTGTGGACTTTCACAGTTCTCTAAGGACCCCGGTCTGCACTCTGCTGGCCCTGCACAGTATAGAAGAAGGTGCAGAATCGACTGAGTGCTGTCAACGTGACTTTTTACATTATTCCTCATACATCATCTGGAAAGGCTAGGACTGTAAAACTGCACATCTGGATTGAAATCATTCTATTTTCTACTCTCACTGTGTGTGTTTGATCTGTAACACGAGCTGTAGCATCCTTTTAGAGATGTATTTTGTCATATTGATACTCATTGTCTGACCTCTGGATGCAATGAATAAAGTGAAGGAGAGAGTGGAGCAGTTAGTCGTTGCGGTGTTTCATCTCACACAACAACAGCATTGTTTAAACGCTTCAAAAACAGCTGCTTTGCCCAACATCTGCATCGGCTAGCAGCTAGATCTGTTGATTAGTATTTGGGTTAAACACGGTTCCTCTGAAATGCAGGTAAATATAATTTAACCTCATTTTAAAATCATAGACTTAACATCTACAGTTTGATTTCAAACCTTATTTTTGGTAATGCTACGTATGAATAAGATGCTGATATTGTTTTTAATTTGTAGATGCAGATGCAGCAGTGATTTTCAACCAGTGAGAGGTCGTCAGGTGTGCCGTTGGGAAAATGTCCAATTTCACTTAATCGGTCCAAATAAAATATGATTTAGTTTCTGCACATAGTTTGGCGTTGTTGAGCGTCTGAGCTGCGACATAGTGGCTCAGTAATAAATACTCTTCCATGCCAGTGGGGGGCAGTAGGGAGCGCAACAACGACCGCGTTCATTTAAAACAGAAGAATTAGATGACGGGAGGTTGAGGTGACGAGACAACCAGAGATGGAGAAACAGACTCTGGACAACGTTCTACACAGACGCAAGATTTTACTGCCCAGTGTTTGAGGAAATGAATCTTCTGACAAGGGAAATACTGTCATATGTTCTGCATACTGGAGTCCTTAAGCAGTCTTTGAATTGCATAAATATAGTTTTGACAGGAAAATCTATATTTTTCAGAACAGAAGTTCTCGTCATCCAGCGGCCGGAAAATGTAATATTCTTCTAGAACTCTAAAAATGTTCTTCGACAGGTTCAGCGAGGTCCAGATGGAGAGAACGGTCTAATGATTTAGTCCCATGTATAGTGAAGTCAAATCAAATAAAGAAAGCTCAACTCAATAATATCTATTGTCAGATTTCAAAATGAACTGGATTAATAATAAATAATATGTACTCTAATAATAAATGAATGTTATTTCAAGTAAAATGTAGGCTGAATTAAAACACATCAGGAAGCTGAATGTGTTTGTGACTCTTAAAATAAAGTACTTCATTTTAGAAACATGGATTTAACTGAATTGTCTTTAAATTATTAAAGCACATTATTGTCATCTTCGAACTAGATACATGTGTGAGCTGTGTGGTTATTAAACAGTGAATTCATGTGTTGGATTCTGATCATGTTGGGCTCTTAGATGGTTTATTTTCTGTGTCTTCGGTTCAGATGTGAGTCGTTTGCTCAAAAGAGTTGCTCTTTGTCTCGTAGTGACGCTTCACATTAAGGTCTCTGAACACATGAGACCTTCTGGTTTTCATCTGTAGGAAGAATGAAGATATACGAGTCTGTTCATTCGTGGTGAAAGACTCTGGTCTGGTGTCTCTGGTCTCTCTAGTCTGGTCTCTCTAATCTCTCTGGTCTCACTGGTCTCTCTGGTCTCTCTGGTGTCTCTGGTCTCTCTGGTCTGGTCTCTGGTCTCTCTGGTCTGGTGTCTCTGGTCTCTCTGGTCTGGTGTCTCTGGTCTCTGGTCTCTCTGGTCTGGTGTCTCTGGTCTCTCTGGTCTGGTGTCTCTGGTCTCTCTGGTCTGGTCTCTCTGGTCTGGTGTCTCTGGTCTCTGGTGTCTCTGGTCTCTCTGTCCACATTTGTCTTCTTAGAGAACACCATGTGAAATAACTTCTCTGACTCACGTACTTCTCTGACTGCAGTATATGAATACTCACGTACTTCTCTGACTGCAGTATATGAATACTCACGTACTTCTCTGACTGCAGTATATGAATACTCACGTACTTCTCTGACTGCAGTATATGAATACTCACGTACAGGATGACAGTGAGTTCTGAACCCTTTACATGTCTCTTGTAGGACCTTGTTGTTGTGTCCTCCTTTGTTTGTAGCCAAATGTTAGCGTAACGCTGGCGTTCATATGTGAAGAGTGTCCTGCTGACTAACATGTGGAAGTATCATAAACTTGTGTTTTTGCCCACAGAGCATTTTCTTTTTCTGCAATAGTCCAAAATGTCATCGGCGTTTCGTGGAAGGAACCACTGCGACGTCATCCTCCAGAGCTGCTCTTTGTAGCTCCTCCCACCTCGCCGTTGACGGCTACGCAGCTTCACTCCTCCGCTCATGCATGAGGGCGGAGATCATTTTAATAATGTATAACCCATCCTTCAACATAGTGTTTTCACTGCAGCAGTCTCTAACAGGGAGCACGTGTCCCCCACACATGAATGAACGGGCAGCCAAGAGAAGAACATCTGGCTCTGGTACATGGATGCACAAACGAATGCAGCCGGTTTATTACATGTTCACCCTGTTTGGCCCTCAACGTGTGCTGTTGGCCCTCTCTGTGATCGACAGGTTGATTACTACATACATACAGTAGATCCGTGTTGAAGTGGATCATCGCGTCTGCACTCGTTGCTCTGCGTCCTGCAGCCACACCCAGCTGTCACTGGAGGCATGCGATCATTGATTCAGGTTTAACCGGTTCACTGCCAAATAAAAGCAGCATGCCCGGGGACTCGTTGTACTCGGCGCCGCTCGTCGGGAGAGGACAGCATGGCTCTGAACGTCCCGGGACTCGTAGCCACCGTCGTGTTCTACCTGCTGGTGCTCGGCATCGGCATCTGGGCTTCCGTCAAGTCCAAGCGGGATGAAAACAGGACGCAGGCGGACCATGCAGACATGGCTCTGCTGGGCAACAGGAACATCAACCTGGTAATGGGGATCTTCACCACGACCGGTGAGTGTGTGTGTGTGTGTGTGTGTGTGTGTGTGTGTGTGTGTGTGTGTGTGTGTGTGTGTGTGTGTGTGTGTGTGTGTGTGTGTGTGTGTGTGTGTGTGGTGCAGCAGCGGTGACCTGCAGGCTCACCGGCTGTTCACCCGGAACAACGCGCGTGGTTTCTGTTAACGTGGACCACGTGGTCGGTGTGTAAAGGTGCAGCGTGTCGCATTGTGACTTTATTGCAGGTGAACCCGCTGCTGAACAAACGGCACCACGCCCTCTACTGGTCCTGGACTGCCACACAACCGTATTAATAAATGTGCGTTTAATATACAATCACCCACAAATAAGACTCGTTGTGTTTAACGTGTTTATATGAGTCCTTTATTTAGACATGGAGCAGGTCTCCGTGTTTCTACGGTAGCCCAGAATGGACAAACTGAACAGCTGGCTCAAACCGCAAAACCGCGGCTCGTTATACGTCCTAATATGACCTCCTAACGTCGATTCCTAACCACTTTTCCTTGACTTCTATGCAAAACGTCACGGGGTCAAGGGAAGGTGTGAAGGAGAATCCGTGAGGAGTTAGGAAAAGACAACCGTGGTGGTGAAACTACAACGAAGGACTACAAAAAGCGCAACTAAAACACGACGCCATGACATGTGTTCCTGTAGATGAAACGGTCGCTTAATATTGATCTTTTTAACTCAGTTTGCTGTATTTACTGTTCTTTTTATTTCATATTATTTTGTACATAATGTAAGGACTGTCTGTTCATATTCATCAACATGAAGAACATCACTGTTTGAGGAATTGTGGGGCAGAATTGTCTACTGTCCTTTATTAAAGGAAGGTCCAGTGTTTCCTATGCTAGAGGAGCTAGTAAAGGAAGCATTGAAGCACCCTTAGCGCATGTGAACGGCTCCTATCGTGTGTGTAAATGTGAGTGCGTCTCATGTTTGAGACTGAAGACAGAAACCAGTTCACACGACGACAATCATCTCGACGTTCACAAAGACGACTGTAACAACCTGTAAGACGTTTGAAGAATGAGAACATGAACTGTGTGTGTGTGTGTGTGTGTGTGTGTGTGTGTGTGTGTGTGTTGCAGCTACCTGGGTTGGAGGGACCTTCATCATCGGCACAGCTGAGACGGTGTACGATCCAAAGCTTGGGCTGATTTGGGCCGTGATGCCTTTGGCGGCAACGTTGGCCTTCATTGTTGGTGAGATTCACTTCTTCACGTCGTGCTTTTCAACGTTTTCACTTCATCAAACTGAAGGAGACTTCATCTCCTCTCAGAGCTGCTCCTCAGCTCCTAATGCTCTATCTTCAGCTTTTAAAGAGTTCAGCTGTTGTGTCGTGTTGACGTCAGGACAGCATGTGGTCATTATGAATGCTGAACACATAGTACATCACGCACACATTGAAACTGACACTTACGTTTCTGTGCTTTACTTTGTGGGTTACATCAATCTCCTAAAAAACTGTGACGCTGAAAATGTAATTCTCTAATTTATCAAAAAAAATTACAACGTATATAGTATATAAACGTATATAGTATATAGACTTCTATTGTATATAAACATATATAGTGTATATAGTATATAGACTTCTATTGTATATAAACTTCTATCGTATATAAACTTCTATAGTATACAGACTTCTATAGTATATACACTTCTATAGTATATAAACATATATAGTATATAAACGTATATAGTATATAGACTTCTATAGTATATAAACATATATAGTATACAGACTTCTATAGTATATAAACTTCTATAGTATACAGACTTCTATAGTATATAAACATATATAGTATACAGACTTCTATAGTATACAGACTTCTATAGTATATAAACATATATAGTATACAGACTTCTATAGTATATAAACATATATAGTATATAGACTTCTATAGTATATAAACATATATAGTATATAGACTTCTATAGTATATAGACTTCTATAGTATATAAACTTCTATAGTATATAAACTTCTATAGTATATAAACGTGTATATAGTATATAAACTTCTATAGTATACAAACATGTATATAGTATAAAAACGTATATAGTATATAGACTTCTATAGTATATAAACGTATATAGTATATAAACATATATAGTATATAAACTTCTATAGTATATAAACGTATATAATAAGTGTCGTAGGAATTGCAGGTTCATTGCAGGAACGTTGATACAAGCTACCAGACAAGGGTGCAAGGGTGCAAGGGTGCAAGGGTACAAGGGTACAAGGGTACAGACATTTCTTTGCTGGATGAATAAAAGCCAGAAGAAGAAGAATCTGATCATCTGAACAAAGCAGGCTCATTGCAGCCATAACAGATTATTAAGAAATCCCATTATTTAAAATATATATTTCTCTTCTTATCAAATGTCACTTTGGTTTAGGAACACTCCTCACTGTGTCGTGTCCCACCTGAACGTCTCGTCTTAAACATCACATTAAGGATCACAAGTGACCCAAAGCAGCCTCTAAGCCCCTCAAAGCAACGGCAGACCTTTGTGTTGGTTTGACAGAATCTGACAGATGAGAAGATAGATTACAATAACGGACGTGGAATCATCAGAACTGTCCCGCTGTGGTTCTCCAGGTGGTCTT
>NW_027176861.1:1123378-1183378 GCF_023349555.1 Cebidichthys violaceus
AACTACGCAACAAGTGATTTGGCGCTAATAAATGTAACCACTTTTATTCACAACAGTCGATGCGCGTGCAGCCGATGTTTAGTGCGTTTCATGCAGAACACTAGGAGTAGAAAGGTGTGTCGCGCATGCAGAAGTCGGGCTGCAGGCTCTCGTAGGTGCAGTCCGACGTGTCCGTGGCGCAGCGGCCGCAGCCGCAGCTCAAAGCCACCGGGTAGGTGACGGCCGGGTCCACGCCGGGAGGACAGTCGGGCAGCTCGAATGTCCTGTAGTGTAAGTCCCGGTACGTGCACACGTGCTGGTACACGTTGCTGAACGGTATCTTGATGACCGGGTCCTGGAGGGGGGAGCAAACACAAGCGAGGCGTGTTCATTTGTAATGAAGAAGGTCACACGTAGCATCAACCATGAGAGAGGCGAGGAGCGCTGGTCTAAGACAGCCCAGCTCACAATGAATCAACGCTAACCCTTCACCACTGATGTGGGCTAATAAAGACCTGGTCCAATGTTCATGTGAGCGCCTGGCTGTCTCTAGCAGAGACTTCATGGTATGTGCAGCTTGTTCCCAGAGTGTCGCAGCAGCAGATGGGCGAGGTCATGCATGACTAGTGGTGAAAAAAAGCTGATGACTCCATGAACATGTGACTGCTAGCACGGTATCATTTCCTCTTACACGAGGCAGACGTGCACACTGTTTAAAAGAGAAAGACAGAGACCACATGCATACAGCTCATTGTTATCTTTATGTCTAGAGCAAAAGCCATCTGATTACCTTCTCTACCATGCAGAGCTGAGCTATAGAGCGAGACTCCCCCCCACACTACCCACAGTTACCTTGGTGACGCAGTGACCGCTGCAGATGGTGGTTTCCACCGGGTGGCACTTGGGACAGCCCTCCTTCTCCAGAGACACCGTGCGGTTGATGAGCCGGCAGGACGGCAGCTGGGAGGCCGCTGGTTGATGGGAGATGTTGCAATTTTGGTATAAATGTGTCACATGCTGCATTTTAGTGTTCTCACGAGAGGAACAAGGGAACCATCGGGGCCCCCCTGCCAACACATGAGTGGAATATTCACAGTTCCTGTTCAACAAAACACACTTCTTCTTCTTTTCTTTCTCATGACATGCCACTTCCACTTTGATGTGACCATCGATTAATGTCTATTATCCACTAATATGCTCTATCTAAACTCCCACGTTTGCTTAAACTTTCACTTCACTCGTGAATTCATTACTGCTGGTGTTCTTTTGTTTCTTTTTCTGATGTCTCGCCTCACGTTTCGCTTGCCCTGTTGCCTTGTTTTAAATTACCTGCAGGAGCCAGGGGCCAGATGGCAGGTGAGGCTCCCAGGAACAAGCTCAACATCAAGGGGAGCGTCGCTCCTCTGAGCTGTACGGCCATCATCCTGCAGGAGGCAGAGTGGGTCGGTCGGTCGGTCAATAACGTTCTCGCCTGGATACCTTCAGGAGTAAAAACACACAACGTGGCACCATAAAACATCAACGCATTATCAATTCAACATCAATAAAGGCATCAGTGTCGACCTGTGAGCTCTTTAAAGTAGGCTGTAAATCAGGGCTTGCTGTTTTATCGTTGATATTCTATATTCATCTCATTATGAAGATAAAGGAACACGTAGATGACCGGTGGAGCTCGGCCTGACTCACCTCTCCGGTGTCTGCTGGCAGTGTGCTGAGGCCGGCCGTCCTGCTCCGTCTTTATGCTCCACAGGTGCTGGTATCCAGGATGAAAGCTGCTCACATAACCCTGGTTACCTGTTTATGTTAAAGGGGGACACATAGTGCGGCTTTAATCTCGTTTCAACCGGGGGATTAGACTCTCTCCGGATCACTTCTACATCCTGTCGCACGCACTCAAAGCGGCAGAGTTGTGTCGTGTGAGAGGATGCGCGGGCAGCTTCAGTGCCTTGCTCAAGGCCACCGTGGAAGAGGGAGGCGGCTTCATGACCTGAGGCTGAACTGTAACGTTTCAAATTCTAATCGTGAATACAACCAATGTTAAGGTATATAATTAGTAGGCCTACTATAATGTAATATTCATAACACTGATAAATAAAGTTGTGTGAGAGAGTTTCTATCTTTTGCATTCTAGGTCTTTGACTTTGTTCATTTTCGTTTAATGCCTACATTTAAATGACCTTTGTCTTGTCTTTAGTTTGTTGTTGTAACAGGGGATTAATCATCAGTGCTACACCATTCTGTTTAGTGACCGGTGTAAAAAGAGTCTTTACACAGAGGTGAATCCTGTAGATCCCACTGATAGTGACGCACAGTTAAAGTGTTTCGATGGATGTGAGAGTGTTTCCTGTGCGGTTGAGCGCTCAGGATTCCTGGTTCTCACCCAGGTGCCGTGTGACTGCTGTCCAGAATGGAAAAGGCTCTTTGGACAATGGAACCTCCAGTTTGAATCTATATTCCACAGACTGCTAAAAGCTATTATTGTATCTCAGAAGGGCCGGTTGTAAAAAAGAATTTATGTGCGGCCAAGAATTCCACCTTGACCTTAGAGCAGGAAGAGGCCCGGCAGCGAGTAATCCCGTTTCATCAGCGTGGGATCACTGTGACACGCTGACTTCCTGCTGACACGGAGCGTCTGTGACGTCGACGCTTTCAATGGGCTCAGATGACGCAGTGTGATTTGTTTTTGTTTTTTTACTGAGTGGAACAATTGAGAAGACGTCCGAGAGTCAAGCACAGGATTGTATTTCAGCAGCTGCTTCTTCTGACTGGATGCAATAGGCCCACTGGTGTTGCAGGATTTGCAGTTGCATACATGCAGTTTTATTAGCAAAGAACATACATTTGATGTAATTATATTACAGTACGGTCTTTTCTTCTTCTTTTTATTTTGGTGCAACATGTCAACACAATTTAATTGCATTATGTAATTGCAGATAATAACAAAAAAAATCAAGAAATATACAGGAAATTACACATTACACGCAAACATTATATTGCAAACATAATCCTTTAACTATTTTACATATTCATAGATTTATTTTTTTCTAAATATGAAAAGTTTAGACGAACCTTTAAAATCCTAATGTATGTACAGTATATATATATGTATATATATATATATATATATATATACAGTATATATATGTATATATATATATATATATATATATATATACAGTATATATATATATATATATATATATATATATATATATATATATATATATATATATATATATACTGTATATATATATATAATTTACCTTCTTATCGCCATTTAACCAGTTTAAAGTTACACCGGAACTTTACATCAGCCGTTTGCTCGTTTCGAGTCGGCGATTAATAGCGGATGGACCCATTCAGTAGATGCAGCGCATGCGCGGCAATCAATATGGTTACAAAAAGAAATGCTCATTACATGACGGTGTAAAGCTCGCGCTAGGAGACAAATACTGAGGCACAATGACTGAAGAAGAGCAGGAGAGCAAGACGAAGGTTCGTGGAACGTTAAACCGGTTATGACGCATTTTAAAAGACTCGGTCGCGTTCAGAAGGTCAAATAAAACGGTTCACTTGATTCGTGAAGTTCTCTTAAGTTGCTCACGGTGAAGCAGAATTCGAAGGCTGTGTTATTGTTATGCGCATTAATATATACACACATATACACACACACACACACACACACACAGTGTAACACAGGATAGACACAACATATACTTATACAACATATATAATCAAGAACAAAGTCATGTCAACGCATGTGTGAAATGACTGGATACAGACGCTAGTGTTTAATCACTGCAGGCATCAATATCACTGAATGTGAGAGAACATACGTCACAGTTAAGAGAACATACGTCACAGAGAACATACGTCTCAGTTAATTGAACATACGTCACAGAGAACATACGTCACAGAGAACATACGTCACAGTTAAGAGAACATACGTCACAGAGAACATACGTCACAGTTAAGAGAACATACGTCACAGAGAACATACGTCACAGTTAAGAGAACATACGTCTCAGTTAAGAGAACATACGTCACATTTAAGAGAACATACGTCACAGTTAAGAGAACATACGTCTCAGTTAAGAGAACATACGTCACAGAGAACATACGTCACAGTTAAGAGAACATACGTCACAGAGAACATATGTCTCAGTTAATTGAACATACGTCACAGAGAACATACGTCACAGAGAACATACGTCACAGAGAACATACGTCACAGTTAAGAGAACATACGTCACATTTAAGAGAACATACGTCACAGTTAAGAGAACATACGTCTCAGTTAAGAGAACATACGTCACATTTAAGAGAACATACGTCACAGTTAAGAGAACATACGTCTCAGTTAAGAGAACATACGTCACAGAGAACATACGTCACAGTTAAGAGAACATACGTCGCATTTAAGAGAACATACGTCACAGTTAAGAGAACATACGTCACAGAGAACATACGTCACATTTAAGAGAACATACGTCACAGTTAAGAGAACATACGTCTCAGTTAAGAGAACATACGTCACATTTAAGAGAACATACGTCACAGTTAAGAGAACATACGTCTCAGTTAAGAGAACATACGTCACAGAGAACATACGTCACAGTTAAGAGAACATACGTCACATTTAAGAGAACATACGTCACAGTTAAGAGAACATACGTCACATTTAAGAGAACATACGTCACAGTTAAGAACATACGTCACATTTAAGAGAACATACGTCACAGTTAAGAGAACATACGTCTCAGTTAAGAGAACATACGTCTTAGTTAAGAGAACATACGTCACAGAGAACATACGTCACATTTAAGAGAACATACGTCTCAGTTAAGAGAACATACGTCTCAGTTAAGAGCACATACGTCACAGAGAACATACGTCACAGTTAAGAGAACATACGTCACATTTAAGAGAACATACGTCTCAGTTAAGAGAACATACGTCACATTTAAGAGAACATACGTCTCAGTTAAGAGAACATATGTCACAGTTAAGAGAACATACGTCTCAGTTAAGAGAACATACGTCTCAGTTAAGAGCACATACGTCACAGAGAACATACGTCACAGTTAAGAGAACATACGTCACATTTAAGAGAACATACGTCTCAGTTAAGAGAACATACGTCACATTTAAGAGAACATACGTCTCAGTTAAGAGAACATATGTCACAGTTAAGAGAACATACGTCTCAGTTAAGAGAACATACGTCACAGAGAACATACGTCTCAGTTAAGAGAACATACGTCACATTTAAGAGAACATACGTCTCAGTTAAGAGAACATACGTCTCAGTTAAGGTCTACTTCTGTCTCTGTCTTCAGGGTTTCAGGCTGCTGGGGATCCTGGATGTCCAGAACACTCCGTGTGCCAGAGACGCCATCCTGCACGGAGCCGGGGGCTCGATAGGAGCTGGTCTGCTGCACTTTCTGTCCACGAGTGAGTCTCATCGTGTGTGTGTGTGTGTGTGTGTGTGTGTGTGTGTGTGTGTGTGTGTGTGTGTGTGTGTGTGTGTGTGTGTGTGTGTGTGTGTGTGTGTGTGTGTGTGTGTGTGTGTGTGTGTGTGTGTGTGTGTGTGTGTGTCATTTATGTGTGTCTCTGCTGTTGTCCACAGGTCGGGTGAAGCGGTCTTTTGACGTGGGCTTCGCAGGCTTCATGCTCACGACACTCGGGTCCTGGTAGGTCTCTGTGTTGATGGACACTTCATCCTTTTCTTTTCTGTCTTTCACCCTCTGATCAGAACAGACTCCACCCTTTACAAACACCCAGCTGACAATGTTTCTCTCTGAACATGAGCTGCAGTCTCCTCTCCGTTCCGTTACATTCAGTTCTTTTTGTTTAGCACCAAAACACAACAGAGAGACGAGAAAGCACAACACTCCAGGAGAGGAGAGCTGTTGCCTTCTTAACGTGCATTACTGGGATTAAAAGGCCTACGGAGGGAGAGCAGAGAGCAGCTCGGTGCATCATGGGAAGTCTCCCAGCAGTCTAGGCCTGTAGCAGGATGGGTTGGGACTCTCCTGAGCGAGTCCTGACTGTAAACAGCCCTCTAACAGAAACCTCCTTCCGCAGGTTTTACTGCAGGATGAACAACGCCAAGCTGCGTGTGCAGCAGAGGATGATCCAGGACGGCATCAAGAACAAGGTCGTGTATGAGGGGACGGTTCTAGACCCCAAAAACAAACCTGGAACAGAAACACCATCGGGGCCCTCGTGACCTCCAGCACTGGAATTCCTCTCCTCCCCTCCCCTCCCTTTCCCTTCCCTTCCTTCCTTCCCTTCCTTCCTCTGGGAGAAGAAGACGGAACACTGTCGGTGTCCCACAAAGACTTAAGAGTTGTTGGAGAAGACTGACTTTCTAGTATTTCGTGGGCGTTCTTGAGACCACTACATCTGGACTTTTTGATTGAGGAGCAAACTTTGCCTACAGTGTATCTTGATCCTGAAACAACAACAACAAAAGTTTGAATGTGATATTTTCTGAGCGTCGTTCAGCTCTGATGTAGCGGTCACATTCTCTCTGCTCCTCACCCTGTGAACCCAGTGACTCTCCTGTCTTTAAAATCACCTCAAACCTTGATTGTTTTATCTCCTAATATTTAAATAAATGATGTACTGATGTACTATGTGTAGTCTGGAGTGTTTCATCTGTGGTGCTGAAAATTGCAAAAGTAATTGTTGCCTAATAAATGAGTAGCTTAGTAGCAAAATGTGAAACGAAGACAAACAAATTAATTTGCTTTACATCGATGGATAGAATATTGAATGCTGTTATGGCTCCTTTTAGCTGCTGCCTCATTAGAACACGTTCTGGCCCGTTCTGGAGGACGGAGCGGAGCCGAAGGTGAGACTCAGCGGAGCGTTTGATCCCCTAGAGAGAGCAGCTGACTCAGTGATGTTCCCTCAGCACGACCCCCGACCCCCCCGGGTAGGAACTCATAACAGAGACGCATGAAAGTCTTCATAATGAATCTCTGGAGTTGTTAACATGGCTGCGCTTCAGAAGGTGTAGTTTAAAAACCCGTCAAAGTGATTCATGTAGGCAGCGCTGTTGTTCTTCTGTGTTTGGACATCGTGTGTTTAACTGTGTGACTTCTTTATGATGACTTGATTGATCCGTTAGAGATCCAGGAGTATGAAGTGATGATACTAATGCGTCTGAACCAGGTTTGGTGCGCTGCTGTTCCACCAGATGACCAGCAGGTGTCGCTGCAGCCATCCTCTGATTGTTCCACTGCGTCATCACCATCATCACCATCACCATCATCATCATCATCACTAAGCCCTTGAACCACGTCTACCTGTGAGTGCAGCACAGTGAAACGTCACGCTGTGCGTTTAGTTCAGAACAAAAACAGAAAAGTCAACTTTCTCACGTTTCTTTTTTTTTTTTTACTGACGGCAGAAGCCGAATAGTTTCGTCCCCTTTTTACAACCAATTTTTATGGCTCGAGTAAAACGTCACACACTTTATTCTTTATTCATCTTAAATATATACGAGCAGATGATCCAAGGGTGATAGAAGCTTTTACAGACGTGACACCTGTTTGAAAAAGAACAATTTTTGTCGTTGATCTTTAATGGGTAATGTTCCGTGTGGAACGTGTGGAACGTGTGGACGCTCCCACGGGCAACGCTTTGATTGGGAAGTACTCCGGTCATTCTTCACTGATGTTCTTCACACATTTTCTAAAACATTCGCAAAAAAAACAACAACCAACTAAACATTTACAGGGCTTATTGTTTGCAGTTTTAAAATCTTCTGAAATGATATCATGAAAACACCACAGCTGTCCGCTCAACACTAACACAAAGCAGGTCCACGTATTAAAGCGGCTCTAATGTGACGCGCTGTCCTCTCATCCTGAACCTCGTCCCCGTCCACACTCCATCCTCTGGACGGGGACACTCACTCGCTCTTATTATAGAAGACCTTTACCTTCCGGCTGTGCTACCGCGTCCTGTGGGACGATTGTTCCACCGGACCTGTTGGCACAGAGACGAGTCGAGAGCGAGACGTCCCCTCAGATAATACCGCGCTGATGTATTGTTACCGGACTTAGATTGTCACGGGGGGGGGGGGGGGGGGGGGGGGCTGTACGGACACCTGTCACACTGCCGGCATGCCACACACACTTCCATGTGGAGTTATTAGGGGGAGGGGGAGGGGGGGTTATTTTTGCCGTGTCATCACGAGCTTACAGGACACACAGATGAAGTGGTGAGGACTTCATGTAAAGGCTTTATTAATGTGTCCGTACAGATTAAAACATGAGCGGCAGTGTTTACTCCAACATCAACCCGTGGAGTGCTCCACTCTGAAGACTGGGTGACTTCTCTTTTTGCGGATAGTGTCGGCTCACTTCAGATGTTTTCCATGTGGCTAAAAAAAGGGGAATGAAGGGGGAGGAGCGGCCGGCCTGTTTGACAGACAGCAGTCCGCTGTCGGCCACCGATTGGCCGCAGCTTCTCGCTCGTTGACGGATGCTTCCCTTCAGCATCGAAGTCATTTGGTTGGTTTGTTTGAAGCGACCGCTCTCTGCAGCATAGTGTTTAAAACATCGCTCGTGTTAGAGGACATGTCACACCGCAGCCCGACGATGGACCTGAACTCATATTTCAAGACGATAAAACTATAAAGTGCATTTGTAAAGGAAATATGGATTATTTTAAATGAAGCGATTGTATTAAGAACCTCAGGTCAGCGAGGCCCCTTTGCTTCCATATGATGCTTTGCTCAGTAAACCATAATTAAATGTGTTTTCCTCGGTGTTCAACCCCCGGGTCACGCCTCGGTTTCAATATTAACTAGGCTTTTTTCTATTGTTTTTTTTTTAATGCCAGTGCCTGCTGTGAAATCAGGACTTGGACCAAAAAGCAGAATTTTGTGGGTTCAAATATGAAATGACCTTTTAAAGCTGTGAGGGATTAGCTCATGAGCCTAGCGTGCTCGAGCCCCGGGGGCCCGCAGGGGTCACTGAGCCTCTGCATTAAGAGACTTTTATTAATGTTTGTCTTTGGAAGTTCAAAAAGCTCATTTAAATGCAGTCAAATGCAATTCATGTTTGTTTCCCTGGCTGATCTCAGTCCGTGTCTTTGTTTTCTTTCCCAACGTTAACGGAGCTTCGCCGTGCAGACCGAGGGTACAGTGAGCCCACATCAAAGGGTGGACCTTCGACAGCCGCTCTGCTGTAAGGAGATTACGGTTTCCTTTAACGGTTGTCCTATTAAACGGCGTGCGGCGACAGCATTGTGTGTGACTCAACAGTCCTCCTCCGTCTGCATGAACACCAAATTAAAGTTCAATCAACAGCAGCGCTTATGGCTAATCTGCAAGACGTTACATGTTCCTAGTCAGGTGGTGGTGGTGGAGGTGGTGGTGGTGGTGGGGGGGGGGTGTATTGTCTATTAATCCATCAATGAAACGTAAAGCTGAGCTCTTATAATAAAGAGGTGTGATGTTTTTTTTTCCCCATTTGTGTTGTATATAAAAGTATACAAAAAAATCAAAATATATTGTACTGTTAAAATTATGTCATTACACATTGCAAACATTTGTTAATAAACCAGTCCTTACTGATGTATAATGTAAAAAAAATGTACTTAAATGAGGTTCCTTACTTAACACGTTGATTCTAACATAGGCTCACAGACGTCATTGTTCTCATTTGGCTCTTTCGATTTCTCGTCCTTGGTTTCGGAGACGGCGTCGGCTTGCGACTGTTTCGAGTACTGAGCCTTCACATTGAAAACGTCCCAGCGCTCAGGGATCAGGCCTCTGTTGAAGAGCAGAGCCGCCAGGTAGGAGAACAACAGGATGGCCGCCATGGCAGAGAGCATGCAAATGGTCCTGATCGGGGAGTGCTGGATGTAAACGCCATTTACCAGAGTGCATCCTGGGAATTTGATAACGGGCGGCAGGCCGATCAGCGGCTCCCCGCACAGCACCCGCAGCAGCATGCCCACCACGCAGCCCAGGACGGCGCCGTAGGCGTTGGAGATGCTGAAGAAGAGGACGCAGACGAGCTGCGGCAGCATGAGGGTGTAGGTGAGGTCGGATCGAAGCATCCAGATCATCAGGACGCTGTTGTCCAGGAAGGTGAGGGACGTGCCGGCCAGGCCCACAACCACCACCGAGATCCGGATCACCCACTGGATCTCCCTCTGTGACGCCTGGAGGAGGAAAAGTAGGATATTCAGCAAAACGTACTTCCTTCGGTGTGAAAGGACTACGAAGGACGTCCGATTGGTCTCGTCCTCACCTGCGGCCTCAGGATGTTCCTGTAGATGTTGGCGGTGAAGATGGAGGCCGCAGACAGCAGGGCGGAGTCGGTGGACGACATCACGGCGGCGGCCACCGCCCCGATACCGATGATGGAGATGTAGGTCGGGGTGAGGTGCTGCAGCACGATGGGCAGGATGAGTCCCGTCTCCCCGCGCTCGAACGGAGACGGAGAACCGTAAGAAGTCATGTTCCAGTCTGAGGAACGTGGAGACAAAACGGACACAGACGCAATTCAAAATGAAGTTAAATATGTCGTTTTGATTTAGATTAGGATAAAGATTTGATTTAATATCATTTGGCAGGAATCTAAAGTCTTACATCCTGCACTGTACAAGGTTTATTGGAATTTAATCTAGTTCAGCAACATCGGACTTGACTTAAATATTACTTTCTTAGCTTGTGAAACAAAATCCAAAGAGTAAATACAGCCAAAGATTAAAGAGTTTCATTCTCCGTACTTGTTGATGCAGCCACCGCACCGAGCAGTATGGGAGGGATGCCCAGCGTGGGGACGATGAACGCTGCGGCGAAGCAGGTGATCTTGGCCGTAGACGAGGAGGCGGCCGACAGCGTCCTCTGGTGGAAGTTCTGAAGACCCAAGTTCCCCAAACCCTTGAAGAGATGGAGGACAAAACCCAAGACGAGGTAAGGGTTTCTCTCCCCCGAGCAACTCGATGCATCGCCAAACCTAGAGGTCCATTATCACGCGGCGTTATCTATAGTCGTAATATTTTTCTTGTATCGTACAAAGTAAGCAAGAGGTGAGTCTCTTCTGGCCTCCATCTGTGTTTGGATTAGTTGCAACGGGGAAACTATGGACAAAATATTGTTTGATCAAGATGAACAGAACACCCCCCCCTAAAGAAAACACATGAAACACAAGGTTTCAGTTTAAAATAAATACATCTTTTTGGCAGAACAAATGATCAACTCTGTGACCTAAGTGTAATAAAACACGAGGGGCACAATCCAGACCTGGATCAATGGTCCCTACCTTAAAAAACCTCGTCCTCTCGAGGAGCTCTCAGGACTGCTGGGAGGTAAAGTCCTTCAGTCTCCTTCACCCGAGCTTATTAACAGATTTAGCGAGACCTCTTTGCACGGTGTCATGATTATCCGCTAATCTCGGCAGCGAGTCGGTCTTGAAAATTTAAGCTAGCTGTCAAAGTCCCAAACTGCTTCCAACGGAGGAATTCACATCTCTGCAGGTTCTATTCGATGAAATGAAACCGAAGGAGAGTGTTTGTGTAACACCTGCAGTGCGGTCCACTCCGTTGCATAAGACAGATAACAGTCTTTTGAAAGAAGGGAGATATAATCTTCAAAAAGCATATTTGGATCCAGTCCAGTCTGGAACTTGATATGCTGCCCGTGATTTAATAACACAGTGAACCAGAGGACATCCTTGCCGGCACCCTGGAACAAACTTCACCTTAAATAAGCGTCACCTTTAACACACATTCCGATCTTTCTGGAGAAGTTGTTCAGTCTCACCAGAAGTAGAAAGTTATCGATCCACCTCCAGGCCCGGTCTGCCTCCAGGGTGCCGACCCACGGAGACTGGAAGGTGGAGTTGTAGGCCGTCTCAGAGATGTCCACCACAGCGGGGCCCATCATAGCGAAGGGAACGCACAGCCACTAAGACAAACAAAGAAGAGAGAAGACCTTCAGCTGGACTGAGCGCTGCTAACCAGTGAGCCCCCATCACACCAGCTACACCTTTACCTAGACACCATCAGGGCACAATAGCCAAAAAACAAAGAGATTCACTCACAAATAAGGTTAATACATGAATAAAACCTTCATTCAAAGCTAGTTAATAGTATAACATGTAAACTATTGAATGAAAAGGCTCAAGCTGCTTTCATAAATCTATCAAAGAATAGTAAAACATTTTAGTTTGGTTTAGGCAACAAAACTACTTGGTTAGGTTTAGGCAACAAAACTACTTGGTTAGGTTTAGGCAACAAAACTACTTGGTTAGGTTTAGACAACTAAACTACTTAGTTTGGTTTAGTCAACTAAACTACTTAGTTAGGTTTAGACAACTAAACTACTTAGTTAGGTTTAGGCAACAAAACTACTTAGTTAGGTTTAGCCAACAAAACTACTTAGTTTGGTTTAGTCAACTAAACTACTTAGTTAGGTTTAGACAACTAAACTACTTAGTTAGGTTTAGGCAACAAAACTACTTAGTTAGGTTTAGCCAACAAAACTACTTAGTTTGGTTTAGTCAACTAAACTACTTAGTTAGGTTTAGGTAACAAAACTACTTGGATAGGTTTAGGCAACAAAACTACTTGGTTAGGTTTAGGCAACAAAACTACTTGGTTAGGTTTAGGTAATAAGACTACTTGGTTAGGTTTAGGTAATAAGACTACTTGGTTAGGTTTAGGTAATAAGAGTACTTGGTTAGGTTTAGGTTATAAGACTACTTGGTTAGGTTTAGGTAATAAGAGTACTTGGTTAGGTTTAGGCAACAAAACTACTTGGATAGGTTTAGTCAACAAAACTACTTGGTTAGGTTTAGTCAACAAAACTACTTGGATAGGTTTAGGCAACAAAACTACTTGGTTTGGTTTAGTCAACAAAACTACTTGGTTTGGTTTAGGTAATAAGACTACTTGGTTAGGTTTAGGTAATAAGAGTACTTGGTTAGGTTTAGGTAATAAGACTACTTGGTTAGGTTTAGGTAATAAGAGTACTTGGTTAGGTTTAGTCAACAAAACTACTTGGATAGGTTTAGGCAACAAAACTACTTGGTTAGGTTTAGGTAATAAGACTACTTGGTTAGGTTTAGGTAATAAGAGTACTTGGTTAGGTTTAGTCAACAAAACTACTTGGATAGGTTTAGGCAACAAAACTACTTAGTTTGGTTTAGTCAACTTAACTACTTAGTTAGGTTTAGGCAACAAAACTACTTGGTTTGGTTTAGTCAACAAAACTACTTGGTTAGGTTTAGGCAACAAAACTACTTGGTTAGGTTTAGGTAATAAGACTACTTGGTTAGGTTTAGGTAATAAGAGTACTTGGTTAGGTTTAGGTAATAAGAGTACTTGGTTAGGTTTAGGCAACAAAACTACTTGGATAGGTTTAGCCAACTAAACTACTTGGTTAGGTTTAGCCAACTAAACTACTTGGTTAGGTTTAGGCAACTAAACTACTTGGTTAGGTTTAGGCAACAAAACTACTTGGATAGGTTTAGGCAATAAAACTACTTAGTAAACGTCTAGGAAAAATATACATAGCCTACAGCAGTAAACATGTACACATTCAGTGTACAATGTTTGCCCGGGTCGGGTGCAAATAGCATTGTTGGCTACGGACACCTGGTGCTCGTCTCTGCCATGTTATCCGACCTGGTGCAAATAGCATTGTTGGCTTCTGACAAACAGGTGCTAATAGCATCTGTCATAAATAATTAGCATAAAGAGTACAGCTAGCGTGGCTCTTTCCAAAGTTCACCTGCCAAGATCTATAACACTCACACAATGTACAGCTGGCATGAGATGATGCCAGGCAACAAGCAGAGACACACGTACTGAGTGAGTTTGTTCGTGAAGAAGTAGTTCCAGCACGTAACTCCGCCTAAAACCACAAATTGATGTTTTTGCATTTCTGTTTAAAGAAACGAGACACAACATGTCAATTACTGAGCTTTACAGGGCTATTTTTTAACTTTAAACAGAGCCAGAATAATGGTTTCATTGTTTTTCCAAAACCTCCCTGGTATAGCTCCAGGTTTAAAAAAATACAAATACAAATCCAATGATCTATAGGACATCAGGAAGCAGGAATAGCGGTAACTCACCAAGCTGATGAAGATGAGAATGAGCTGTATGATGTCTGTGTAGGCCACAGAGTAGAGACCTCCCATCAGGGTGTAGGTGATGGCCACAGCAGCCGAAATCCAGATGCTCACAGTGTAGGACAAGTTCAGGATCACGCTCATGGTTACACCTGTAACACACACACACACACACACACACACACACACACACACACACACACACACACACACAAGTGTTTTACAACCACTGTGTACATGCACTCATCTCCACAGTTAAGACACTTGTGAGGATGTAGAACCATCACAGCGATGTTCCACTAAAACACCAAAGCTCTCAATGTTTCGCTAACCTTGAAATTATTTTTCACAATAAGAGAAGTAAAGTACGCCATCACTTTATAAATCTAAACATTTTCCTCTGAATTTTGAAGTTCATTCAGGCCGAAGGAAGTTAAAACAAAGACCACTGGAGGTACGTTACTACTCTGTTTGAGGTCGAGTGTAAACATGGAGTTATTCTTGTGCTCTACAGGGTTTTGTAGGAGGGGCGAGACAGAAGTTGACTATCTAATCAGTTGTTAAATAGTTTGCCAAGGGCAGCTTTGCATTGAACTTGTGCCCTTTTTGCGTTACTAAATCACACATTCACACCCTCCAAGTCTTTGAAATGCTGTAGTTTCTTTATCAAGTCACCTGACACAGTGAATGCACCACCTTTCTTTCTTGTAACAGAACCTTGTTTACCCGTTTACTTTATGACTGTGTTTAGGCCCGTTACAACCATCATAACCATAGGAGAAAAACTAAGTACAATAGAAGAGAGGGCAGCAGAAGCAAGAGATACATGATCCCTAAATCATTTGTTTTTACATAAACACAAAAGAACAGATGTTTTTTGTCAAATGTGCCTTAAAGAAGATAATCAGTCAATGGTGTTCTCCTTATCTCAGTAGTCAAATAGTTGATTGCATTACAACAATGTCTCAGACCACTCCTGTGTTTACCGGTGTGAGTTCTGGTCTCCTTTGATAGAGTTATTTCAGACCGGCCGTACAATTAGATAACGGCTTGTGTTTCACTCAACACCTCGGCGAAGAGCTGCGATCAACAGCTGCTCCGCTGCCAGGGTCAACGCGCGAGTATCGAATGCATCGCACCCACACATAGAGGCGGTCTTACCTAATCCTATGAGTGTTCCCGTTACCCACATAATCTCCGATATGAGCGAAGCCAGACACAGAGCGGCCGTCGGTACTTTTCCATATTTGATCTGGAAAGGATCCATCATGGTCACGTATTTATTGTTTCTCATCGGCTCGGCGAAGAACAGCCCACCTGAAGAGAAAGAAACGGAAAGATTGAATTAAGACAAGGAAGCTGTTTTTATTCACCAGATGTCTGAGTTTGGGCGAAACACGACATTTCTTGTTTGAATATTCCTACGATTCACATTGAATGTCCCCTGGTGTACCCCCCCCCCCCATCTTCAACAGGAAGCCGTTATGCAGAAGTGGTGAGCCACTTCGACGCTGATGCATCTCGTCTCGCCATAGATGGTAGATGATGATTCAGTAAATATGTGATTTTCTGTGTGAAATTGTGCCTCTGCTTTTTCCCCTCTTAATGTGTTTTATTCCACAAAGCACAAAGAAAACCCGGCCAATATGAATACGCAGTCAGTGGAACATGCATCCACATTGACTTACATTCATCCGGGTTCAGGAGGATAAATCGCTCTCGCCTCATGTGACTTTCATGTGGAAGAGGAATGCTGCCTTTTCTCTGCTAATCTCCTGACATAAGGGAAGCTGTGTTTGATCAAAAGTGTCGTTACAGTACACCGTGCTGTGTGATGCATTTCAACAGAGCCTGTGTGATGAAGTGCTATAATTAACCCGTTTTGAGAAAACCAAATTTCTCTTAACCGGCTTCTACTTTAGCAGAGTGATTTCCCACATTGCCCAGCAGGCCTTTGAGTAGTTTCCAGAGGAAAGGAATCCATACACTGTAAACATTAAGTAGCAATAAAAGTACACAGATAACGGAGCCTTAATGCTTTCATATAGTACAACCAAAAAGATACACGTTCATTTCTGATCCAGTACTTTAAAGTCCAGTCTGAGGTGTAGAGCTGAGTCCAGTCTGAGGTGTCCTAGCTCAGCTACAGTGAAGAATATGAACCTTTTTGATTTAGGAATCAACATGCCGTTATGTCGTTAGTCAATGAGTGTTTTGTGATCTGCCACCTCTATTGTTTAGGTCCGGTTACATTTGCAACTAAAACTACTTGCTTGAGGTTAAGAAACGACTGGTGTCAGGATGTCTCTGTGTGTTATTTTACTTAAACTTTATTACAATCATAGGTACACTTTGACCTCTGCATTTAGCCCATCCTTAGCGTTTCGGTAGCAGTGGGCTGCTGTAAAGAGCTCGATGTGCAACTTGGGGTTCATTGTCTTGCTCAAGGACACGTCGACGGTAGCAGCCGGGGATCAAAACCGCCAACCTTTTGGTTCAACTAGGCCACTGGGTCTCTACCTGTGGTCCCACATATCACAGGTTTTTATTCTTTTGCCCACGGTCGCCGTTTGCATAGAGATGCAAAATTCTTCCTAATTTACAAGTGCAGGTAATGCTTATGTTCCATATTATGTCGTCTTATAACAAGCGAGCATCCTCATTTTAGGTGTAAAGTTTCATGCACAAGATATCATACTTTTGTTGCATTTGTGCCATAAAATTGTATAGTGCAACACTTCTGCAGAAGTCTCCTCCAGACTGTACTGAGTGAAGTCAACGGTGTGAGGAATATTCAGGGACCTGTTTTGGGTTTGTTTTAGACTTAGACTGGACCCTCATTTGAAATCCAAGGGGTCCTCATTAGAGACCTGTGAGACGGGACATCATTCACATGTCCACAAGAGGTCACTGGAAAACGTACACATAGGCTGTTTTTTTAAAAAGGTCCAGTGTGTAAGACCTGTCACTCACAGCGTCCATGATCTTAATCACGCCTAACGTTAAGCCTTCATATCATTTAAACAGATGAGTGGATAGTAGCTAGAGACCAAAACCCACATTTTGGGATTCAAACACGTTTATTTGTGCTGTAAAGTTGAGCAGTCTAACATAGAGGTCTATGGGGATTGACTCGCTTTTGGATCAAGCCTCAAGTGGCCGTTTGAGGAACTGCATTTTATGGCACTTTCGCGTTGGCTCTATTTCTCAGCATCAGAGCTAGCCTCTATAGGAAACTGTTTGTATCGTTGGAAAAGGAGTGGCACACCACTCCGGGGATCGGTGTATACACCGCTGTAGAACAGTGGAACACCACTCCGGGGATCGGTGTATACACCGCTGTAGAACAGTAGCACACCACTCCGGGGATCGGTATATTCACCGCTGTAGAACAGTAGCACACCACTCCGGGGATCGGTGTATACACCGCTGTAGAACAGTAGCACACCACTCCGGGGATCGGTGTATACACCGCTGTAGAACAGTGGAACACCACTCCGGGGATCGGTGTATACACCGCTGTAGAACAGTGGAACACCACTCCGGGGATCGGTGTATACACCGCTGTAGAACAGTGGCACACCACTCCAGGGATCGGTGTATACACCGCTGTAGAACAGTGGAACACCACTCCGGGGATCGGTGTATACACCGCTGTAGAACAGTAGCACACCACTCCGGGGATCGGTATATTCACCGCTGTAGAACAGTAGCACACCACTCCGGGGATCGGTGTATACACCGCTGTAGAACAGTAGCACACCACTCCGGGGATCGGTGTATACACCGCTGTAGAACAGTAGCACACCACTCCGGGGATCGGTGTATACACCGCTGTAGAACAGTAGCACACCACTCCGGGGATCGGTGTATACACCGCTGTAGAACAGTGGAACACCACTCCGAGGATCGGTGTATACACCGCTGTAGAACAGTGGAACACCACTCCGAGGATCGGTGTATACACCGCTGTAGAACAGTGGAACACCACTCCGGGGATCGGTGTATACACCGCTGTAGAACAGTGGAACACCACTCCGGGGATCGGTGTATACACCGCTGTAGAACAGTGGCATACCATCGGCCACTTTACGATCTCAGCGCTACCCGATACTGTTAACGAGTGAAACCTCACCGATGACGAAGCACATGGTCGCTGCGATAGGCATCACGGCCCAGATCAGTCCCATGGACGGGTTGTACACCGCCTCTGCTGTGCCCACGATGAATCCACCTCCGACCCACGTAGCTGTCCACACAAAACACAAAACACAGTCACATGCGGGCAGAGGACAGAGGACAGAGGACAGGAAGGTTAGCCGCCGCTCCTGTCGAACTCAATCACGGCCGTAACGTGAGAACCTACTAAGCCCCTCACTGGATGTAAGGTGATATTTCTATCTTGTGCGAGATAAAAAAAATATATATATCACCTTTCAGGACTTGAGGTGTAGGAACCAGCCTGTCTACTGCAACTTGAATAAGACATTAAATTTAGAGAGGAACGTGATGTAAATTTAATGACCAATTACTTTAAAATGTCCTGAAAGTGAGCTGCGACAAGTGATTGGGGCTGAGAGTCGTCATCATGCAATATTAAAGAAGTGGACATGCATAAGCATGAAGCTAAATGTCATTCTGATTCATTTTCTCCTGTGTGTTACATCGACTCCGTTTATTTAAACGCATTAACTTCCTGTTTCTTTTAAACCGTTCATCAGTTATTATAGTCAAAGGATTCATAATGCAGATACAAATTCATTGAAATAAAAAAATAATATATATATATATATTTAAATTTTTTTGTACGCATTCTTTTACAAATACGACATCGTAGGACGTTACAGAGAAATGGATTACATGATCATCCATTACGCGCCATCGTGTCTGAATAAGAGCCAGAGTCGGATCATCTTTTCACAACGCGCATAAAGAGCAAGATGACTTCCTGTTGTCGCCCGTTCATGTGCCGCAGTTACTCGCCTGTCATGGTGAAGATGCCGACAACCAGGTTGATGCCCCGGTTTCCCAGCAGAGCCATCTCGGTCGTGTCCCCTTGGCCCTTCTTGGCTTCCCGTTTGGACTTGAACGAAGCCCAGATGCCGATCCCGAGGACCAGCAGGTAGAAGAACACCATCACGGCCACGCCGGGGATGTTGAGGGCCATGATTCCGCGGCTGCAGGATTCCGTCTGGAGGACCGACCGCGCGTCTGCCGGGCAGCCTGAATGATACAACACATCCCTCACTGCCGGCGCACGAGCACACTCACAGAGGAAATTCTCCGAGGCCTGGTGGAGACGGCGGGAACTGCACATCCGCAGCAGACTACCGTCAAGGTGAAGCACACGCTGTACGCCCGCATGTCACGCATCTAGCCGTGTAATATGCATAAAGCACATCATCGTCTGTGTGTGTGTGTGTGTGTGTGTGTGTGTGTGTGTGTGTGTGTGTGTGTGTTATGCGGGTGTGGGGGTCCGGCGCGTCTCACCGCAGCCTGTGTTTGTGTATGTGGGCATATGCCCTTTGCGCGTGTTGACAACCGTTATCTGGGGCAGCGCTTTTCTCTTTTTTTTCTTTTTGCTCCGAGTGAGACGGTAACGGTGCCCGGTGTTCACCATGCTGGTGCTCAGTCACACCCTCCGCACGTTTCAACCGGGAAGAGGAGAGCCCTCGTGACCGGTCCTCACGTGTTATTCACAGACGTGCTCTTTTATTTATTATTCTTCTTCTTACTATTCTGAATCTATTGTTGTCTATTGTGTTGTCAGATTTCCACTTCCCGGTCCTCTCACAACTAAAAGCCAAACAAAAGAACCTCAAGTCACAACCCTTTAACCGTGAATGCAACAGAAAACACACCGTACGTGTACAAAGCTCCAGATCTGCATCCAATGCCCACAGATAGAGCGTTACATGAATGAACGTCATCACTGATGACGTCAAGGTAGGTAGCTCCACCCTCATCCCGAACGATGTCAATCAAATCTCTCTCCATTTCGACGAGGCACTGACGTGACGTTCACTGTATCTTCCGTCTGTTTTCGACGGTAGAACTCGTGTTCAGTGATGATGTTTCCCTTGTTGATAGTCGCTACATTGTTGCAAATGATCAAGAACAAAAGCACACTAATAACCTTAGAATCAGAACAGAATAGTTCTGTAGTTCAACCCCCTGAGCATAGTTTAAACATTGACAACTGAAGGTGAAGCGGTTATGTTCATTATGCCCTTAAGCTCTTAACACAATAATCTCATTATTTAATAGGTAGTTCATTCACAGTGGTGCACAGAAACTGGCTTTACCAATATGGTTATTCCCTAGGTAGCAATAGCCATAAAAATAGAAATATGACTGATAATAATATTAAATGTAGCAGTGGGTGTCGAGCTTTAAACAGCACATGGAGACGGGTTAGTTACAGATATTTAGGACACTGTAACTAACCTGTAAGTATATATCTATATATATATATATATATATATATATATATCTATATATATATATATATATATATCTATATATATATATATATATATCTATATATATATATATATATATATATATATATAGATAAATATGTGTAACTACATACCAGCGTTCATCACTGAGGAGTGAAGACCATGAAGGCTACTTTAATGCTCTTTAATGAGTTCATACAAATCAACAGACTGTATTCTGTCCCCCAACTCAAAAACATGGTTTGTATTGCAATGTATTTCTGATGTGACCCCCCCCCCCTCCATGAGAGGGCTGCCACTTCGCCTGCAGACAGACACACTGTGTCAGCAGCACATCCTGTTGAGGGATCGTGTTATCGATAGTTGTGGGTTTTGAGTAGAATACGCAGCCCTGCATGTAAGAAAAAGATATCGGCTAACACCAGACATATAAACACGAGGTGAGCGCCAACAAAGAATCTGCAGGATTCATTTCTCCTGCAGGTTATCGAGACCGAGCGCTGTTTTTCCCCATGATGCAAAGCAAAGGGGAGCCTGTCGGCGCTTGTGATGGCGGCGCGTCGTGCAGCGCGTCGTGCAGCGCGTCGTGCAGCGCGTCGTGCAGCGCGTCGTGCAGCGCGTCGTGCAGCGCGTCACAGAAGCGACCGTGACCCTAACCCTCGGGTTTCTTCCGGGCTTTTTCCACTGTCTCCGCGGGCCCTCTGAGGACCGGGAGCCTCTCCGGTGGGGCGGCGAGCGGTGCCTCCTGCTGTCGGGCCACAAAGGGGATGTGACCGGGTAGAGGGAACTCCAGGAACTAGCTAAAAACAAAAAAAAGCAACTTAAGCTCAGTTTAGCTACGGGGACACATGGAGAACATGCTCAGTGCTGGTGATCCACGCCATGAGTGGGAGGGTGTGAAGTCCATGATGGGGATGCAGTGTCTAATGTCTCCTAATGGAAAAGCCAGCCCTTGACTCTCCTAATGAGCTGGACGTGTTTTAGAATCAGTTTAATGTCATTGAGTTTAGCAAAGTGAAGATGATGCTTTATTAGTCCTGCAGTGGGGACATTTCACAGGACAGTGCACCGAGTGTTTATATAATATAGAATCGTAACGATCAGCTGGCAGCTATGTTCAGTTTTATCTTCAGTCGATCCAGCTCCCTACGGTTCCTCGTCCGCAGACGCAATCTGCCAAAGGCGCCGGACCGATGGACTTAAGAACCTGTCTGTCCCTGCTGCCCCTGGCCTAAATAACCCAATGTGATCTTCTCAAGTGTATTCAGTGTTTGTTTGATTCTGACGTGGTTGGTACCGATACCCCCCCGATCACCCCCGGGCCTTTTCACAGAAACCAGACACAGTATCTCTGAGCGCCCTGCTGGGTGCGAGGTCTGAACGCCCCATCTGTAAGGACAGACTGAAGGGATGTGTTTCTGCACGTCGGAGGACCTCGAGCGGCACAATTCATCCACACGAGGCCGGTCAGAGCTCCTGACCGGCTGGGTTGATTCATAGTTATTATTCATATATAGTCAGTACACCAGGATTCCACCGGCACATCAGACTTATGGTACACTTTCATTCAATGTAGCTTATGACAAAGTCAAATCATGCACTTGTTGTATTGTTCACAGCTGCATTAAACCGGTCTTTCCTGAACCCTTCTTTGATGATGTTGTTTTCATGATCGGTCGCTCAGAGGTCCTGGCGGCCGATGGACCCGGTCACGTCTGTTTTCTGTCCTGGCCCCACAGTGGTGGAATGAACTTCCCACTGACGTCAGGACAGCGGAGTCGCTGCCCATCCTTCATCAGGCTGAAGACCCACCTCTTCAGGAAGTGCTACCCTGAGCCTTCCACTCAGCACTTATTGTATTCATACTAGCTTGTTTCACTTATTGTATTGGTATTACTTATAGCACTAACTGTTTCTCTTGTTTCTGTACTTTGGCTCTGAGTTATGCTCTGCTTCAGGCTCTTAGATGCTTGTTTAAAGGAAATGTACTCATGACTTCTGGTGACTAGTAGTTCTTTTGATTACCAATGTTGATGCACTTATTGTAAGTCGCTTTGGATAAAAGCGTCTGCTAAATGACTGTAATGTAATGTAATGTAATGTAATGTCATGCTGGCTTTAGTCTCATAAGGAGCACTACGTGTTTGTGGTCCTGGCTGCTCGTCACCAGGATTCATCGCTGGTCCTATGTTTGCGGACGCTGCATTTAGCCCGCCGCTGCTTGTTTGTCTTCCGTTGTTTTACGAGGACGCTCCTCGCGTGCCGGTGCCACTGAAATGCTCATGTGACCCAACGACGCTGTCAACGCGACAAACGGCTGTGAATTTATTGCCCCTGGGCGATAAATCCGGCCCGTGGGGGCGGACTGCTTAATATTCTGTAACCGTGCCACCGCAGGAAGCGAACAACCGTCACCGACACCTTCGCTACTCGTGGGAGTAACGCGTGGGACGCCTCGGTATCGCATTCTTCAGATTACAAAGTACTTTAGATTACAGACCGGCATCCCAGCGGCACAGACGGTCACACACACACACACACACACACACACACACACACACACACACACACACACACACACACACACACACACACACACACACACACACACACGCGTGTCCCTGCTCTTCTTTGTGTAGTCGTGAAACCTACTAAAAGAAGTCGTGTTTACTTTCAGCGCCTCTCACCAAAACACACCGTGTGTGTCCTTGAGTTCTAACAAACGCATCAAGTACACTTCATGCTTGTGTGTGTGTGTGTGTGTGTGTGTGTGTGTGTGTGTGTGTGTGAGATGGATTTAGGCCTTCAGTGAGTCGGTCTTTCGGTGATGCAGTTTCTGCCTTGCTTTGCTGTGGGCTTCTCATGATTGTATGACTTGTGTTTGGTACCAGAGCAGTCATAAAATGAAACCACAGTCAGAAGTGATTGTTATTATTGTTATTATTATTGTATGCAAATTAAGCGTGGCTGATGTTCGTGCGGGTTGGTTGGGGGCAATAGTTGATGTCTTATCAGCGGGGCTCGTTGCCACTTTAAGGGGACGATTCATCTGGAGTCACCTGCTTTTTATCAACAGAGATTGTTTTGGTTCTGGTGATTTCTCCGTTTTCTCGCGTTTCTGGTGCTCAAAGTGCCAAAACTCCACAGTTTCATGCACTAAACTGCTCACGACTCTGTGGATTATCGTGAGTAACCGAGTCAGGGTTTCTTGCCGTTAAGTGCATTTGTTGTTGTTGTTGTTGTTGTTGTTGATCCCCAGAATAGCGTGAAACCGACACATCGCTCCTTTAAGAGGTTTGATGCGTCTGAAGACACTGAGTTTGTAAAAGAGACAGCAGAGGATGAACTTAAATATCTGTGTCACTGACACCAGCGGCCACTGTCTTATAAATGAGACATGGTGTCTCATGTGGAGACAGAGAGACACGTCCCCCTCAACAAGTCACATCCTGTGATTCATTTATTCGTAGAGCCCAAAAGCACACATGTAGCCTCAGAGGGCTTGAACATCATACAGCGTATGAACTTGAACATGCTATCCACGCTATGGCAGCACATGTTATGACACAGACACAATGGAGGCCTTCAGTACTTAATAGAGTAATCCAGTAACTTAGTACTGCATTGTTGTTGCATTGAGGACTCTTTTAGCCCTCAAGCTAAAAAAAAAAAAAGAATCTGAATCTGAATCCTTAATTTTTCCATAATGCAACTCAATAGTGTCTTTCATTAGACACACCCTCCGTGGCTTCCTGTCTGTAACACAGCCGTTCTGTTGACGCTCCAGTGAGAGATAACCTGGATGACATCATCGGACAGCGGCGCTCCTTGAATTGATCGTCGTGTGAAATTGTCAGTGACCCTTTTTTTATGTCCTGTTGAGCCACGCAAATGTACAAGAATGCAATTTAAGATAAGGATTGCTGCAATATATATATATTGATGCAAATATATTCCCCCCCCCCCCCCCCCCCCCCCCCCCCCCACCCCATGTATTACCATGAACACAACAGGGTGATCCATTGAAACCAATGGAGAGCGTTCAGCACAATCCAGGCCTCCATTCAAAGCAGCCAGCTGAGCTCTTTGGAGATAAGAACACCTGAACACCATCCGGCACCGACACTTTGACATCCAGACGCACCAGTCGTCTCTCGCTCTCTCAGCTTCATTTGAGACGTTTGAACAGGTGTCAACGCTCGTTTGAAATCATTTCAAGATTCTTTTTTTCTTTGTAGCAGTTAAGTCTTTAAAAAAACAAGACAAATGGAGGAAAGGTGACGTCATTTGTTGCAGGTAAGATGATTTGGAAACTTAAAAGAATGGAGCTCCATTTGTGTTTTTCAAACGTGTAAATTATGAGAGAAAGGAAGGAATGTTTAGATGAATATTAAACCCGCAGTAGTTTATTTGACAGATGTTCAGCAGTGTTGACTCACCTGCTCTTTCTAGCCACGTTCAGCTCGTAGTTCGGTTACGTATGATTCGGTCTAATGGCTCTCATCAACCCTGTTCGCAGCAGCAGCTGGCAGCTGTTTTAATCAAACAAGCGCTAGTAAACCCGCGGTGCGCTCCCCGCCCAGCAACCCACATCAAACAGACACAGCCAGCGACTCGCTGGGGATGAAGGCGCAGCGGTTAGGAGCTAAACATCCAGAAAGAGTTGCAAAAAATGAGGGTGAGGTACTGGATAAACGCTGGTCAGGTGGACACAAACCTCACTTCAAATGTGTGAATAAACAGCTGTTCTCTAACACCTTCACAATAATAACTTTGTAATATGTCAGGGAGGTGCTTCTGTCAGCTTGTTTTCACATGTATCTGCCCCCTACTGGCCACAAGCCGATTACTGCTGCTTTAAAGTCATACTGCAACCAAAAACTTACATTTTCAAGCAAAAAATATGAAAACCACTTCATAATAACTCACTTCCCTGAGTTCCTTTTGTCCACTCTGTATGTTTCAGTGTCGTCTGACTACAGCGCTGTTTTCTCCTTGAAGCTCAGTCAGAGGTAGTGTATTTATACACTCATTTACTTTATACATTTGTACATTTGTGGACTGATTGTGGTCTTTGTTTTAGACCGAGTACTACGACAGAGTACCACGACAGAGTACTGCTACAGTGAATCAACGTACTGCATCCTCCACATCAGCTCAGCAACACTCGGCATGTCAACGCTCATCTGAACAGCTGAACACATAAATAGCTACAGTGTGCTCCCGTATGGCTGACAGCAATACAGTAACAGCGACTGACCCCGTCCGCATCAATGTCACTGGCAACCACACCGGCAACGCTGCCGCACCAGCCGCTCAAGTGATTAACTGGTTGACGATAAGCGTCGGGCTGCCCGCCATCGGACTGGCTATTTATACCCTCAAGAATCTGTCCAAAGGTTTGTGCTCTGACGTAATGTATACCGTAGCAATTTACTAAGTATGCCGCCGCCTCCTACACACGAGAGGAATTGCAGCGCTGCGTTTCTAGTTGGGCTTGGCTCGATACCTTTTGCTAGATTTAGCTTTTAATTCACCCTGAAAAGCTTCATTAAGAACACATGACAGAGTAAGAAAAAAAGCCCCCAAAAGAAGGCTGGGTGGGTATCAATACCAGTACTGGTGTCAAGTCGGCAGTATCAGTGTATCACATGAGTTTGAGTCCCAGTATCAGCACCACTGATGGGCCTGTCATTGGTGATAATAGCATCAGGGGTAATGGATACAGCGGTACGAACAATGAGAAGTATCGGTATTGATCATTTCTGCTTCTTTGTTCCAGGTGAGAACAAAATCCCCATGCACGTCGTGTTCCTCCTGGTCTCTGACATCATCAGTTTCTTTGGCCGTCCCAGTGTGGACCAGGACATGACGCCCGGGCCCTCGAACCCGACCGACTTCATCTTCTATTTTGGCGTGGTCACCAACGTCACCCTCATGCTGGTCATAGCTCAGGAGCGCCATCTCATGGTGGCCTACCCGCAGTGTCTGGGCTGCTGCGGCAGCATCAGGCAGTCCCCTGCGGTCACCTTGATGACGTGGGCCGCTCCGTTCGCCGTCATGGCCCTCGCCGTGTTACGGTACAACCTCTGGTTCGCCGTGTCTCTGCTCGCTCCCTTTCCCTTCCTCCTCTTCTTTGCCGTGGATTCCTGGAGGGCCCTGATCTGCTCCCGATCGAACCCTAAAACCCCAGAGAGGAGGAGGTCGGTGTGGGGGATCGGTGCGATCTGGGCCAACTACACCTTCCTCTACGTCCCCTTCATCCTCAGCATCCTCCTGGAGGCTCTGTCCTTTAAGGACACGGTCACGTACCTGGGGCTGGTGTCTCACCTGCTGCTCTTCCTCAGCCCTCTGGTGGACCCCTTCCTCTACATCTTCATGACCAAAGGGCTCAAAGAGGTGCTGCAGGCGCTGCCCTGCTGCCGCAACCAAAGTCGGAGAGAGAACGCGACGCCCACCGTGGACACTGTGGCTGAGTCCGTGGAGACGAGGCTTTGAGGAGCACATGCAGCTTTCAAAAAGCACAACCATCTAGTCTGGGACCACACGTACTACCAAAGCCAACGTTCTGTCAGAGATACTCGCTGTACATGCTTTTCACACATAGCATATTCTTTGCTCGGGGCTGTCCTGAGATATATAATAATAATTCAGCTGAATGGATAGAGCTCTTTTCCCACAGATGGTTCGGAGGTCTAACAACAAAGAATGGTTTAACAGAGTGTGTATATATACATATATACACATTATCTCGTCCCCGAGATATCCACCAAGGCCAAGGTCCCAGCCTGGGTATTGTCTTCATTAGAAGAGGGTGAAGTGGTGAGATCAGGATGGCACCACAGCATGAGAATACCTTTTTGATATGACAACATTTATTATTTGGGTTTGGATGAGTTCGGACGGCCTCGTCTGCATATGTGAGCAACGCTGAAGGCTTCTCTCTTTGGAGGAGATGTTTTCTATTCTCACGATTCATCCAAATATCGGCCGAGTATGATTTTGAAATTCGGCCGTCATCATCAACAATTTCCAACGACGGCTTCTCAGCCGGTGTAACAAACCATCTGGCTATTCAGATTAGCTCTTAAAACCGTCTGTAGTTGAATTTCACTGGATAACACGGCAAACTGGAGGCTAATCCTCCAGAGCAGTGCCAGCGAGCCCTGGGCTAAAGCTGGGTTTAGCCCACTTTGGATCTGCCGGTGTGAAAGCTTTTTAGCCCCAGGCTAACCTCTCACTTAGCTTGGGTCTAAGTGCTGTGAAGCCTTCTACATCCAGGAAGTGACCACTTACAACCAAGCTAGAACGGGGAAGGCTCTGCTCCTGATAAACACATACATGATCGTTGAATTTAACAAAAGCTTTGGCAGCAAACAACATTGGCCATGGATGTGTCGTAACAACTTGATACCGTCCCCAAGATGGAGTCTATTCAGTCGAATGACAAATGCTGGCTTTGTGCTAACACCAACAAAAAGTTTTCTATCTTTCAGGTTTACTTTCGGGGGCAAATAAGAGCTTTAGGGTTGGTCCCAGTGGCCGCTGGCTGGAGTCCCAAAATCTGGAAATGAGTTAACATTCTTGCGGTTCACGGTTTCCTGGTCTCAGAGTCAATGGGCTTTTTAATGGCTTTTTAGTTAGATGCCTGAAATAAGGTCTGTGGTGAACACGAGCTAAGGAGATTTTGGTGTTTTGATCTGCAGTAAATACCCTTCTGGTGAACTGTTGAAGCTTTCATGCGTCTTAAAAAAAGCAACAAGCGCTAACGAGTGGCTAAATAAGACTACAAAATGACATCACCTTGGCCTTGTTGTGTACACCGGTGCTCGTGCGACTGTGCTGTTTATAGCCGGACAACTGAACTTGTGTTTGCCACAGAACTTATTTTCCAAAAATCCAGAGGAAGAATCCCCATAAACGTCTAAATAGATAAAAGTTTAAAAATGTAATATTATCTAATGAGAGTTTCTTAGGACCTCAGGGGGAACACCCTGCAAGTGTGTCACTATCAACACATCTGTGCACATGCTTTCTAACGGGCATGTGGCACGCTAATGCTAATGTAGCATGCTAATGCTAATGTTAGAAATCAGCGGTCAGCAGCACTACAGCGAGGAGTACTTAACAAAAAAAGGATACGTCTCTGGAGAAAGGTTCAATGGAGGATTACTGTTGCATTGAGGCTTGATTTGTGTTCAGCTTTGGCTCATTAAAACAAACCTGAAGACCATAAAGACACACATAAACTCTTAGGACCTGCTTGTTGTTTTGTAGGTGAAAAACTGCACACACACATGTTTTTAACATTCTTTTTGTAGTTCTTTTAACTCTGCTACATGCACTTTATTTGAACACACTCGTATAAGATAAGATGTTCTGAGGAGCCTAAAATATGCTTACTTATGATCGGTGGTGAGTCTGTGTGGGTTCTGTTTGGTTTATTTATAGCTTTATAACTAGGCGCCGATTGGTTGAGGCAAAATACCTTCTGAGTTTTTTGTCTTGAAATCTCCACCACTGATGTAGAACAGAACAGAGGATGGAGACCCTCTCATTGATGAATGTGAATGCTACAAATGTGGCTACTGATCTTATTATTGTTGTTATTATGATTATTATTATTATTAGTGGGTTTTATTTTCCATCTCATGTTGTGCATTCTATTTATGCTATTTTCTCTTAGTTTCTATTCATAATGGCTGTTTTCATGTATTCTATGTATGTTCTATTGTCTAGAGATGGTTATTCCCAGTACAACCGCAAAAGAAACTCATTTGACTGTAAAATCTAACCTCTTGGGCAGATATGTATGTCTATATATAAATATATAAGACATAAGACTATGCACTGGCTTCCATCGTTACTACCTCTACACCTTGTGCTTTGTACTGGAACTACTTTAGGTAGCGCACTAACATCTCACCTGACAATATTGTCGTACAGTCGATCCTCTCATGTCATAGATTTTTGACACAGCTGTCAAAATTAGGGACAAAATTTCATTTTTGGCAACACCTACGGTAAAACAGACGGCTTATGTGATAAAGTATGTAATTATAGCTGAAATTCCTAATGACGTCACAGAATAGGATATGCTTTGTCACTTGCTATTGTCCCTAAAATGGCTTTTAAAGTATTCACTAATATTCAAAACATTCATTCTCAGATACATAAAGATATAGTTTGTGGTGTTTTCCTCACGTATTGAACACCCGTTTTGATTGCCGGTAAGGCGTTCTTCCACGCGTGGTCGCTGCTGCAAATGGTCCGCAGTGCAACTGTTGCGCAGTTACCTAACATTACCCCGCGCAACCCTGAACCAATCGCGGTCACACTCGGTCAAAACAACGTGGCCTCGGCATACGCCGTGACTGAACAGTGGCGGACGTGCTGCTGCGTGAGACGATGACTACAGTGACAGCGCTGCAGGGCGTGGACGTCGCGTGGTTGTGCGAGTGGCCTTCTTGTTAACGACGTTCGCCCCGGTGATGTGTGCGGTCTAATTGATTGCCTTGGCGTGCATCTATGAAATCTTGTAAATTGCATACTTAGTCTGGAAGACTTCAGCATAAAACTGGAGCGCTCGGCAGTGAGGGGGGGGGGGGGACCCCCGGATAGCCACCGGGTATGTCGCACCCTGGTCACAGAATCTGGTGACATCTGCATTCTAAAACGCACAAGAGGCGGGGGGGGGTGTAGTCCCACCTTTAACACCGGCTGTTCCTTTAAAACAAGATGTTGAAACCTGTGTCCTCAGTCCACGTCCTTACCTTTTACACAGAGAGAGACGCGATATAAGAACAACGTGTGGGAAAGAGGCTGTGCTTCTACTGTGTTTCCAGCAGGGAGACCATGTGTTCAGTTGGGGTCACATGTTAAGAGTGACGGCCTGGTCCCTCCTCACAACACAACAACCAGAGATCTGTTGACCCACGTGAAACACTTCAATCAGCGAACAAAGACAACATCTGAACTATTGTTCCTCTACAGTAGCTTATAAATACATCGTCTTCAACATGTGAACACGTCAACATTTTGACCTTAATTAATCGTCTCACAAATAGCAGAGATGACGACATGTTCTACTTGTGATAACCAGGTGTACAGAGCTCTGTGTATGAACGTGAAACAAAGCCCTTTGTTTTTGAATTGTCTCTTCGCAGCTAAATGTCAGTTGCGCTCTTTGATTCCAGGAAGACAGCCGGAGACTCCGCCAAGTCAGAGGACACCTGGTTTCCCCTGAAACGAAACAAAAGCAACGTAACTTATAACATAATGCAGTGCAACACGACACCTCATAACTGTGACCTTCCATGAATGACACATCTCTTGACTCATATTGAACAGACAACCTTTCACATACAGACACGTACATATGAGCCAAAGAGGAACCCACGTGTTCATGTGGCTTCAGGCCAATCACATTCATCAAAAAGAGCATGAGGAGTTCACAATCAGGGACGCAGGAGACACGACACCTTATTTGGTCAAAGGAGAAGTGCGCCTTCCTTTTCTGTTTATTTAGGAATGGGTTGCAATTTTCTTAAAACTCTCAGTAAAATGGAGATATTTTATTTGATCTAATGAATTATTTTATTTGTGTTATTGTTGTTATTATAATACCTAATCCAGTGAAAATGCCAAGTTGACTATGGCGTGGTGTTATAAGAAAAAGTCAGGATGTGAAAATTAAAATTAAAATTATAAATTGACCACCAGATGTCGCCACGTCTTCATTTACCGACCTCGGCTGTTCGACGTCGTCGATGGTCTCCGGCAGCCTCTCGTTCAGCGTCTCTGGAAGCAGCAGAGCCACCAGGCCAGAAGAGACGGCCACGGAGCAGATGATGACCTGAGGGAGAAGCGTCCACACGTCCTCCAGCAGCAGGATGAGCGGAGCCACTGACACCCCCAGACGACTCATGAAGTTGGTGTAGCCCAAACCGTTTTGCCTGGAGAGACGGAAGGTAAATGATGAGCGCCGGCTTTATTAATATCGGCCCTCTGTAGTCGTTGTGTGACCTTCTCTGGGTCTGTGGATCGGACATGTTCAGGACTCTTAAGAGAGTAAATCACTCTCCAAACCTCACCCCTTTACATCCCTTCAAAACTGAAATAACTGACTCAAAACAAAGTTGTGCTAAATTATTGATAATAATAAAATGATCCATCTCAGTGAATCGGATTGTCTTAATTTGACACATTAATAAAAGGATGATTAGAATGTTTAACCTAAATATTAAATTACAAAGATTAACTTAGAGGGAAGTCACACTTCTTTACGTGTGTTTACACCGTTTTGGACATTTTCAAGCCTCCACAAAGCTGTGGCCTCACGTCTCATCATATCTGGAGAACGCCACGGCTGACTTTATTCACATTTTGCACAGAAGTCGACTTGGACTAAAGGACTAACTGGTCCGATTTTGGCGGTCAAAGGTCACTGTGAACACGTCTTTCCCATTTCCTGTAAATGTGATGCCTCGGGAGCACCAAGAAGGACTTCCTTCAAATATGTAAAAAAAACAAACTTGGACTCAAGGATGAACTCCCCGTGTCAAATGTCACAACCTTTTGACCATGACCCAAGAATTCATATGCTAATTATGACAATTTCACACAAATCTCTACTAGGACAAAATGGCGAAAGTGATGACATTTTGGACTGACATGCATGTAAACGGCGGTCGTCTGAGTTCCTATTGATACGATGCGAGGGTAAAACACAACAGTGACTGACCTGACCACTGTGGGGTAGAGCTCTGTTGTGTAGAGGAAGACGGTCGTGAAGGAAGCTTCTGAGAGGCCTTTCCCGAGGACGGCAACGACAGCACGCACATGCCACAGACCTACATGGTGCAGTCGACGCAACAACAGCAACAACAACAACAACAACAAGACAAGCGTGTTAAACGTCAGCATCGCATGCAAAACAACGCAGATACCGAGGCGTGTGCGATCATCTAATGTGTGTAATGATGACCTTCTGGCACAAACACGTTGATGCCGATGCAGAGCCCTGTCAGCAGCAGCGTGCCTGATTGGCACTTCCTCCGTCCAAAGATGTTAATGCAGAAGTATATCGTCAGCTTGGCAGGGACTTCAATGGCAGCATAGATGAAGTGCGTGAGGTACATGTTCAAACCAAACCCACTGATGTTGAAGCTGATTCCGTAATACGTCGAGGCCACTCCATACCTGCGCAGTGAAGAACAAATCGTCGCTTCTTATGCTTGCTGTAGCTTGACGCGTCTCCTTCCATACATCTCTATTTCTACTGAATTAATAATACGAATGTTTGAAGAGATTAAACCCACCACACGATCCCAGCCAGCAGAGTTAACCTCCTCATCTTGGGGGTCTTGATGAGGTGAAGGTATGTGTAGCTTTTGTCTTGATTTTCTGTGTTGCAGAGTGACTGAACAGAGGCAGAGAAGCAATGTTTGAAGGGTAGATTCACATGTTCTGGTCAAGCAATTCTTACATGTCCATATCAAAGTTTTAGTACAATTCCCTGCATGTGTTTTTGTCACTTTGGAAGACACTCAATTGATTCTGGTTAACAGAACGCTGCAGAAACACGTCAGCTTCAGCTGGACTTTAGAATGTTTTGCTCCTTAAGAGGAATGTGGATTTTCTCCATGGACTCTAGCGACACCAGAACATCAGAACGATGTATTTAATCATGAAAAAACATACACACATACTACCCTGTATACAAAGCAAATACAAAAAATCACGCTTGAAACTTACCTCCAGTTTCAATTTGGATGAGACTTTTTGTCTTTTGTTGAACTTGGCACATTTGTCCAGGTAAAACTGAGCTTTTTCCACTTTCCCATGAGCCAAAAGCCAGCGGGCAGATTCCGGAATCCACCTGCAATCATATTGAAAATAGTTCAAATCAGTGGCCCACTGATTTTGGAGAGAGTCAGTGAAGGTCTCCTCCGCCACCAACAGGTTCAGATTTAAAATGCTGATTTATTCAGAGGAACTTGACCTCGTTGACCTCATGGTGAAATGTTTCTCTTACCACCAGGTCAAAACTGCAAGGCCCAGTGGAGCTGTGACGGTCATGATCAGCGTCCGCCAGTCATTCACCAGGAAGGCAAACCCAGCCAGCAGCATGTTGCCTGCAGACCAGGACAGGCTGCCGATCACGGCGGTAAACGACCTGTGACGCGTGTCGACCCACTCAATGCCTGCAAGGTGAGGAGAATGACATAATAATAATAATAATAAATCAATGGTAATGCAGTTACTTTACATGCTTGTTCAAAACTTCAAATTACATCCTGAGAACACGAGACGTGACGTTGCATTATCTTCCAACTCAAGTCGGCTTACTGAGAACAATGGAGTTGATGCTGATTCCCGTCAGTCCGAACCCGGTGAGAAATCTCAGCACCGCAAACAGAACGTAGGAGTTTGCGAACGCGCTGGCGAAGCCAAACACGATGGCCATGATGTAGGAGGCCAGAAGAGTGTTCTTCCTCCCGTACCTGCAAAGAACAAAGGCGTGGCTTTATCTACCGGACTTAAAGACTGCAGGTGTGGAAACAGTATGTGTGTCCATGTGAAAGGTGGCGAATTTCCCCTTTGATGTTGTACGTTTAAGTACATGCAACATGATTTGCCATTTGAACTATTTAAATGAAATGTTTGCTTCATCGTAAAACAGTTGGAGAGCCTTTTTAGTCACATACTTATCACAGAGGAATCCAAAAGCAACGGCGCCTATCATCACCCCAAAGAAGAAGATGGTGCTGGTGGTTTGTGTCAGGCTCTTTCTATCACAGACCAGGTCCCACTGCAAGAGCAGATCAGGGGTCACCTATCAAAATGAATCCTAAACACAGAGTTTGATGCTGATAAAGACTCGGTTGTACCTCTGTTGCCAGGGTGGAAGTGAAGGTGGAGTTGTCGTAAACCCATCCGCTCTGACACCGAACGGTCGGCGGGTCGGCGCCGTCGGAGCCGTCGGCTAAGAGCTGAAGCCGAGGCTCCGCGAACATCTCGCAGGACTTCGGGCCGCCGTCTTCCCGCGCGGGGATGCTGACGGTCAGCCTCTGCTCCAGAGTCAAGTTCCCGAAGAGTCCTCCGGCACCCAGCGCGCTGACGTCGCAGCGGTGAGGAGGCACCACGGCGATGAAGTTGTTCAGTAAGAAGTGACAGGGCAGAACTATTCGAGGGGCGCACAGCAGGACGATGATGGCGATTTGGAAAGGCCCAAAGCCGTCGATTTCCTCCAGGATGTTCTCAAACTTCATCTTCACCGCGCTTCTAGAAGAACACATTCAGGATTGCTCTACGTTGACAGAAGCAAAACATGAGGCAACAAAAATAAAATGACTCACCTGCATAGAAATCTGCAAAGGATCGATGCACTGTTGATTCTACGCTGCTACCGTACTAACTGAGTTCTCCGTCCACAAGGTGCTTTTCCTTTGGTATGCAGGACTGAATGTACACTCTTCAGCCTCTTCCACCAAGACAACTTGATCATTAACATACCCATTGCAACATACTCTTTGGACGTCATAAAGTTGTTTAATCTTTGAGTTTGAGTTGTTGAATAGATCACCCATCAGTGTGTCTTCATCAGGAACAGCAGCTGCTGTTTCCGTGAAGAAGAGACTGTTTAAGTAATTACAATACAAATCTGCAAACTCCAGTAGGCGTCAGGGGCTGAATTTGCTGTCAACGTCCTTTCTTTTAATTTTGAATAACTTCACCACAAAAAAGGACAAATGTAAATAGTTATCTGTGGAATGTCTTGTAAAAATTAAAAGACAATTAAAAAAAAAAGATGTGAAAAACATCATGGAGGCAGAATGTTAAATGAGCCTCCCACACAGTGCTGGAGTTACACAACACTGTCAAAGTGAACTCTGTAGGAGTAGAGTGAGGGCTTCTGCACGATGCATGGACAGGGGACGGCAGTCTTTAGTAGTATTGCATTGTCAGAGTGGTTTTAAATACTACACATTAACCAGAATGCATCACTGTTCTTTGAAATGCAGTAAGGCTTTAACTGACTGGATGTGAGGAACTGTGCTTGTTACTGATATTAACTCAAAAATATTGCTACAGACTTTTGAAGCGGTTGAGAAGTTTCCATCTAGACATTTTAGTCTTGAACCTCAGAAAGTAGTTCAATATGAACTCGTATCTACACCTGTACACACAAAACAAGTAACACACTGAACACCGATGGGTTGAAAATGTAAAGTATATTGGGGACCGTACCTTCACACAGAAGCCAGAGGGAAGTGTCTCCTAGAAGGAAGAATACACAAATAAAGATGCTCTTAAAGTTCTTGAACAGAGCGCGTCTGATTAGCCCCGTGGAGCTCTAGACGTTGAACAGGTCACAAGACGCACCAGCTCTTGTCTTTTCTCCCACCGTACATAATGACCAACAGGCTCAGCTTTGTACGGCCGATGGGTTTGTGTAGCGAACACGGTGCTTGTGTTTTAATTGTTGATAGCGAGACAGAAAAATGTGTTGGATTGATTTGGATGTTGTCAGTATTGTGGATGAATGTTCACAAGGTTTTAATAGTAATAATATCAATAACGACACTGTTAATATTTCCAAAACTAAGCACAGTAATAATAACGAGAACAAACATGTTAAACACAGTAGAAATATGTGTATTAAAGTATACGAGGACGTACTTTTATGTCTGTATTCATGTAAATATGTGCTTGAATTGAGTGTGTTCAAGTTGAACAAAGATAACAAAGATGGGAGACATTTTCCATGGAGTTGTAATCTAGTAAGTCACTTTGTAGTCATGAGGTAGATATTTTGGAAAAGTTAGTTCCAGAAGATAAAGACAGCGCTGGTCTTTGTCCACATGCAGATATGGTTTACTTCTGGTCACTACACCGGCTGTACACTCGTACAGTGTCATCAACAGAAGCATGAAGTACAGAATGTCTCAATCAAACAGCTTTATTGGCCAATATAAAGGTCATGGTACAGTGTGCCTTAATAAAATAATAACTTAGATTATAATATGCCATAAAATGTTGTAGTTGTCACACCTGTATGTCAAGTTGGGTTTTTGTCCTGTCTCCACGTTTGTTTTGTGACTTCCTGTTTTATTTTGGAAATTAACTCTCCTCTCGTTTCAGGTTCCTTGCCCTTCCTCATGTGTCACCAGTCTGATTGTCTTCCCTGATTCCTGATTGTCTCCACCTGCTCCCCCACTTCCCTCATGTGTACTTATAGTCTGCGTCTCCCCTTGTCCTGTGCCAGTGTGTCATGTCCTTTTGCCTTGCACACCCGCCTTATGTGATCAGCAAGTCCAAGCCTTAGTATTGTCTATCCCGTTCTTGTTTCTTGTTTCTCGTTTCTTGTTTCTAGTTTCCTCTGTAAGAGCGACTTTGTTTTGCATTTTGCCATTTTGATCATCCAGCTCTTTGAGTTGAATCAGAGCTTTTTTATTTGTAGTATTATACCTTCCTTGCGAAGTGATTTTTGGTTTGGCTTTTGCCGTTTTAACTTTACTGCTCTTTGAGTTAAATCAGAGTTTTTAGTTCTGCTTTGTTAGTTATTTTTTCCTGCCTCGCTAAAAGAGGTTTTGTTTCCAGGGATTTCCCTGAGCCTTTTTGTTGGAAATAAAAGATCGTCAGTTGAACCTTAACACCTGCGTCCGAGTCCTCATCAAGAGTTCCCTCCGTGACAGTAGTAGCATATTATACCTCTATTTTTAATAATTTGTTTTTATGAAATACTATACTATGTCTTAGACTATTTTATTTATGACATAATACTATTGTTGTATATTCTATGCTAGGTTTTACAAGTTTGTATGTCATCCTATATACTGTGAGTACTTATTACTATGACATTATGACATTTTTAGGATTTTTTTTTGTGACAAACTATAATATGGTGTTTTTACAACATACTATACCAAAACCTTTTTTCTCATTTTATAATGGCATACCATACTGTTATTAAATTGAGGAAGAATTGGTCAGCCACAGTAACGGAACAGATGACTGGTAAAAACACGTTTTTACTATAAACTATTTACTGTACTAAAAATGTTTTGCATCTAAAAAAAGATTCATAGAACTGGGGCATGTCTTCATTAGAGGGCTGATATATCAAAGACTACAGGGTAGAAGCCAGTTAAGGTCATGCTTAACTACATTGTGTGAGCACCGCTGTAGTACACGTTTTTGTCCGCTAGATGGCGACGTATATTCATATTGATATTGATAAGGGGAATGAACCTGAAGCATGTCGCAGCTGGTCAAACAATACCGTTGCTGAATTGTTTTAAGTTTGTCATTATTATCTCACAATCTCAAATTGCTGTGTGAAGTGATGAAGATTTTTAGAACAAAAAGAGGCTTACATATTAACTACAGGGACAGTGGAGAGTAGGTGAAAGAATATAAAGAATATAGAATAAAGGGTTAAAAGAAAAGTGCAGAGTAAAATGTGACTGTTTCGGATGTATGTGACGACGTACTATACTATGACTTTTTTATGACTTTTTATCAACATACTATACTATGATTTTTTTTCAACATACTATACTATGACTTTTATATGATTTTTTTTCAACATACTATACTATGACTTTTTTATGACTTTTTTTCAACATAGTATAATATGACTTTTTTATCAATATACTATACTATGACTTTTTTTCAACATACTATACTATGACTTTTTTCAACAAACTATACTATGACTTTTTTCAAAAAACTATACTATGACTTTTTTCAACAAACTATACTATGATTTTTATATGACTTTTTTTCAACATACTATAATATGACTTTTTTGACATACTATACTATGACTTTTTTTGACATGCTATACTATGACTTTTTTGACATACTATACTATGACTTTTTCAACATACTATACTATGATTTTTTTCAACTTACTATACTATGACTTTTTTTCAACTTACTATACTATGACTTTTTTGACATACTATACTAAGATTTTTTATGACTTTTTTTCAACATACTATACTATGACTTTTTTTCAACTTACTATACTATGACTTTTTTTCAACATACTATACTATGACTTTTGATATACTATACTAAGATTTTTTATGACTTTTTTCAACATACTATACTATGACTTTTTTTCAACATACTATACTATGACTTTTTTTCAACTTACTATACTATGACTTTTTTTTCAACATACTATACTATGAATTTTATATGATTTTTTTTCAACATACTATACTATGACTTTTTTATGACTTTTTTTCAACATAGTATAATATGACTTTTTTATCAACATACTATACTATGACTTTTTTTCAACATACTATACTATGACTTTTTTCAACAAACTATACTATGACTTTTTCAACAAACTATACTATGACTTTTTTCAACAACCTATACTATGACTTTTTTCAACAAACTATACTATGATTTTTATATGACTTTTTTTCAACATACTATAATATGACTTTTTTGACATACTATACTATGACTTTTTTATGACTTTTTATCAACATACTATACTATGATTTTTTTTCAACATACTACACTATGACTTTTATATGATTTTTTTTCAACATACTATACTATGACTTTTTTATGACTGTTTTTCAACATAGTATAATATGACTTTTTTATCAACATACTATACTATGACTTTTTTTCAACATACTATACTATGACTTTTTTCAACAAACTATACTATGACTTTTTTCAAAAAACTATACTATGACTTTTTTCAACAAACTATACTATGATTTTTATATGACTTTTTTTCAACATACTATAATATGACTTTTTTGACATACTATACTATGACTTTTTCAACATACTATACTATGATTTTTTTCAACTTACTATACTATGACTTTTTTTCAACTTACTATACTATGACTTTTTGACATACTATACTAAGATTTTTTATGACTTTTTTTCAACATACTATACTATGACTTTTTTCAACTTACTATACTATGACTTTTTTTCAACATACTATACTATGACTTTTGATATACTATACTAAGATTTTTTATGACTTTTTTTCAACATACTATACTATGACTTTTTTTCAACATACTATACTATGACTTTTTTTCAACTTACTATACTATGACTTTTTTTTCAACATACTATACTATGAATTTTATATGATTTTTTTTCAACATACTATACTATGACTTTTTTATGACTTTTTTTTAACATAGTATAATATGACTTTTTATCAACATACTATACTATGACTTTTTTTCAACATACTATACTATGACTTTTTTCAACAAACTATACTATGACTTTTTTCAACAAACTATACTATGACTTTTTTGACATACTATACTATGACTTTTTTTGACATGCTATACTATGACTTTTTTGACATACTACACTATGACTTTTTTTGACATGCTATACTATGACTTTTTTGACATACTATACTATGACTTTTTCAACATACTATACTATGATTTTTTTCAACTTACTATACTATGACTTTTTTTCAACTTACTATACTATGACTTTTTTGACATACTATACTAAGATTTTTTATGACTTTTTTTCAACATACTATACTATGACTTTTTTTCAACTTACTATACTATGACTTTTTTTCAACTTACTATACTATGACTTTTTTTCAACATACTATACTATGACTTTTGATATACTATACTAAGATTTTTTATGACTTTTTTTCAACATACTATACTATGACTTTTTTTCAACATACTATACTATGACTTTTTTGATATATTATACTTAGATTTTTTTATGACTTTTTTGTCAACATACTATACTATGACTTTTTTTCAACATACTATACTATGACTTTTTTCAACTTACTATACTATGACTTTTTTTTCAACATACTATACTATGACTTTTTTCAACATACTATACTATGACTTTTTTGACATACTATACTAAGATTGTTTATGACTTTTTTTTCAAAATACTATACTATGACTTTTTTTCAACATACTATACTATGACTTTTTATGACTTTTCAACATACTATACTGTGACTTTTTTTTCAACTTACTATACTATGACTTTTTTTCAACATACAATACTATGACTTTTTTTGACATGCTATACTATGACTTTTGTATGACTTTTTCAACGTACTATACTATGATTTTTTTCAACATACTATACTATGACTTTTTTTCAACATACTATACTATGACTTTATTGACATACTATACTAAGATTGTTTATGACTTTTTTTCAACATACTATACTATGATTTTTTTTCAACATACTATACTATGACTGTTTTGACATACTATACTAACATTTTTGTATGACTTTTTTCAACATACTATACTATGACTTTTTTTCAACATACTATACTATGACTTTTTTGACATAATATACTATGACTTTTTTGATATACTATACTAAGATTGTTTATGACTTTTTTTCAACATACTATACTATGACTTTTTTTCAACATACTATACTATGACTTTTTTGACATACTATACTAAGATTTTTGTATGACTTTTTTCAACAAATTATATCATGATTTTTATGTGACTTTTTTTCAACATACTATACTATGACTTTTTTTCAACATACTATACTATGACTTTTTTCAACAAACTATACTATGATTTTTATATGACTTTTTTTTCAACATACTATACTATGACTTTTTTGACATACTATACTAAGATTGTTTATGACTTTTTTTCAACATACTATACTATGACTTTTTTTCAACATACTATACTATGACTGTTTTGACATACTATACTAAGATTTTTGTATGACTTTTTTCAACATACTATACTATGACTTTTTTCAACAAACTATACCATGATTTTTATGTGACTGTTTTTCAACATACTATACTATGACTTTTTTTCAACATACTATACTATGACTTTTTTTCAACATACTATACTATGACTTTTTTGACATACTATACTAAGATTGTTTATGACTTTTTTCAACATACTATACTATGACTTTTTTTCAACATACTATACTATGACTTTTTTTCAACATACTATACTATGACTTTTTTGACATACTATACTAAGATTTTTGTATGACTTTTTTCAACATACTATACTATGACTTTTTTCAACATACTATACTATGACTTTTTTGACATACTATACTAAGATTTTTGTATGACTTTTTTCAACATACTATACTATGACTTTTTTCAACATACTATACTATGACTTTTTTGACATACTATACTAAGATTTTTGTATGACTTTTTTCAACATACTATACTATGACTTTTTTCAACAAACTATACTATGATTTTTATATGACTTTTTTTAACATACTATACTATGACTTTTTTCAACATACTATACTATGACTTTTTTGACATACTATACTAAGATTTTTTATGACTTTTTTTCAACATACTATACTCTGACTTTTTTTGACATGCTATACTATGATTTTTGTATGACTTTTTCAACATACTATACTATAACTTTTTTCAACTTACTATACTATGACTTTTTTTTCAACATACTATACTATGACTTTTTTGACATACTATACTATGACTTTTTTCAACATACTATACTATGACTTTTTTTTCAACATACTATATTATGACTTTTTTTGACATACTATACTATGACTTTTTTGACATACTATACTAAGATTTTTTATGACTTTTTTTCAACATACTATACTATGACTTTTTTTCAACTTACTATACTATGACTTTTTTTCAACATACTATACTATGACTTTTTTTCAACATACTATACTATGACTTTTGATATACTATACTAAGATTTTTTATGACTTTTTTTCAACATACTATACTATGACTTTTTTTCAACATACTATACTATGACTTTTTTGATATATTATACTCAGATTTTTTTATGACTTTTTTGTCAACATACTATACTATGACTTTTTTTCAACATACTATACTATGACTTTTTTTCAACTTACTATACTATGACTTTTTTTTCAACATACTATACTATGACTTTTTTCAACATACTATACTATGACTTTTTTGACGTACTATACTAAGATTGTTTATGACTTTTTTTTCAAAATACTATACTATGACTTTTTTTCAACATACTATACTATGACTTTTTATGACTTTTCAACATACTATACTGTGACTTTTTTTTCAACTTACTATACTATGACTTTTTTTCAACATACAATACTATGACTTTTTTTGACATGCTATACTATGACTTTTGTATGACTTTTTCAACATACTATACTATGACTTTTTTGACACACTGTACTCTGACTTTTTTTGACATACTATACTATGACTTTTTTTCAACATACTATACTATGACGTTTTTTTCAACATACTATACTATGACTTTTTTTCAACATACTATACTATGACTTTTTTATGACTTTTTTTCAACATACTATACTATGACTTTTTTTGACATACTATACTATGACATTCATAGAGAAAGAATAACAGCGTGTTGACTTTGTAAAAATACATTAAATCAACTTTCTCTAACAGGGATCAAACCTGGGACACCTGGATGACAAAGAAGAATCTTAACCACTAGACTATACTATAGAACAATGACTTACGACTTCTTTTTTGTCATACTTCACTATGATGTTTTATGACTTCTTTCGACATACATTACTATGACTTTTTACGTATTTTTTTAACATACTATAATATTACTTAAATTATTACTTAAACTATATTAGAATTATGAGAGAAGAAAAGTAAATAAATAACACCATTAAGTTCATGTGATTTAGAGATGGATTTATGAATATGTGGAACAACTCTATGACTTTTTAACAATGACAACTGACACTATAACTTTAGAATGTCGTACTAAACTGTTTCAGTTATAGGTGACGACTCCTCCACTCCACTAGGTGTTCATGCGTCCTGGCTCTTTGTCTTGCAGGATTTGGGTTGTGAGCTGCATGAACCACAACTGTGCCCGGTTCCTGATGTAAAAGCTCACCATCTTCCACGTCCCTTGCTGTCGTGGCTGTTCTTCACAATGCCTTTTGCATGATTTCTTTTGTAATATGTGATGACCACTCACTCCACTAGGTGTCCCTGTGTCCCGGCTCTTCTTTGTCTTGGAGGATCAGGGTCGTCTTCATGAGTCAAACCTGTGCCCGGTGTGGTTCCTGAAATAAAAGCTCTCCACCTTCCCACAGACTCATGATCTCTTTTCCTGCTAGTGTTGCTGCTGTCTTGTTTCGTTGTTTGTTGCAGTTCCATACATGAACACTTACATGACAAATAACTGACTTCCACATCTGTTTTGTTATTCATTGTTGTGTTGTAGATAAATACGTTTTGTAAAATTGTTGTGTGTAAATAATTTTTACTTTTGCTTGACTGGTTTCTCATTTCTCTTTTCACATTTTGTATAAAATGACTTTATTATGACTTTATCCACAATTACTTTTTTGACATATTATACTATGACTTTTTTATGTCTTTTTCGACATTCTAATAAATGACTTATTTCAACACAATATCTCATCTAAAATTAGACAAATTGTATGAAATGATGAAAACCAGGAATCCTAACCGCTAGACCATATGGGTGAAGATAAAAAGTTATACAATTTTTTGACATACTATACTATGACTTTTTTATGACTTTTTTCATCATTCTATACCGTGATTTTTTTTCAACATACTATACTTTAAGTTTTAGAGACATATTATAATATGACTTTTATAGAGAAAGAATAACATTGTGTTGTTTTAGTCATCTTTGTAAAAATGCATTAAATCAACTTTCTGTAATGGGGATCAAACCTGGAACACCTGGCTGAAGAAGAAGAATCTTAACCACTAGACTATACTATAGCACAATGACTTATGACTTTTTTTGTCATACTTCACTATGATGTTTTTATGACTTTTTTCAACATACAATACTATGACTTTTTTTGACTTACTATACTATGACTTTTTAATGACTTTTTTCAACATACTATACTATGACTTCTAGAGACATACTATACTATAACTTTTTGAGACATATTATAATATGACTTTTATAGAGAAAGAATAACATTGTGTTGTTTTTGTCATCTTTGTAAAAATGCATTAAATCAACTTTCTGTAACAGGGATCAAACCTTGGACACCTGGCTGAAGAAGAAGAATCTTAACCACTAGACTATACTATAGCACAATGACTTATGACTTTTTTTGTCATACTTCACTATGATGTTTTTATGACATACTATACTATGACTTTTTTGACATACTATACTATGACTTTTTTGACATACTATACTAAGATTGTTTATGACTTTTTTTCAACATACTATGACTTTTTTTCAACATACTATACTATGACTTTTTTATGACTTTTTTTTCAACATACTATACTATGACTTTTTTGACATACTATACTAAGATTTTTGTATGACTTTTTTCAACATACTATACTATGACTTTTTTCAACATACTATACTATGACTTTTTTGACATACTATACTAAGATTTTTGTATGACTTTTTTCAACATACTATACTATGACTTTTTTCAACAAACTATACTATGATTTTTATATGACTTTTTTCAACATACTATACTATGACTTTTTTCAACATACTATACTATGACTTTTTTGACATACTATACTAAGATTTTTTATGACTTTTTTTCAACATACTATACTCTGACTTTTTTTCAACATACTATACTATGACTTTTTTGACATACTATACTAAGATTTTTGTATGACTTTTTTCAACATACTATATGACTTTTTTGACATACTATACTAAGATTGTTTATGACTTTTTTCAACATACTATACTATGACTTTTTTTCAACATACTATACTATGACTTTTTTGACATACTATACTAAGATTGTTTATGACTTTTTTTCAACATACTATACTATGACTTTTTTTCAACATACTATACTACGACTTTTTTGACATACTATACTAAGATTTTTGTATGACTTTTTTCAACATACTATACTATGACTTTTTTCAACAAACTATACTATGATTTTTATATGACTTTTTTTTCAACATACTATACTATGACTTTTTTCAACATACTATACTATGACTTTTTTGACATACTATACTAAGATTTTTTATGACTTTTTTTCAACATACTATACTCTGACTTTTTTTGACATGCTATACTATGATTTTTGTATGACTTTTTCAACATACTATACTATAACTTTTTTTCAACTTACTATACTATGACTTTTTTTTCAACATACTATACTATGACTTTTTTGACATACTATACTAAGATTTTTTATGACTTTTTTTCAACATACTATACTATGACTTTTTTTTCAACATACTATACTATGACTTTTTTTCAACATACTATACTATGACTTTTTTTTCAACTTACTATACTATGACTTTTTTTTCAACATACTATACTATGACTTTTTTTCAACATACTATACTACGACTTTTTTGACATACTATACTAAGATTGTTTATGACTTTTTTTCAACATACTATATTATGACTTTTTTTGGCATACTATACTATGACTTCTAGAGACATACTATACTATAACTTTTTGAGACATATTATAATATGACTTTTATAGAGAAAGAATAATATTGTGTTGTTTTTGTCATCTTTGTAAAAATGCATTAAATCAACTTTCTGTAACAGGGATCAAACCTGGAACACCTGGCTGAAGAAGAAGAATCTTAACCACTAGACTATACTATAGCACAATGAATTATGACTTTTTTCGTCATACTTCACTATGATGTTTTTAAGAAGAAGAATCTTAACCCCTAGACTTTTTTTGACATACTATATTATGACTTTTTTTCAAAATACTATACTAAGACTTTTTTATGACTTTTTTCAACATACTATACTATGACTTTTTGATATAGTATACTATGACTTTTTTTCAACATACTATACTATAACTTTTTTTGATATACTATACTGTGATTTTTTTATGACTTTTTTTCAACATACTATACTATGACTTTTTTATGACTTTTTTTCAACATACTATACTATGACTTTTTTTTGAACATACTATACTATGACTTTTTTTTCAAACTATACTGTGATTTTTTTTGGCATACTATACTATGATTTTTGTATGACTTTTTTCAACATACTATACTATGACTTTTTCCAACAAACTATACTATGACTTTTTTTTGGCATACTATACTATGATTTTTATGTGACTTTTTTTTCAACATACTATACTATGACTTTTTTTCAACAAACTATACTATGACTTTTTTATGACTTTTTTTCAACATACTATACTATGACTTTTTTATGACTTTTTTTCAACATACTATACTATGACTTTTTGACATACTATACTAAGATTTTTTATGACTTTTTTTCAACAAACTATACTATGACTTTTTTTCAACATACTATACTATGATTTTTTGTCGTCATACTTCATTGTGATGTTTTTATGACTTTTTTATCATCTATACTATGACTTTTTTGACTTTTGTCGACATTCTAATAAATAACTCATTTCAACGCAATATCTCATCTGAAATTAGACAAATTGTCTCACAAACGTGATTTGACGTTAGCTCATGAAGGAGATTTTGAAGGGCTTTAATTTTGAAATGCTACATCAGAATGTCCTGGTTCTCTCTGATTGACACCTTGAGGTGGTCTACTATTAACCTGAGGTGAAATGATTTTGTAACTTTGCACTGTATCCTCTAAGAGATGTTAGCTCATGAAGGACATTTTGAAGGGCTTTAATTTTGAAAGACATACTGTACTATGACTTATTTTTACTTTTCTTTACTTTTTTCGACATACTATAACTATGACTTTTTAAAAAATTATATGGAATGACTTATTTCGACATACTATATTACGACTTATTTTGACATACTATGCTATGATGTGCAATAATATGATTTTATATGGTCAACATTCTAGTACTTTTTTCACCATACTATACATCATGACTATTGTTCACAATCTATATCCAACACCAGAAGTTGAACCTTGGTAACCTGGGTAAAAACCAGGAATCCTAACCACTAGACCATATGGGAAAAGTCAAAAGGGTGTATAATTTTTTGACATACTATACTATGACTTCTAGAGACATACTATACTATAATTTGTAGAGACATATTATAATATGACTTTCATAGACAAAGAATAACAGCGTGTTGTTTTTGTCATCTTTGTAAAAATGCATTAAAGCAACTTTCTGTAACAGGGATCAAACCTGGGACACCTGGCTGAAGAAGTAGAATCTTAACCACTAGACTATACTATAGCACAAATGAATTATGACTTTTTTATGACTTTTATGAAAGCTTGTTCTGTGTTCACAACGTTTGTACAGTGTGTATATAAGTGTATTTGTGTATATGTGTTTTACATAGAACATAAAAGGTATTAAGACGTGTTTCTGCTGCCACCAAGTGGGCAAACTTAGTTTTAAGTGAAGAAAGAAACACGTTACAAAATGATGATGCAACACTTTTATAAGCTAAAACACATTTTCATTCTTGGTGACATTTAACACTCTTTTGAAATATAGAAAAATGAGAGCAAACTTTTTAATCATTTTAAATGCTGAAAAATAGGAATGAAAAGATCCACCATAACGATCTGTGGACGAGGACAGGACCACCACCGGCAACGAACAAAATTGGGAGGACGAGAAGGAAACAGTGTGAAACACCAACAGACGATCTTTGACATGGAACCCTCAAGGGCAGAAGAAAAGAGGCTGACAGAGATCAAGAGACGACTGATGCAAGAGACCGTGAACTCTGGAGGTCAATGTCACCGTCGTATACTCCAGGAGGGTTGAAAGTGAAGTTATTTTCATCCCTTTGTGGGGCAAAAGCACTATAACGGACTGCAGTACTGCTAAAAAATGAAATAAAGCAATATGAGCATGTATATCAATAAATCAGAGTGTCTTTGTGGTCTTTACAGCCGACACCATTTCTGTCCCACATATTCACCACTGACATAACTGTGGAACAGAGACAGAACAATAATCTGTGTATATCCTGACCAGTAATTCATTACTAGAATATAAGAGTTTGTTTATTTGCTGTCTAAATGTAGTGTTTCCCTCTATGTATTATTACTGGATATAATTACTGACCCTCGTTCCACCTCGTCCTATTAAAAAGGCTTATTTTTGGCCAAACGGGGATACAAAGGGGTCAAACAGTGAGGAGCGTTGAGTCATCGTTGCGTAAGCTCTTTGTCTTCATGCTTCCCAGATCAGAACAATCGCTGAAAATGCACTTGTGGGCGGCAGAGACTTGATTCGGCCGATAATTGTATTTCTGAATGAATTCTCACGGAAAAACAAAGTCAGAAGAAAAGACACGGGACAATAAGTTTGTCAATAATTGTGTGACGTAAGATGTCCATTGTGTTACTGTCTAACAGAGAGGCCAAAGTATTCTGGTTGCAGTGTTGCCCAAATCTCACATTTTGTTGATTGATTCTTAAAGGCCTGCTGTTGTTCTTGTGGACGTCTGTTTCCCTCCAGATGGAGAAACAACCAGACTTAATCAGGGTCACACAATGTGTTGTTGAGATGTCGGGAGGCACGTGCGACCGAAGCACTGTTCTCTGTTCAGAACGCTGAGTGTCAGCAGACGCAAGCCAACGGTGACAGGTATGCTATCGCACTAGCATAGCTAGCCCACGTGACCTCTGCAGGAGTGTGACAGAACCAAGCGTCCGTGTGAACTAAGCCTGGAGGAAAGCCTGTTGACGTTACTGTGACAAATCTTCATGAATCGTGTAATGTTCTGTTTTTGTTGAAATGGTCAATTTGGAGGCTGTAACATGGTGGTGCTGTGAAATGTATAGCGTTGTACTGAGAGATGTTTTAATAGTTAGTCCACTCTCAGACTGGGAGAGTGTCTCTCTGTCGTCACATTTTGACATTTCTCTTTTTGTGCCAGTGGAACTGAACCATTAGGGTTCCTCCTCTGGGGATCGTGAATATCTCCCTTTGGATCAAAGCGTCGGACGGAGGCTCATAAAGTATTCTCGTCCACTGTTCTGAGAGAAGTATTTCATATTCATTTCCATCGTGACCCACTGACTTTCACGTTAATCTGAAGAAAACAGTACACTGCATACTCTCACACGTTAGAAGCCAGACTTAAGCAGTCTCTGATTCTAACATGGGAAACTGAATGTTTGTTTACAGTGAGATCTGAGCTCAATCGGGGTTAAGTCCCAGTCAGAGCAGCTCAGAGTCCTGGGATCGGAGCACAGCGTAAACACAGTGTCCTAGATACGCATGTTGGACAGTTGTCCTGAGACCTGCTGAGGTCCCAAAGGACAGACGCACACATGTGTGGACAGAGAGGCAGAGGGTTAACAGGGAGGTCACTGGGTCAGCTGAGACGGACTCCTTCTTCTGTTTGGTCGGAACACACAGCAGACGTTTAAGCTCTTACTTTTCCTAGAAAGTATTGAAAGTTATGGATTTCATAAAAATAAAAAAAAGCAGCTGAGAGGGAGGTCTCGCTCACGGCAAAAACAAAATACCAACGTTGAGAGGTCCATTGTTGGGACAACCTCTTCATTCATAAGTGTGTGTGTGTGTGTGTGTGTGTGTGTTAGAGTAATTGTGTGGACTTTATGAGAGTTTATGTCTCTTTGAATGGTGTTTCTTGTTTTTCCTTTTTTACACAATGCTCCTGCATGCAGCCAGACTGAGCTCTGTGTGTGTGTGTGTGTGTGTGTGTGTGTGTGTGTGTGTGTTTGTGTGTGTGTGCAAAAGTTTGATATCATGTTGGATAATTAATCGTAGACTAATACTGTCAATGATCAATGATTAGATAATGACTAAACTAGAGTGAACTGTGGGTGCATATATACATTTAATCATCAGGAGTGTGACGTTGCCTCATAATGTCTAATGCACCAGCACCGGTTGTTTGTTGCTTCTTGCCACAGAAGCTCTCGGGGAGGTTTTGTTGCAGCGTGAATTGTTCTATCTCGACTGCAGCAGAACCTGGATCAAAGCCCTTCGTGTCTGAAACGAAAGGAAGCCGGTTCCTCCCTTTTTCACCTCCATCGTGTTTTCCTGACTCCCCACCTGAGGGAAACAAAAGGCTCTGAATCAGCTGGAACAAAGAGATGTGTGTGTGTGTGTGTGTGTGTGTGTGTGTGTGTGTGTGTGTGTGTGTCGGTGCTGTTTACCTACATTTCTGTCTGATTTTCCATCATGCCTGTGTTGGCGTGCCCATGAAGTTTGGTTCCTGTCTTCCTGCAGAGGAAGGAAGAAGCACAAAACACCCAACAGACGCAGTAAACCGGACTGTGAACCACCACTACTCTCTGCCAGCGCTGTCCCAGAGTTCATCATCTACGTTGTTCTGTTTCTACGTTTGTTCATTGACCGCTGTGACTTTTAAACATTAAAGTCGCTCCTTAAGCTGTGCAATTTAAACATCATGAGCTAATTCTATGTTTTAAATGATTAATAATGAGTACAATAATCTGCAAGTCACTACATATTGTAATGTGTAATACTCTTTTTATGACGACTTTATTACTTGACTTTTTATTACATGTTTATGGCATAATATGAAGACATTTTTCATGATTCTTTTTATTGTGACAAACTATACTTTGACTTTTTTTTTAACAAAATGATATACTATACTATTGAAGCAATATAAAATACAAAAATAAGTATCCATGAATACTAAATACGGAAGCATCACAAATTAATATATTTAGAAAAAAAAACATATTTCTGTAATTATTAGAAACAGAAAGATTTGCTACTTGAGTAAATTGATGGGTAATAGCCGGATTTAATTTTTTGGACTAATTGAAAGTTGTAATGGAAAATCTGTGACTGTGAATTAATGATCTCCTCCATCACAGCTGCTAATGATGTATGATATTTGAATCAGAACAAAAACTAAATTTAAAAACAATAAAGCACACATGAGGCCGGTGAGGGAGGGTGAGATCAGTATGCTTTAATAATGAGATATCAGTGCATAAACACAAACTTCTTATCGGGTTAAAGTCCCCATATAGTAATAACATTGATAACAATATATGATAATAATAAGATCAATACGGATTTTTAGCATATTAAAATGCTAATATAACTGTACTGTATGACATCGACAAAAACAGAATACAAGTTGCTAAACATGGAGGAAAAACAAAGAAACCCTGTAGTCACACGAGATGCTGATATCTTCTTTAAGAGGAAGTGCAATGAATGGGGGGGGGGGGGGGGGGGGGGGGGACCCTTCAAGCAGCACAGCGTGTTGAGCACTAGGACTGGTGATAAGCCTTCTAGGGTTTAAATAGAGAGGTCAGAGGTTAAGCCCCGCCCATTTTGGGGGGGTTAGCATCTGTGCTACTAGCATTTGCTTAGAGAGTTTTCTCTATTTTGACACCTGCTCCTCAGGGCAACCATCCACATTCCAAGATATTATAACATATATCATATAAGAACAAGATATGTTTAGTCTTAGTTAAAATGATAAATTTGGCATTTTTTAAACCACAGCTAGCGGAGCAGACGCTATCCTAAAACGGGGGGCGGGACCTCCTCTCGGCCTAGATTCTTATTTCTAAAATCGACTTCCATCTAGCCAACTCTTCCCACGTACATTAACCCAATTTAGTTCAGATCCCATCAGCTGATTAAAAAGTCCATCTGAGGTGCTTTTCTTCTTCCATGCGCATCGTTTCAGAACATTAAACATTTTAACCCTAAAAACTCTTTGGTCTTCGAAGAATGTACTTTTATACGCCAATTTAAAAAGGTGCTTTGAACATGCTTTAAGGTGCTTTTCTGTAATAACCAACTGATCATTATACAGAACATATTTAATACGATACATAATCCTGCAAATAGGAAGATCTCAATTTGCAATTTGCTTTTAACGTTGACAAAGGACCTTTGAATTTGAGCAGTGATAAAAATGCCCTCTTATATCAGGAGAGAAGACAGCTTTACGTACGTCCATTCACACGTACGTCCTTTCAGTTCTAAACATCTGCATTATCACATGGCCTTCCCCTGTGCAGCCTTAATTATAAAGATGAAAGTCATGCAAATTTGGTTTTGCAGAGCAATGGTAATGGAGCAATCTGCAAAAAGCGAGGCGCTAACTTAGTCACGTTTACTGTGCAGTCAACTCTGCTTCAACTACACCACAGTTTACGAGCAGCTTCATCAGCAAACAGACAGGTTGTTTGATGAAGCTGCGGAATCCCTTCCCTTAAAAACATTTCACAAACTTGTTATCACCAGGGGATCTACGATGGGTTCTAATGTGGTTCTACTCTGAAGGGTTCCATTGACCAGGCTGCTGTTCCATCTGGATCTAAATGCATGTTCCAGAGGATAAGAAGAAGACTACAAAACCTGAAGGTTGCTATGAAACAATCAACCCAACTGTGTCGTTGTGTTCCAATGTACAAACGTGAAGTGGACACAACACATACTAGCTGGTCGTTAACTGTTACGGTGTTCAGATTCTACGTCAAGTTGGGATTTTATTCAGTGATAGACTCCAGAGTCAACTGTGCGCTTGAAGGGCAGACTCAGTGTGTGTTGGGACAAACAGAAGGCACATCATGAGGATTAAAACACCTTAAAGAAAATGTCAGCACGACATAAAGCAGAGAACATCAAAATATAATGTCAGGATCCGAGAGGTGGTATACAAAGTCTAGAAAAATGACACGTGTCTATGAAGCACCATTGCTTTTATATATGCAACTCAAAAACTAGGATTAATTATGTGGCGACTTCGCCTTCTTTACAATATTCAAAATGCTACATATTTGAAAAGATTCATTTCTTAGTCGTTTTCAGTTTTATCGTCCTAAAGCGAGAACAGAAAACAGCCCAGCTGACAGAGCCAATAGATATTTTATATTTAAGGAAAAACAAAATGTCCACAACACAGAAACAAGCATGAGAGGAAAGAGCACAGCGAGGGAAGGACAAAGTACCAGAACACAGACACTAAAGACACCATCTTCAACATCAGCTTTGTCTTTAAATACGTAACGTAGATGTGAACAAAGACCTGTAGTTCATTCTCTTAAGTGGTCACCACACGAAGACGATTACCTCAAAACAGTGAGATTAAGAAAAAAGTACTTTGAGTGTACAGGAAAGGAGAGACACGGTGAACCACAGAACGCACACCGTCGGTGAGACTACTGCACTCCTAGTTGGCAGTGTATTAGGTCTACTCATAATAGTCTGCATCAAAGCTTTCTGATGTTGGCAGCTACTCCATGTCATGAATTACAATATAAACTGGCCTTGTCCTAACCATAAAGACTAAGACACACACTTCAAGTCACTTCACAGGCTGCTGTACTGCACCGAAGCTAAGGCTGCTGCTGCTGCTGCTGCTGCTGCTGCTATGTACATATGTACGGTCTGATGTATAGTCTGATGTACGGTCTGATGTATGATGTATGGTCTGATGTATGATGTATGGTCTGATGTATGATGTATGGTCTGATGTCTGATGTATGGTCTGATGTCTGACGTATGGTCTGATGTCTGATGTATAGTCTGATGTCTGATGTATGGTCTGATGTCTGATGTATAGTCTGATGTCTGATGTATAGTCTGATGTCTGATGTATAGTCTGATGTCTGATGTATGGTCTGATGTCTGATGTATAGTCTGATGTCTGATGTATAGTCTGATGTCTGATGTATAGTCTGATGTCTGATGTATAGTCTGATGTCTGATGTATAGTCTGATGTATGATGTATGGTCTGATGTCTGATGTATGGTCTGATGTCTGATGTATGGTCTGATGTCTGACGTATGGTCTGATGTCTGATGTATAGTCTGATGTCTGATGTATGGTCTGATGTCTGATGTATAGTCTGATGTCTGATGTATGGTCTGATGTCTGACGTATGGTCTGATGTCTGATGTATAGTCTGATGTCTGATGTATGGTCTGATGTCTGACGTATGGTCTGATGTCTGATGTATGGTCTGATGTCTGATGTATGGTCTGATGTCTGATGTATGGTGTATGTGCAGTGGTGTGCAGAGAGGGTGAGGGGAGCAACCTCCGCTGCCCTTCTTCATTCATTTTTTTTTTTTAATGGGACATTTCAATGATTCATTTTCTCAACAAGACACTAATAGACACTTTGTTTCCTGTAGAAATGTATTGGAAATGAATGGAAACCAATGGCTGAGCTGGAATGGTAGAAGAAGCACACAAGGAAATGTAAAACCACAAGTTCTGCAAAACAAGCTAATATATAACAGATGTGATCTATTTAGGGCAACGATTAAAGCTTAAAGCTCCTTATCGTCTGTGCACACCACTGGTTTTTATGGATTCTCTATATAAGTGTGTGCAAGTCTACAATAAGTAATCCCACAAACTATTACGGTGTGTGCAAGTCAGATCCTTTGTGCAAGCTGTCAGCGGGGTGAATAAGGCAAGCTGCTGACTGTATATATATATATATATATATATATATATATATATATATATATATATATATACACTTCAGCTCCATTCAATGATTGCACAACCGGAGAGAAACCCTGCAGTCACACGAGCTACCTACCTGACCTAGAGAGTCAAAGTGAGAGAAACACACGTTTAGATAAATAAAGCACAGGTTCAAGAAGAACTTACAGTAGAATACATGTATTGCAATATATGTTCCGTAAATAAAAGAATGTGGTAGGTAGAAGAAGAACATGAACAGTAAAGCAGTATTGTTGTATATATGTCGATTAGGATGAAATAACCCGGGCACATCTGATAAAAGAGAGATAAAAGAGTTCTATGGCAGAAAAACAGAGTTATTATAACAAGTAAAATAACAATATAAGGCGTATGTCGTTACAGCTGACGCAAACAGAAGTAATGCTACGACAGAAAAGAAAACAACGTGTCTAAAGAATTGTGTTTCATGTAGAAGTTAAATGTGATTTTACTTCAGTATCCTCATATAGGTGATTCTAATGTAGGAATTATTGGTTGTTTTGACTCTAAACAAGGCTACGATTCAGAACAAGTTCACGATACCCAACTGTGACTTTGACAGATCGGCTGGGTTTAACTGCTGGTTAGATATTCAAAGTGACAGAACACAGTGTAGTGTAGGCAGTAGAACACTTCTCCTCCGAGCTAGTGGGCTAGCTGCTAAAGAGAAGAGAAGGTCTGGGGACTGAGCTGCATAGAGTTCATATCAGGGTGTAGGTCTGTGACGGAGACCGGGCCTCGATGAGACGCCGGTTGAAGGTTTGAATTCCCATTCCCACGAAATACTCATCTTTCACCGAAGACCCGAGTTCAGCCGGTGCTTCTGAACGCAGAGACGCCGAACCCCGGTGACCGGCGATAAAACCCGGTGTCAAGACAGAGTGTTGCATTATTTTTTTTGCTCTGATTTGAGTCAAGAGCTCCAGGAAAAAGACCTTAACCCTGATATCTCAGCTTGCTTAGATGGTCTAGGTACAGCACTACAAAGGGACGGGGAACAATAGTGTGGGCTGAGCCATACAAGCTAAATAAGGCAGGATGTGGCTACGGATGCCATTCCCTATAGGTAGCTTAGCCCCCAGGGCTCTCAGGAGGCCCAGAGGTACGAAGGTAAAGAAAGGCTTAAGTCTCGGGCTACAGACTGAGGCTTAGGGTTCTGAATAAGTCCGGGGTCTAAGGCAGATTTTTGAATCTGAGGGCTCTAGGTGGCCTGGTCCAGGGCTCTCAGCAGGTCACAGCCCTGGAGGAGGTACAGGCTGCCCTGCAGCGGCACGTTGACCTCGCAGTCGTAGCGGGTCAACTCCGGCAGACAGGAGGACTCAAACGTAGGGCCCAGCAAATGGCTCGCGATACCTAGAAGAGGACAGAAACGGAGAGAACGTCTCAAAGTCCTTCGTTTGTTACTGTTGTGTCGTCTTTGGCAACGACACTCTCTGTTCTCAGCCTCGCTCCAAAAATAATCACACGCACATAAAAAGAAAACCACACCAGTGAAAACGAGAATCTAAGACTAAACATGAAGTAGTAAACAAAAGTTTGCTATTAGCGTTATAAGCTAACATGCTAACATGCTATATCCCTCCCATGAAGTTGGATCTTCGCCCTCGTAAGACTGAGAACATGGCTTCAGACAAAGTTTACCTGATGATAGGGCTCAGTTAAAGACTTTAAAGAGTTTTTTATAGTATTAGGTATTTACTGTATGCACATGTGTAGATATTCTGTACGTCTAAAGGTGTTTCAGGACCTCCACCTCTGTGCTTGTGACTTCACTCAATGAGGGCCTGTAAGGTCATGACCTTCAGAGTGTGGTGAACGTCCCTGATGCCAGATCCATTTTTACTGTGCAGGACACGGGGACTACGCCTTCACGTTCTTCTCCTTTAGTATTTCGTTTCCTCTGTTGTTGTACCTCAGTAGCGTGGTTTTGATCGAAGTAGACGCTCCTTCCCTCAAATGTAGTCTTTTGTTTCCACGCTTGCCGCCCGCGGTCGCTCTCAGGGGAGCTGCGTTTTGGCGAACAGCGAGAGGTGTGTTCTTTCAAGACAGAGGTCTGTGCCATCTGTCGGGACGCCATGTATCCGTATATTGTTACGCCTCGGCCTTGATTTCAGGTCTTTACACTTTGCAAATCACTGAGGTGAGCTCCAACGAGGCTTTTCTTTACACAACGTCCTTAATGTTAGTCTGTCGTCTTGCCAGAGCTTTTTGTCTTAGCCTGTGTATCTCTACCAATATCACAACACTCAACACTCATCATTTGTACCTCCCCTTCTTGCCAGGCCTCCCTTTTCTCTCCATCTCTTTTTTTCTTATTTGGCTCACTTTAATGGTGTTTTAATTAAAGAGCTTGTTTTAGTTGTTTTTTTGTCTCCTGCCCCACCTGGAAATCTCCGGTTCTCCTAAAATCACTTGATTTTTGTGTTGTATTAACAAATAAATAAGAGAACAGTACAGTGCCGCTGCTACATAGTGATATAAGACTGGTCAGACGGGTCAGCTCACCCTCGGTCCTGTTGGACGGCTGCATGTTGTACGTGTAGTTGCAGCTCTTTTGGAGGAAGGGTTTCTCGTTTGCACCGCCGATCCCGTTTCCTGGATACTGACACTTCCTGTGTTGCTGCACAGAGCGGAGACTTGAAGACATGCTGCCGGGCATCATCCTGCCCATCTCTGACGGCGAGACAGAAAAACAAAACACACGTACGGTTGTTGGGTGGAACAGATGATGATGCAAGATGTTTTATCCACACACAGACATGAGCTCATACCGGCCAGTGATCCTGCGCTGAGGGAGCGATCCATGGTGTCACCCCTCATCTTCTTCCATATGATTTCTGAAGGCGTACTTTCATCCTGAGACACAAACATGGCTTGTTGAATCACGCGTTTGTGTTGGTACCCCAAATGTATGTAAAAAAGTCAGTTTCTCGTGATGCCGTTTGTCGCCTTCTACTTCAAATGGTGCAACAAATACTGCATGTTGATCAGAGAAACTCACCACAGCCATCTGAGTGAAGGAGCGCTTGATTCCATTGGCCATGGCCACTCTGGCTGGACTCATGTCTCTGTAGGCTCGCACAAAGTTGTCAATGGACCTGCACACACACACACACACACACACACACACACACACACACACACACACACACACACACACACACACACACACATTTAAATGTGATGTCAATACAGCCAGCCGCTCTCAGATTGTTGTAGATTGTATTCTTTTATCTCTGGTGAATTATCGTTTTGTCTTGGTTTAAAACGTGAACGTTCGGACTGCGTTGACCGTTACGTCACCTCTGTTTGTGCATGAGGTGTGGCATGTTCTGTTGGCAGGACGGGCGCTCCTCTCCGGACAAAGGGTCCATCAGGTACGCCTTGCTGGCTTGTTGTTGTTGGTACGTTATCAGAGGGTCCGGTGGCCACCGCAGATTCTGCCTGCCACCCATGGAGGACAGAGGGGTGCTGGCTGGAGCCTGGAACGGTGAATTCTGCATGCGCCCCACTATGCGAGACCCTGGCCGGGAGTCCACGGCCCCCCGGCTGGAGCCTCTCTTCTCCCCCGCGGCCCAGGACGCAGCTGGCTGGTGCTGGTAGTGGCCTTGGGGCTGAGGAGGGGGGGACAGGGGCTGGAAGAGGCTGGCGATGTTGCTGAAGCTCCCCTGGGTGGGCTGTTGTGTTTTGGCCAGGCCACCGTTGCTCCCAATGGATCCTGCCGGACCCCCCTCTAAGGGGTCGGACTCCGTGATGATGGGATTCAGCTGGAAGTCCTCGCCGTCCATCGGGATGTACGGAGCCAACGTCTCCAGGTCCAAGTCACTCAAGTCGCTCTGGGGAAGTGAACGACGCAGTTATATAGCGTGTTAAACTAACTCGGGTATACAGATGTTGCATTATGTTTTTCCAGGTAGACACATTTTTTAAATCAGATTCAGTTAACCTCATGAATCAAATGAATACACTGACAACAGAGAGGCAAACATACACATGTTAATGAGACGCACACCTCAGTGTTTGCAGGACTGTTTCCCTTCGTGTCCAGAGAAAACAGCTTCTCAGTCAGCTCCACCTTCAGGTCACTCTCCACGGAGCTGTAGTAATCACCTGGGCTGCTGGGCTGCAGGGGTGAACAGGAGGAGGAGGAGGAGGAGGAGGAGGACGGAAGAGAAGGAGGACGAGATAGAGAGAGGAACAAGACCACATGTACACAGAGAAAGGGACAACGCGTAAGCCAAAGAACGGTTTAAAAAGAAAAGGGAAACAACCAAAACAAAGAGAAAGAGATGAGTTTCGACAAAGGCGCTATTCACTGCTAAGAGCCTGCTCCTTCCAAATCTCCACCCCCGGTATTCTCACACACATTGCCCACAGTTAGGGACCTTCAACCCCACAGGCCTCACTGAACACAGAGAGAACAAACTACGAAACAAACACAACCGCTCGCTCGCTCGCTAACTAATTACTCCTTTCAATTTAACATTCAGTCTCTATTAGTCTCAGCTTCTCTCACCGTGGAGCAGCCGCTGAGGCTCGGAGTGGCGCTGCCCGGCGGCGGATTCTGCCGCACGGTGAACGCACCGGCCACGTTGGCCACGTCCCTCGAAAGTGACGCCGGCGGGGCAGGCTTGTGGCTCTCGCCGGCCCAGGAGGTAGGTCCCGGAGGGGGCATAGCCGCGGCAGACACCTGGGTGTATCCTGCAGGCTGCTGGGGCTCCTCGAACTGAGGGCCATCTGCAAGAAAGAAGAAGAAGTTAGAGTGTGGCGTGGAGAGAGAGGGTTGACGAACACGTATTTATGCGAAAAAAACGTTTGTCTTGCAAGGATCTAAGTAGCTTCTGTAACAAGAAATGAGGGTAACATCGTGAATATCGATACTAAAGTTTAACGGACGTCGACACAGACCGAAGTCCAGGGTGACGATCATGTCTCCGGGTGTCGGAGCCAGCTGGGTGA